>NC_134354.1:730511670-730874170 GCF_048569485.1 Anomaloglossus baeobatrachus
AAGGATCAGACTTCTGAGACCCCCCCCAATTCAAAGAATAAAAAGGGCTGTGTTAGCGCCCATGTACCTCACTGCACAGTTAAGGGACTCTGTAATTAATCACTCAGGATTGGAGGGGGTCTCATTGATCCTAGGAGAGGAGGGGGAGAGAGAGGGGGAGAGATACAGAGAGGGAGGGGGAGGGAGAGAGAGACTGATCACACCAGGCTGGTTTCTGGGCATGCTCAGTAGAGCAAGCAGGATCCTGTATCAGCATGCAGCGTTCACATGCGTTTGCATGCAGTATTGTCAGGATCAGCAATTTGCAGTATTTGGACGCAGCTCAAAAACACTACAAGTAGCGTTTTTGAAACATGTTAAAAAACTGCAAGTCGCTGGATCCTCACTATAACGCACGCAAATGCATGTTGACGCGAGTCCATTGCAAACGCATTGAAATGAAAACGCATTTGCACTGGATCCGTTTTTGCGTTAAACGTTCAGGACGCATGTTAAAAAAAAAAAAATGTAGTGTGAAAGCCGCCTAACAGTCATAGATGCAGTAAATATAACAGTCAGACGCCCCTTTCAAGTAAGTCTCAGTCACAATTTCCTCGTGGCAGTAGCGGACTGTGCCACGTCGGACTAAAGACATACATTTTGCCAAGATTAATAATAATGGTGTTCGGATCAGACTCTGCCCTGAGATAACGATCTGTGAAAACCACAATGAAGAGCCCAAAAAAAAAAAAAAAAAAAAAATGTAATTACAAAAGTGTACAGGCAACCTAAATAGCTAAAATATGGAAACATTGAATATGGGAATACTGGTACTGCATTACTGCTACTGGAACTAGGTTTAAGAAATGAGATACTGAGCTTGTGCATTGGCCAATCCATGTGAGCCCAACAGCCAATGACAAGGCGTATCTTTAGACAACCAGAAGACTGCTTGCCACCTCCTACAGGTGTATGTTTATCAAAATATAAGTGTAGTGTTGAAAAAAAAAACCAAAAACTTCAAAATACTAAAAGCAAGCCATCAGAAGATAATTGTTTATGAGATGTTATCCACTACTTTTACATTGATGGCTCATCCTAACCTCCGCTATTCTCGGTACTGGCGGCGGCAGCAATGCCCCATTCCGGAGCTGCCCCATCAACTGATAGTGGTCGCGGCCGGATACTGCACATCTGCATTCTATTCTTATCAATAGGAGGTGGACGTGCAGTACCCGGCTGCGGTCACTATCAGAAGGCGGAGCAGCGCAGTTTGCGGCCGTTGCCAGCACTGAGAAAAGCGGATTTCGTGGGGGGTGCTGTGTGTCGGACCACGGCCGATCCTACATTGATGACCTATCCTAAGGATAGGCCATTAATGAAAAATTAGTTGACAATACTTGTAAAAACGCCTCCCGTTATTTTATTTTTTTCCCTATACCTGTGTATATGTACTACAGTGTGTGCTAAATATACTCCACTACCGAAGTAGTATTTGACATCTATAAATATTATTAAACTTTTTAGTTTTTGCTTCTCTCGGGGGTTTGCAATGATTTGATTGCCTATACTATATACTGCAATACCTAGCATTGCAGCACATACTGAAAATCTCGGTCTCCTATGGAGCTCAGCCTATGTCTAAGTTTGATGACGACGAAAGAGGTTCTTCAGCAGCTGTTGTAATAAACCATTAATCTAATGGAAGCGGTTGTGTGAGGGCACGAGCACTTCCCATTTAAACGCTGCTATCAGAAATCGACCGCAGCATTTAAATGTTTAACAGCTACGTCCACATCTCTACATCAGCCCCGGGTGTTTACAGAATTGTCAGCTAAGTAATATAGCCATGGCTAAGTAATATAGCCACGTGGGCAGGATTTCAACTTTTAAGCCCCCGCCAAACCTGAGGACCCCAAATACAAGGATATTTTGTGAAAAGGGGTTCCAGAAACCCAAAGATTAAAACTAGTGACCTTGCAATTCACTGTGGCTGCACAGCAGAAAACTCATCAAAGTGTGACACACGGTAAGAGGGTCCCCAATTATGTGACATTTATGTTCTATGCTACAGATACGCTATAAGTACAGAAAATAAGGCTGTGTGCCAGGAAAGAGACCACAATGCAATAACACACTGATAAACCATGAAGATCCATACAATTCACAATTGTACTTACAGCGATCTCTCGGCACGCCGACATAGATATTCCAGTACCTTCGATTTGTTTCAGCGCGTAATCTCGATCATCTTTCCTAAAATGAGGCGAAGACAAGACAGAATTAGAGCTGCGACTACACATGGTGTGAGAAAAGAGGGGGGGGGGGGGGGGGGGGGGGGGGGAAAAAAAAAAAAAAAAAAAACACCACACAACAACCAAGAATAAATGTGAAGATGACAAAATTCTACTAAAATGTAGCTGTATAGAATACACGTTCCATCTATAGATTTAGTCATCCATCCTTAGGACGGGCCAGCACTACAAGATCGGTGGAGGACCAACACCCGGCACCATTTCCGTACAGAGCTGTCTGGAGACTAAGCTTGCCAGGGCGATGCCAACTTTGCAATCACTCAATGGGGTTACTGGCACGAACACTCAAATTTGCATTTTAACGGGAATCTATGGAGGTTGTTTATATGTAATCAAAGTAGCATGAAGTAGGGGCTGATACAATCAGTGCTGCAGATCTAGCAGTTCTCTGAATGCTGAGCTTTGTATAACCCCACCTACATTACTGATTGCATAGTCAGAAAGCTACCATAGTGTACACAGAAATCTGCCACTCAGCGGTGGAGACCGGGTTATACAGAGCATCAGGTAGGACACCTAGTCCTGTAATAAAACACTGATTTTAATAAAAATAGCACACAGCCTAGTAAATAAAAAAAAAAAAAATTCAGGCTCTCATGATGCTCTTACATTACATAGCAAAAAGCTGCTGACAATCCCTTTTAACACTATACCATACATAAATATAAAACTATGTTAATTCACTTTATGCAGTTCCTTATAAACAAAACGTTACTGGCCAGGCAGCATTTAGTAATGAAAAAACAAAAAAAAAACACTCCTGGAAGCAGGCAATGTGGCAGGGTTAGACTCTGTATACACAGCATTTGGCAGGCAGACAGGTTATTTTTAATTATATATATATAAAATGCCTAGATGGAGGGAGAGCGATGCCTAGATGGAGGGAGAGCGATGCCTAGATGGAGGGAGAGCGATGCCTAGATGGAGGGAGAGCGATGCCTAGATGGAGGGAGAGCGATGCCTAGATGGAGGGAGAGCGATGCCTAGATGGAGGGAGAGCGATGCCTAGATGGAGGGAGAGCGATGCCTAGATGGAGGGAGAGCAATGCCTAGATGGAGGGAGAGCGATGCCTAGATGGAGGGAGAGCGATGCCTAGATGGAGGGAGAGCAATGCCTAGATGGAGGGAGAGCGATGCCTAGATGGAGGGAGAGCGATGCCTAGATGGAGGGAGAGCGATGCCTAGATGGAGGGAGAGCGATGCCTAGATGGAGGGAGAGCGATGCCTAGATGGAGGGAGAGCGATGCCTAGATGGAGGGAGAGCGATGCCTAGATGGAGGGAGAGCGATGCCTAGATGGAGGGAGAGCGATGCCTAGATGGAGGGAGAGCGATGCCTAGATGGAGGGAGAGCGATGCCTAGATGGAGGGAGAGCGATGCCTAGATGGAGGGAGAGCGATGCCTAGATGGAGGGAGAGCGATGCCTAGATGGAGGGAGAGCGATGCCTAGATGGAGGGAGAGCGATGCCTAGATGGAGGGAGAGCGATGCCTAGATGGAGGGAGAGCGATGCCTAGATGGAGGGAGAGCGATGCCTAGATGGAGGGAGAGCGATGCCTAGATGGAGGGAGAGCGATGCCTAGATGGAGGGAGAGCGATGCCTAGATGGAGGGAGAGCGATGCCTAGATGGAGGGAGAGCGATGCCTAGATGGAGGGAGAGCGATGCCTAGATGGAGGGAGAGCGATGCCTAGATGGAGAGAGAGCGATGCCTAGATGGAGAGAGAGCGATGCCTAGATGGAGAGAGAGATATCTAGATGGAGGGAGAGAGATGTCTAGATGGAGGGAGAGAGATGTCTAGATGGAGAGAGAGAGATGTCTAGATGGAGAGAGAGAGATGTCTAGATGGAGAGAGAGAGATGTCTAGATGGAGAGAGAGATATCTAGATGGAGGGAGAGAGATATCTAGATGGAGGGAGAGAGATGTCTAGATGGAGAGAGAGATATCTAGATATCTCTCTCCATCTAGATATATCTCTCTCTCTCTCTCTCTCTAGAAATATCTCTATCTAGATATCAAATCAAATAGGCTTTATTGGCAGGACCAAAAAACTATTAGTATTGCCAAAGCAAAAAAAGAAGTGTGAAAGGGGAGTGGGTTAGGGTTGTGGGGATGGGGCCACAATTTAGGGAGTGATGGCCCATTTGGAGGTCTTTAGTACCCCTCATCTTATGACAAGTGGAGACATATTGGGCGGCGATCTCCACCATTGATTCCTCTTCCCCCAGTAGGATGCGGATATCTCTATCTATATATTTCATATTCTATCTAAATCTATCTATACACAATTTAATTTATCCAAGATTTTCCAGGAATATACGGATGCTGATGGCACACACTAGTGTTGTCACTATTACAGGACCTATTTCCCAGACCCCACCGAAGCTCTGTATCAGACATACAGTGCTGCCCCCAAATACAGCTTGTTTCTAAAAATGCAGCTTCTCTCCATTCACTTCATGGATGGTTGGAAACATTAAAGCTCGTCAAAAACAAACAAGTTTGTACTTAAATTACATTTTTCGCCTTGCTCCCTTTAATAAATTTTAAAAATGCATTAATCTTTCTGCTAGTTGCCAATGGCACCGGCCACCTTTTTCAGAACATGTTCTTACAATTTCTTTCACAGCAAGTTTGTAAGCTCGGCGCTGTGATCAGAGCACAACATGCCTCATATAGCAGCATCAAGAGCACTGTTTGGGCCAGTGTCCTGACAATGGCCTGATCTGTCAATCAGGCATTGCGGTTGTCTGCAGATACTCATTGTACTTCTCCCCTGCCCTTTGGTGGGGGCCTTGTTATATTTTCACTTGACCTCATTTACATGGCCGGAATTCTTCCATGAAGAACAATATGGTCAGACTTTTCCAAACAGTAGTTGGGTGTAGCCGATTCTCCCTGGCTGCTGACAATTCTGAACTGATGGCACTGCTGGACATAGCTTTTAGAATCAAAGCATGTGTCTTTCATCTACACAACTAAGTTTCCTTGGCTGACCAGCGTCTCTTCCTCAACTTCGCTCATTCCTTGGTGGTTCTACAAAAGAACTAGGACAACACATCTTGAAATCCCAGCTTGCTTTAAAATCTTTGCCTAGGAGAGACCTTGCTAATGCAGTGTAACTACCTAATGTTGTGCCGTTTTGCCACGGTGCATGTATTGTGAGTAGTGATGGGCAGACTCGCAGATACCTGGGATTGGCGGGTCCAACCGGGGTAAAAACATAGTTTGGGCCCAGAATTGATCCCATATATCACTTGAGTTTATGTCACTCAGTTCAATGAGGTCACCTGAGGTCAGGTTGCCCGCGATCGCAAATGGAGGACCGTGGGAACCTCCGGCTGTGACCACAAATAATCTAAGTGACCTCACCGCTGTGGATCAGTCTCTGCCTGAAGCTCACAGCGGGCAGTCTATGCTTCAGATATAGCGGATCTGGGAATGGTCGTGGGACCTCGTGTGGATTACATCGGAGACTGGGTGTTTTGGGGGTTAAAGGAAACCTGTCACCACTTTTTTCACCTATAAGCTGCGGCCACCACCACCAGGCTCTTATATACAGCATTCTAACATGCTCTATGTAAGAGCTCAGGTCGGGGGTATAACAAAAAACACTTTATAATACTTACCTAATGGTCGTGTTGGTGGCCATATGAGCGTCTCCGTTGTGTGGTGCAGGCGCCTCCTCTTTCGGCCATCTTTGTCCTCTTTCTGAAGCCTGGGTGCATGACGTGGCTACGTCATACACACTCGCCGGTCCTGCGCAGGAGCACTACAATACTTTGATCTGCCCTGCTCAGGGCTGCACGTGATTCCTCTTATTTTGATACACAGCCAAGATAATGCGTATGGCTGGGGGCTGCAGCTGTATGCTTTATCACGGCTTTGTATCATAATATGGTGGGACCCTACGCCAATTTTTTAAATTAATTTTGTACAAATCTAGATGCAGACAGCGTGTGAGATTGAAAGCAGTCCAACACGCTGTCACACAGGGTGGTAGCACTGACTGCAACCAGAGATGCGGGGACTGCCGGTGGGCAGGGCATATGCATGAAGATAATGAACAGCCCCAGAAGTACATTTAGTGGTTTTGGAAGCAGTGTACAGCTGCGCGGAAAGTCAAGTATAGAGCACTTGCTTTTTTTTTTTTTTTTTTTTTTTGTTAACCGGGCTTTCCGGACCCGAATTGTTACACGGAGTTCCTTGAGAACTCAAAGGCCCAGGTTCTTTTGAACCCACATGGATCTGGACTTTTACAGTGCAGGTCCACCCATTATTTGTTGTGACTTGAAAACGGTCTACCTCAACCTCACTTTTGTAGCAGAGTTTGGTTGTTCCTCAACCAGTTTTAGGCTTTAAAAATGTCCTTTTGTGTTTGTAGATTAAAGCAGAAAAACTGAAATAGTTGCGCACAAGGCCTTAAGCCTCCTACACACTAGGCGTTTTTAGCGGCGTTTACCGCGTTTTTGTGCTGAAAACGCAGTGACATTGCTTCCCTAGCAATGTCTATGGGTTTTCATAAGTGCTGTCCGCACACAGCGTTTTTTTGTAGCTGCGTTTTTGTGGTGACCACAAAAATGCAACATGTCAATTATTTCTGCGTTTTTCACCCATTGAGTTCAATGAGATGTTCAACAACGCAATGAAAAACCCATATAGCTGCGTTTCTATGACTAAAAACGCAGCTATAAACACAGGAGGTGGGCAGTAAAGTGACAGGAAGAGGATTCCTTCTGTTGGTAAACACAGAAGCATGAATCCTCCCGGTACCGTCACCGCTGCGTCCACAACCCGCCCGGTGCCATGTCAGCTCCGTGCGGCGCCATGTCTGGGCGGGAGGTGGAGGCAGCGGCGAAAACCAAAGTGAACAGTAGAAAAAAATAAAATATGTCATACTCACCTGTCTGCAGGGTCCCGGTGCCATGTCCGCTTCTGTCCCGGTCCCACAGCTCTGGCTGTGGGCAGTCTCCCCGGAGCACGTACGAAGCTTGCAGGACCTGGCGGTGGATCACCTGATGCAGTCACCTGACCCATCAGCTGATCGTAATTCTCGCGGTGTCGCCGGCTTTTTCGCGCCCGGCCGGCTATCTGCTGATCCTGCCGTCAGGGGACTTCATCAGCTGATTACCGGCAGCTCCTGCAGCGATGGGACAGGATCAGACTCTCATCCGATCGCTCCAGGAGCTGCCGGTAATCAGCACAGATGTGAGTATTTATTTTATTTTATTTTTTTTGCACTGATGCATCAGCTGATTGTATAATCGGCTTTTATACAAATCAGCTGCTGTGTGATGTGTTTCACGTAGTTTAACCTGACATCATCTGATCGCTTTGCCTTCCAGCAAACCGATCGGATATTGGATCCGGATTGGACGGCGGGGGACCCTTGACCCAGGATTATTGCGGAGGGGGTTCTTTATTTCAATAAAGATGGAGTCACTAATTGTGTTGTGTTTTATTTCTAATAAAAATATTTTTCTGTGTTGTGGTTTTTTTTTTATCTTTACTAGAAATTCATGGTGGCCATGCCTAATATTGGCGTGACACCATGAATTTTGTGCTTAGGGCCAGCTGATAATATACAGCTAGCCCTAACCCCATTATTACCCAGTGAGTCACCCGGCATCAGGGCAGCTGGAAGAGTTGGATACAGCGCCAGAAGATGGCGCTTCTATGAAAGCGCCATTTTCTTGGGTGGCTGCGGACTGCAATTCGCAGCGGGGGTGCCCAGAAAGCATGGGCACCCTGCACTGTGGATTCCAATCGCCAGCTGCCTAGTTGTACCCGGCTGGACACAAAAATTAGGCGAAGCTCACGTTTTTTTTTTTTAATTATTTCATAAAATTCATGAAATTACAAAAAAAGGGCTTCTCTATATTTTTGGTTCCCAGCCGGGTACAAATAGGCAGCTGGTGGTTGGAGGCAGCCCGTACCTGCCTGCTGTACCCGGCTAACATACAAAAATATGGCGAAGCCCATGTCATTTTTTTGTTTTGGGGGGGGGAAGAAATCCTGCATACAGTCCTGGAAGGAGGATGCTGAGCCTTGTAGTTCGACAGTTGCTGTCTGCTCTCCTGCCTACACTATTGGATGGAGGATGCAGAGCCTTGTAGGTCTGCTCCCCCTGACTCTCCCTCCAGCATACAGTCCTGGAATGAGCATGCTGAGCCTTGTAGTTCGACAGCTGCTGTCTGCTCTCCTGCCTACACTATTGGATGGAGGATGCTGAGCCTTGTAGGTCTGCTCCCCCTGACTCTCCCTCCAGCATACAGTCCTGGAATGAGCATGCTGAGCCTTGTAGTTCTGCAGCTGCTGTCTGCTCTCCTGCTTACACTATTGGATGGAGTATGCTGAGCCTTGTAGTTCTGCAGCTGCTGTCTGCTCTCCTGCATACACTATTGGATGGAGTATGCTGAGCCTTGTAGTTCTGCAGCTGCCTGCTCTCCTGCATACACTAGTGGAGAATGAAGAACATATTGAAGAAGGAAATGACATCAGACCTTTTTTTGTTTACTGATAAACGCATAAAGACGCAGTGAGCAAAAAACGCATCAAATCGCGGCAAAAACGCGTGCATTTATTGTCGTGTTTTTTTGACGCGGGTGCGTTTGTGCGGTTTTTGACGCAAAAACACACAAAAACGCAGCGTCAAAAAACGCAGTGTGTGAACCTAGCCTTAAAGTATAAGGGTATGTGCGCACGTTGCGTACTAGCCCAGCACCGAAAAGGTGTGCTTCAGAGCGCAGCTGAAAAGCTCCGTTCTGAAGCGCATGGTGCCGGCGAGAACGTGCGCTCTGCCTGCAGCTCCTGCCATAGACAGAGCAGGAGCTGCCGGCAAAGCGCAGGAAAGAAGTGACATGTCACTTTTTGCGCAGCGCTTCGGCAGTAGCCGAAGCGCTGCGCTCTGAGACGCCACGTGCGCACGGCCCCTGCACAATCTCCATAGACTGTGCAGGGGACGCAGGACGCATGCAGTTACGCTGCGCTGCAAAGCGCAGCGTAACTGCATGAATTTACGCAACGTGCGCACATAGCCTAACACTTTCATGTTACACAAAGTGAGAATCACCAAGCCACAACTTGCCTACTTTGGAAAAAGAACAATCACAGGAGAAGGACATTGTGGTCGGAATAGAAGGAACAAGGTGAGGAGGAAGACCAGCTTGATAGCTTCAAACAAACAATCAAGATAATGGCAGAGGAGACCCCTGGTGGGCCTATCTAGGCTGTGCAAGATAGATCCTCCTACAGAGCGTTCATCCATCAAATCACCATGGCTGAAGGGTGTTGAATAATAAAACGTGTTCACAGACCTATACATTGAGTTAGGGTACCTTCACACTTAGCGATGCAGCAGCGATCCGACCAGCGATCTGACCTGGTCAGGATCGCTGCTGCATCGCTACATGGTCGCTGGTGAGCTGTCAAACAGGCAGATCTCACCAGCGACCAGTGAACAGCCCCCAGCCAGCAGCGACGTGCAAGCGACGCTGCGCTTGCACGGAGCTGCCGTCTGGAAGCTGCGGAGACTGGTAACTAAGGTAAACATCGGGTATGGTTACCCGATGTTTACATTAGTTACCAGCGCACAGCTGTGTGTGCAGGGAGCAGGGAGCCGCGCACACTGAGCGCTGGCTCCTTGCTCTCCTAGCTACAGTACACATCGGGTTAATTAACCCGATGTGTAATGCAGCTACATGTGCAGAGAGCAGGGAGCCGCGCACACTGCTTAGCGCTGGCTCCTTGCTCTCCTAGCTGCTGTACACATCGGGTTAATTAACCCGATGTGTACAGCAGCTACATGTGCAGAGAGCCGGAGCCGGCAGCACAGGCAGCGTGAGAGCTGCAGAGGCTGGTAACTAAGGTAAATATCGGGTAACCACCTTGGTTACCCGATGTTTATCTTGGATACAGCTTACCTCAGCTGTCAGACGCCGGCTCCTGCTCTCTGCTCGCTTCATTTGTCGCTCTCTTGCTGTCACACACAGCGATCTGTGTGTCACAGCGGGAGAGCGCCTTTGAAGAAAACGAACCAGGGCTGTGTGTAACGAGCAGCGATCTCGCAGCAGGGGCCAGATCGCTGCTCATTGTCACACACAGCGAGATCGCTAATGAGGTCACTGCTGCGTCACAAAAACCGTGACTCAGCAGCGATCTCGGCAGTGAGCTCGCTATGTGTGAAGCACCCCTTACTGAACCAATTGTTAGCACATTACAAGATCCACTCGAGTATATTTGAGTGTGGGATCAGGCCAATCCCAGTGATCTGTCAATTTTCAGTATTTTTATAGTTTAGCTGCATGAATTCGCCAATAAAACAATACTTTCTTTCGCAAGGTAGAGCGGAGACACATGAGGGCAGAAAGTCATGTTCGTCATCAGTCACGTCCAGGATCCCTGAAGGCTTCGCAGTCACACACCTTTATCTGATCCAGCAGAGCCTGACAAACTCACAATAGCCCACACTGATAATAAATGCTGTAGTCACTCTTATCAATTTGCCACATACACACAACCCCACACTACGAGCATCGGGACTGCAAAAATCAACACTGGTACCAAACCGATCGCAACGCTCTCAGTCACCATTATAGATCAGAAGATTGGTGTATTCAATGCTTACATTATGGACTCTGGATACAAAAGATCTCAATACTCAACAACACACCCATTGTCCTGGAAGATTTTCTTTACTTCGATGCGGAGAAAATTTTAAATAAATAAAATTAATCTTGCAATTTTCACACTGACCACTGGAACTTTTTTAGACTCCTACTTTTGTCCTTTCTGGAAAAGTGCCATTTATTCCATGGCGCTTTACATGTGAAAGGGGTATACATACTAGGGCGAAGTACAATAACCATAAACCATACAAGGCACAGACTGGTACAGGAGGATAGAGGACCCTGCCCGCGAGGGCTCACAATCTACAAGGGATACAGTAGGTGAGGGTACAGATGGTCATGCGGCGCTATATCAGACTGAGGGTTACGGCAAGTTGTAGGCTTCTCGGAAGAGGTAGGTGAGAGTCTGATGTGTTGTGGCAGAGCATTCCAGAGTATGGGGGAGGCACGGGAGAAATCTTGGATGCGATGGTGGGAAGAGGAGATGCGATGGGGAATAGGAGCAATACGGCACAAAGGGGTAGGAGCAAGCGGTTCATACTTAACGAGTCACCAGCACGGCTGTACACTCCCCGGCCGCTCATTACCTTCACTGACTATGCATTGCTTTCCCCGCCCACCGGCATCTGTGATTGGTTGCTGTCAGACGAGCCCCCACGATGAGTAACAGTGTGTCTGACGCTTCCAATCACAGACACCGATGTGCAGGTCCATATCTTACAGTAAAATAAAAATTTGCATAGTATCTCCCCCCCCCCCCCTAATATGATGCCCAGCACAGATAAAACATACGGCCACAGCCCTGCACTTAACCTCGCTGGGTAACAAAATAGGAGGAACCGCATAAAGTACTTTTTTAAAAATGATTTAATCAAATAACTTTGAAAAAAAAAAAAATTACGTACAGTCCCCCCTAATTATGACACCCAGCCAGGATAAAGCCGAGAGCAGGGGGGGGGTGGGGGGGGGTGTAATGGTATTCTTAAGGTGGTGTCACACATAGCGACGCAGCAGCAATCACGACCAGCGATCTCACCTTATCAGGATCGCTGCTGCGTCGTTACATGGTCGCTGGTGAGCTGTCACACAGGCAGATCTCACCAGCGACCAGCCCCCAGCAGACAGCGACGCGTGGAAGCGTAACTAAATAAGCACTTCTCTTGGTTACCCGATATTTACCTTAGTTACTAGCGTCCGCCGCTCTCACGCTGCCAGTGCCGGCTCCCTGTTCCCTGCACTCCTAGCCAGAGTACACATTGGGTTAATTACCTGATGTGTACTCCAGCTACGTGTGCAGGGAGCCGGCACTGGCAGCGTGAGAGCGGCGGACGCTAGTAACTAAGGTAAATATCGGGTAACCAAGGAAAGGGCTTCTTGGTTACCCGATGTTTACCTTGGTTACAGCTTACCGCAGGCTGCCAGACGCCGGCTCCCTGCTCGCTTCAGTTCGCCGCTCTCTCGCTGTCACACACAGCGATGTGTGCTTCACAGCGGGAGAGCAACGTCCAAAAAAATGAAGCAGGACATTCAGCAACGAGCAGCGACCTCACAGCAGGGGCAAGGTCGTTGCTAATGTCACACACAGCGACGGGAAGTCGCTTCTACGTCACAGAAAATGGTGACTTAGCAGCGACGTCGTTGTCGCTATGTGTGACACCACCTTAAGGCTGGGTAGACCCATGCTTGTTGGGCGCTCCCCAGCCTAAAAATAGCCTGCAGTGGCCTGGAAATGTTGCATTCATTAGATGTGACAATCCAGCACTTTAGCCGGCTCTAGCCAAATGCACTGGTGTGGTGGCAATTAGGGTAATAAGGGGTTAATGGCAGCTCACAGCAGCCTCTAAGTCCTAGGTTAGTAATGGGAGGCATCTATGAGACCCCCATTGCTAATCTGTAAGGCTAAGTTCACACTTCCGTTGTTTTGCATCAGTTACATGCGTTGCTTGACGCATGTGACTGATGTGTTGTACAATGGATGACAATGGTGACAAAAAAGAATTTCTTTGTCGGACTCCGTTGTGTGCGGGGGGCGGAGTTCGAGGGGTGGAGCTGAGGAAGTCAGTGCTGCGGTCTGCATGGCTGGGGACAGGTGTGTGCGCGCGTGTGCACGCACGCGTGTGCACGCACGCGTGTGTACATGGAGTGCGGGAGGGGACGGAGCCGAGCGGGGCCGTGTAGCTGAGGACGAGTGAGTGAGAGAGAGTGTGTACACATGCGGAGTGCGGGAGGGGGCGGAGCCGAGTGGTGAAGTGTCGGCCTCCTTGCACACTGTATCCAGGGTAAATATCGGGTAACTAAAAGCAAAGCACTTTTTGCTTGGTTACCCGATATTTATCTTGGATACCAGCTTAGCGCGGGCTCCCTGCACCCGTAACCACTGTAAATATCGGGTAACTAACCAAAGCGCATTGCTTGGTTACCCGATGTTTATCCTGGTTATGGGGGCGGGGAGCCAGAGAGCGCACGCGCAGTGAAATCCTACGGATCGCGCTGCTCAAAAAATGTTACAGGCTGAGTTGCTCCCGCCCGGCGACGCAGCGGATGCAACGCAGCATCATCAGTCACAATCCGTCACTAATAGAAGCCTATGGGGAAAAAACAGGATTCCTGCAAAATATTTTGCAGGATACCGTAATTCCTCAAGGCTACGGATTGTGGCTGATGCAAAACAACGGAAGTGTGAACTTAGCCTAAGTGAAAAGCTGGGGGGGGGAGAATGAGTTTTTTTTGGATGAGGAGGTTTGGAGCCCCAGGCTGCATATCTGTGATGAAATTCTATGGTCACCACAAAGATGCAGCGTGTGCACATAGCCTTACAATGACTGATAAAACAGGATGATCAAAATCGCAACTCCCCTTCTCAATGACTTTTGCACACACAGATGTTTCAATACACATAAAATGGTTTGCAGTCTTTTCATTGCAGCTAATGAACGTGTGGATTTCCTGAAATTAACAGGAAGTTCGAGTCTAAAGAAATCCCACGTGGCCGGTGTGAAGATAGAGATTTCTCGTTTTACATTTTTAATAAAGATAGTGAGATTATAGAAAAAAAAATTAAAAAAGCCAATAGTTACAAAAATATAGGTCCCTATAGGTCCTTTTCTGATGATACATTCCCTTTAAAAAGGAGTGATCTGCTCATTTTCACATGGGGAAGGAACTGGCGCTGATTATATTCAGGTGACAGACAAGATCAGCGCGTATCATACACCAAACCTACTGAAAAAGACAGGGGCCCAACACCTACAGATGGTGTAAGCTGGTAGGGGTCCACATCACTCATCTGTAGAAATGAATGGAGCCACACAACCACGTTAATCACTTTTCATGACTAGTTTATGTTGGTATTGTAGTGTCCTCTATTACACAATCCTTTGATTTAAACAGTCGCTGTGTAAAACAAAAGCATAAACTGTAGTTTCAGGTGTCTTTAAAAAAAAGCCTCTTTGTATTTTTAACCAATAAATTTTTAGTTCTCTCTGAGCTAGTGGCTGGAGACTAGTTGCCATGTTGTCTTCCATACACCGCACACAGACATGAGAGAACAGGGCTCGTTTATCAACATGGACGATGTTATACAGCGGTACTGTGCAGTGTAGCTGTGAATCTAATGCCAAGGGTTAGAATAACAGGAAAATTAGGGGTTGCTGCACGGTTCCCCACAGATACAAGTCCATTACTGGGGGTACTAACAAGTGACTAAGGCTGCGTGTCCATGATCCTGGTTCCCAGCGTTTTGGATGCACAGTGTTATCGCTGCGTTGTACAGTACACGCACAGTGGATGGAATTTCTAAATATCCCATGCCCACTGTGCTGGTTTTGCCTGCAGCATAAACTGACATGAGGTGCGGCTTCCTGAGCCGCAGTATGTCAATTTATTGCTGCAGAGCTGCGAGTGTTCTCAGCAGGGAAAACAGAGAAAGACCGCAGCGGTCCGAAACCTGATCGTAGGCACAGTCTTCTGCAAAGAACACTTGCAGCCCCGCAGGATGGCTGACACTACATCCAGGATTCAGTGTCTCCAGACAGTGTGCACATACCCTAACAAGTAACAAGCGTCCAATGTAAAGTATTTGTCACCCACAAATTAGGTTTAGGTAAGTTTAGTGGCTGTTAGCAGATATTTTTCACCGAAGGCATGTACAGTACTTCTCAGTTCTGTAAGGATACAGCTCCGATCTCCTGGTCCAACCTCCTGCGTGATTACAATAGTGCTGTGATATTACAGCACACAATACTAGCACCTTTCAGATAAGTTCCCTGTGGAGGGGGGGGAGGGGGTGTACTGCAAATATAAAAAATGGCTATATTTGAGTCCATACATTATGTTAAAGTTAAAAACATTGTTGATTCAAGCAGAAAGTGTACATGGTTACAAAATCTTGTGTATACTTAGGGTACCTTCACACTTTAGCGATGCAGCAGCGATCCGACCAGCGATCTGACCTGGTCAGGATCGCTGCTGCATCGCTACATGGTCGCTGGTGAGCTGTCAAACAGGCAGATCTCACCAGCGACCAGTGAACAGCCCCCAGCCAGCAGCGACGTGCAAGCGACGCTGCGCTTGCACGGAGCCGCCATCTGGAAGCTGCGGAGACTGGTAACTAAGGTAAACATCGGGTATGGTTACCCGATGTTTACATTAGTTACCAGTGTGAGCAGGGAGCAGCGCACACTGAGCGCTGGCTCCTTGCTCTCCTAGCTACAGTACACATTGGGTTAATTAACCCGATGTGTAATGCAGCTACATGTGCAGAGAGCAGGGAGCCGCGCACACTGAGCGCTGGCTCCTTGCTCTCCTAGCTGCTGTACACATCGGGTTAATTAACACGATGTGTACAGCAGCTACATGTGCAGAGAGCCGGAGCCGGCAGCACAGGCAGCGTGAGAGCTGCAGAGGCTGGTAACTAAGGTAAATATCGGGTAACCACCTTGGTTACCCGATGTTTATCTTGGATACAGCTTACCTCAGCTGTCAGACGCCGGCTCCTGCTCCCTGCTCGCTTCATTTGTCGCTCTCTTGCTGTCACACACAGCGATCTGTGTGTCACAGCAGGAGAGCGGCTTTGAAGAAAACGAACCAGGGCTGTGTGTAACGAGCAGCGATCTCGCAGCAGGGGCCAGATCGCTGCTCAGTGTCACACACAGCGAGATCGCTAATGAGGTCACTGCTGCGTCACAAAAAGCGTGACTCAGCAGCGATCTCGGCAGCGATCTCGCTGTGTGTGAAGCACCCCTTAAGGGTTTCTGTGTTTGTCTTGAATATACAGAAAGACAATATATCCATTGTAACAGAAACCTTATGATTTACATAGCTTAACAATCTGATGTTTTATGTGTTTGCTATATACACATACAGACAATATATCCATTGTAACTAACTCTGATTTACCTAGCTCAAATACCTGATGTATATTCTTGGGAGATTTGAATGTTGTGAGTTAATTGCCCCATTGCCTGATGTGTGGTCTATCTCCGATTTATCTAAGCCCAACGACTGGCCATCAATGGGCATGGATCAATAAGACTACAACACATTAACTTTAAGGGAAAGTTCACACTGAGTTTTTCGCGGCGTTTTTGCTCAGAAAACTGCATGACTGCTTCCCCAGCAAAGTCTATGAGTTTTCATTTTTGCTGTCTGCACACAGCTTTTTTTAGCTGCATTTTTGTGGTGCCAACAAAAACGCATGTCAATTATTTTTGCGTTTTTCACTGCGTTTTCCACCCATTGAGTTCAATGAGATGTTCAAAAAAAAGTAATGAAAACAGCAAATTGCAAATATAGCTGCGTTTTAGTGCGTTTCTAGGACTAAAAACGCAGCTATAAACGCAAGGGGTGGGTACTAAAGTGACGTGTACAGGAAGAGGATTCCTTCTGTAAGAAAACACAGAAGCGTGAATCCTCCCGGTACTGCCACCGCTGCTTCCACCTCCCCCCGTCCGGTGTCATGTCCAGTGTCATGTCCGCTCCCGTGCGGCGCCATGGCCGGGCAGGAGATGGAAGCAGCAGCGAAATCAAAAGTGAACAGTAGAAAAAAAAATAAATAAAAATATGAACTCACCTGTCTGCAGACTCCCGGTGCCATGTCCGCTCCCAGCTCCTCTCCCGGTACCGCCACTCCGGCTGTGTGCAGACTTCCGATAGCTGCAGGACCTGGCAGTGATTACCTGATGCGGTCACCTGATGCGGCACCTGACGCATCAGCTGATAGTAAGACTCGCGGTGACGCCGGCTTTTTACCACCCGGCCGGCTTAAACTATCAGGAGACCGCTTCACAGAAAAATTGATTGTTGTATTTTATTTTTAATAAAAATATTTTTCTGTGTGTGGTGTTTTTTTTATCTGTACTAGAAATTCATGGTGGCCATGTCTAATATTGGCATATTCAAATTGTCTCTCCAGGAAAGGAGACAAACTCTAGCACAGCGCCACCTATTGGAAGTAGCGATCCTAAAAGTCAAAAGTGGATTTTTAACAATCTGTGCATATGACTTAGGATTTATGCCAGATCAGAATCCGAATTTGCAGACACGGTGTTTCGGGGTGCTTGCCCCTCGTCAGTGCAAAGTATGGGGTGTCTGATCTGGCTCATGAAAAGCTATGTGGGGATCACGGGGGAACACTATTCTCCTTAAGGAGACTTTGCAAGCCAGTCTGGTTGTCAGTAAGAGGACTTACAGCTGCAATGCCCTTCTGGGAAATATTCAAATGGCCTCTCCAGGAAAGGAGATGTGACACCATGAATTTCGGGCTTAGGGCCAGCTGATAATATACAGCTAGCCCTAACCCCATCATTACCCAGCGAGCCACCCGGCATCAGGAAGAGTTGGATACAGCGCTAGAAGATGAATTCTATGAAAGCGCCATTTTCTGGGGTGGCTGCAGACTGCAATTCGCAGCGGGGTGGCCAGAAAGCTTGGGCACTCTGTACTGCGGATTCCAATCCCCAGCTGCCTAGTTGTACCTGGCTGGGCTCAAAAATTGGGCGAAGCCTACGTCATTTTTTTTTTTTAAATTATTTCATGCAATTCATGGGGGAAAAAAAAAAAAAAAAATAAAAAAAAAAACAACTTCGCTATATTTTTGGCTCCCAACCGGGTACAAATAGGCAGCTGGGGGTTGGGGGCAGCCCGTACCTGCCTGCTGTACCTGGCTAGCATACAAAAATATGGCGAAGCTCACGTCATTTTTTTGGGGGGCAAAGAACTCCTGCATACAGTCCTGGATGGAGGATGCTGAACCTTGCAGTTCTGCAGCTTGTCTGCTCTCCTGCATACATTATTGGATGGAGTATGCTGAGCCTTGAAGTTCTGCTCCCCCTGCCTCTCCCTCCAGCATATAGTCCTGGATTGAGCATGCTGAGCCTTGTAGTTCTGCAGCTGTCTGCTCTCCTGCATACACTAGTGGAGAATGAAGAACATATTGAAGAAGGAAATGACAGCCTTTTTTTTTTTTTCAACAATCTTTAATGACATTGTTGACTGAAAAAAAAAAAAAAACGCATAAAAACGCAGTGCGCAAAAACGCAGCAAAAATGCACGCATTTTTTTGCCACTTTTTTTGCCGCAGGAGAGTTTGCCACAAAAACACAAATGTGGCGTCAAAAAAAAAAAAAAAAAAAAAAAAATGCAGTGTGTGAACTTAGCCTAAGGCTTGTAATTTTTGTGCAAGCCTCTATTTAAGATCAGATGAAATATAGCAAAGACAGAAGCTCATGTACCTGCACCGTGAGACGTCCGGTCCGTGTGGTATTTCCAGGAGTTCTCTGTCATGCTTCTCTGACTGCAGTTCCAGACAGATGTTCAAAAGCTCTGTGGTGATGTAAGTACTTAAAGGGAACCTGTCATCAGAAATTTAGCTTGAAACCTAAAATTTTCCCCCTCTGCAGCTCCTGGGCTGCATTCTAGCAAGGTTCCTGTTTATCTTGTGCCCCCTTTCTGACCAAATTAAATACTTTATAAACTTGTACCTTTTGCTATGTAAATTTTGTAAATCGTCCATGGGGGCGGGCTCTCTGCTAACCGTTGCTGTTCCTCTAGCACATTGACGCCGTCCCCCCACGCTCCATTTCATCCACCAGGACGCCGCCCACTGTGCCCGAGGTGCCGCCCACGCCAGGATCGCTGGTGACGTGTGTCACAAGCACGGGTTTATGGGCGGCGCTGTGATTGCATCGCAAGTGCCCGCCCATAATCTCGTGGAAGGTCTTTCCCCCCACTGCCTCCAGCGTTCTGCGCAAGCGCTCGCCGGCCAAATGACCCGACATCACCTCCTTCCTATCTTACCCTGCAGCAGGACAAGATGGGAAAGAGGCGACGTCGCGTCATCTGGCCAGCAAGCGCTTGCGCAGAACACTGGAGGAAGAGGGGAAAGTGCGGTCACGAGGTTATGGGCGGCACTTGCTGATGACACTCACAGCACCGCCCATAACCTCGTGCCTGCGCAAAACGTCACCAGCGGTCACACGTGCACACAGTGCTCAGTCCCGCTACTGTCGGACAGCGCATGCGTGGGACCACGGGCGCCCGGGGGCGGCGTCCTGAGATGAAATTCAGCGTTGGGGGGCGGCGTCAATGTGCTGGAGGAACAGCAACTGTCAGCAGAGAGCCCGCCCCCATGGACTATTTACAAAATTTACATAGCAAAAGGTACAAGTTTATAAAGTATTTAATTTGGTTTAAAAGGGGCCACAAAAAGTACAGGAACCTTGCTAGAATGCAGCCCAGGAGCTGCAGAGGGGGAAACTTTTAGGTTTAAAGCTAAATTTCTGATGACAGGTTCCCTTTAACCTTTGTATGTTGAATATACAGAAGTGTACGCAATATCATACTTTTCCTTTAAGTTTGTATTTTATATTATTATTAACCTTTATAATAAAATTACTTAATTGTCTTCTTTAAAGTCGTATCTGAACGTTAGTGTTAAAACAATTTGGTAAAACAGGGGGCTGTACAGCTGAGTTTAGCGGCATCACATGACAAACGATATCATTTCTCCTCCTTTCATAGCAGCTGTGCCGCCCCTATCCCTCTTTCTCCCCAGGGACTTTAGAGCACAGATTTTGCACACCTTTCAAATAATCTCCCGGCAATTTCTAATCATGCAGGGGGTTAAACCAGGAGACCAGTACTGTATTCTTACATCTCACACACTGAGAAACATAAGCTATTGTGGGGGCATGTTCTTTTTCTGCCATGTTGCTAGCAACCTGCAAACGATTGGGCAACTTATGTAGTAAGAAATTCATGCCCTCCGGAAAAAAAAAAAAAGAAAAAAAAATCTGATAACATCCACTTACCTAAACAAGAGTTAGCCCGTTAAGTGACAAAGTCTTCGATTGCCAATATCTCCGCAATGGAGGCAAAAATTGGGAAAAAAAAAAAAAATGTATTCCATTCTGCAGCCACTTAAACTGGACACACAATTTAACATAAGGGGAAAAAGTCTTTAACCAACTAAGCGGATTTCTCCTGAAACAAGCGGATACTGTTCTTTACCACCTTCTGTTGCCTTCCTAGTAACCCCAGGAATAAGGGTATGTGCGCACGTTGCGTACTAGCCCAGCACCGTAAAAGGTGCACTTCAGAGCGCAGCTGAAAAGCTCCGTTCTGAAGCGCATGGTGCCGGCGAGAACGTGCGCTCTGCCTGCAGCTCCTGCCATAGACAGAGCAGGAGCTGCCGGCAAAGCGCACGGAAGAAGTGACATGTCACTTCTTTTTGCGCAGCGCTTCGGCAGTAGCCGAAGCGCTGCGCACTAAAACGCCACGTGCGCACGGCCCCTGCACAATCTCCATAGACTGTGCAGGGGACGCAGGACGCATGCAGTTACGCTGCGCTGCAAAGCGCAGCGTAACTGCATGAATTTACGCAACGTGCGCACATAGCCTAAGAAGTAATTTACAGCCTTTTCTGAGCTAGTATAAACCTTAAAAGCCCTATAGAAGCACTACCTGGCAGAGATAAGAGAGCGTGAATGCTTCATCTTCCTACATAACCAAAAGTGATCCAAATATACCTGCAACAGCTGCTATTAAAAGCCATGAAAGAACTACAGTAAAAATAGACATCACACCATGTCCATACCAGAGATATTCTGCTGTAAAGTCTCATTACTGACAGATCTGCAATGATCAAAAATACAGACTGAAATTGCAATGCAAAAGGTGCAGGCAAATGTGCACGGGTTTACACAATGACGAGACATATGTCCCACAAAGTTCCTTATCTTATCCTCAGCAGATGTGACCTTATAAGCCCTGACCCGGGGGTTCGCTATACTGTGTAACCTATAGAGCTATAGGATTCAGGAAGTACTGGTGAAAGGACTACAAATCCCAGAATCCTGTGCTGTTTAGGGGTGATTGCCGAAGTGTTCTGGAGATGCCCTTTAATTGAAGCATGCCGGGAGGATTCTGATCATTTCTTAATGAGACCTTAGGTAAAGTATTCCACATTTCCCATCGCCACTTGAAGCTGCCCATGTACGATGGACAAACACTGCATTAGTGAGAAGATACTGAAGCGGACCTTGGAGATCCTGTACCTGCTGACTGGAGAAGATTACTCGGTGGTCAACAAATCTGGTAAGCATGTTGGAACTATCCGGGGCATTCCTCGTCAGCCAGGAGAGCTGTGCAAAACGGTGAACCCCATCATGAACTCTCCAGCTTTGTCAGAGGTTTATGAAAAGAACAATGAGCAGAAGATCCTAGACATCACCAACAAGATCATTGTGCTGCTAATTGGCGAGGTGCCGATAAGATCTGAAGATATCATTGTCTTTCTCCATGGAGGAGTGGGAGTATGTGGAAAGACAAAGGCCCAGTCACACTAAACAACTTACCAGCGATCCCAACATCGATCCAACCTGATAGGGATCGCTGGTAAGTTGCTAGGAGGTTGCTGGTGAGATGTCACACTTTAAGCTGGGTTTACACACTGCAACATCGCAAAGGACATCGCTGTAACATCACCGGTTTGGTGACGCAATAGCGACCTCCCTAAGTCTCTGCTAAGTCTCTGGTGAGCGTTCAAACCGGCAAACCTGGCCAACAACTTACCAGCGATCCGGACCTGCAGAGCGACCTAGCTGGTTGTTGGGGACGTTGATAAGCAGCCTTTTGAAAGGGAAGTTGCTAACAAAGTCGCTGAAAAGGATTCACACACTGAAACTTCATGCTGCACAGCGGGAAACAAAGGACCTAGGAATGGTCCTGAACGACTTGTAGCGATCAGCAACTTCCAGCAACTTCACAGCAGGGGCCAGGTCGCTGATAGGTTTCACACACTGCAACATCGCAAATAACATCGCTATTGCGTCACAAAACCGGTGACGTTACAGCGATGTCGTTTGAGATGTTGCAGTGTGAAAACCCAGCTAAAGGTACTGTCACACAAAGAGATCGCTAGCGAGATCGCAGCTGAGTCACCGTTTGGTGACGCAATAGCGATCCCGTTAGCGATCTCGTTATGTGTGACATCTACCAGCGATCAGGCCCCTGCTGTGAGATCGCTAGTCGTTGCTGAATGGTCCAGGTCATTTTCTTCAAAGGCGATGTCATGCTGGGCAGGACACATCGCTGTGTTTGACTCTGTGTGACAGGGTCACAGTGACTGCTGAGATCGTTATACAGGTCGCTACTGCGACCTGTATTGTTCCTGCATCGCTGGTAAGGTCTGACTGTGTGACATCTCACCTGCGATCTCCCAGCGACTTACCTGCGATCCCTATCAGGTCGCATCGTTTTCGGGATCGCTGGTAAGTCGTTGTGTGTGACTGGGCCTTTAGCGACGCTCCAGCGATCCCACCAGCAACCTGACCTGGCAGGGATCGCTGGAGCGTGGCTATACGAGTTGCTGTTGAGCTCACCAGTGACCAGCCCCCAGCAAGCAGCGCCGCGTGGAAGCGATGCTGCGCTTGGTAACTAAGGTAAATATCGGGTAACCAACCCGATATTTACCTTTGTTACCAGCGCACACCGCTTAGCGCTGGCTCCCTGCTCTCCTAGCTACAGTACACATGGGGTTAATTACCCGATGTGTACTGCAGCTACATGTGCACAGAGCAGGGAGCCGGCACTGACAGCTGAGAGCGGCGGACGCTGGTAACAAAGGTAGATATCGAGTAACCAAGGTAAGGGCTTCTTGGTTACCCGATGTTTACCGTGGTTACCAGAGTCCGCAGAAGCCGGCTCCTGCTGCCTGCACATTCAGTTGTTGCTCTGTCGCTGTCACACACAGCGATCTGTGCTTCACAGCGGGACAGCAACAACTAAAAAATGGCCCAGGACATTCAGCAACAACCAGCGACCTCACAGCAGGGGCCAGGTTGTTGCTGGATGTCACACACAGCAACATCGCTAGCAACGTCACAAAAGTTGTTCGTTAGCAGCGATCTTGCTAGCGATGTTGCTTAGTGTGACGGGGCCTTTAGGATCTATACTAATACCTCATTAAGGAGAATTGCCCATTCCTTGGTTCGAGTGATTTTTCAAGCTCCGACAACTTCTCAAGGAATCTTAATTTTCATATGTTAACCTCAAGATGTCAGACAGATCGGGGCAAGATCAGTCTGGAAACATGTCTGGGTCAGAATCCCATCAGATTTTTTTTCCTGTAGATTAAAAGGACTGAGGAAGGTCATTTAATGGCTGATTCCAGTGTTTTGAGATGGGACCAGGAGCACAGACAACAGTAGGGACTGGCAAGTGTCAGAAGAGGATCTGTGGTGGATTACGGAGATAGGAGTGACTTCCGCTTCGGAAGAGCTCCCAACTCTACGCACCCTAGGTGTGCTCCCAAAAACCCCTTATCCTCCACCACAGTATATACACAGCAGAACAACTCCCCTAGTGGTCACCGCTGTGTACATCACCCCATACAGCCACCTCCCGCAATGCTCCCTCTCCTGGCAGAAAGCCACATCTAAATAGCCAACTCCCAGCTGGATGTCCACATGATGCTGCCCAAATTATAGCCAAAAAGGCTAAGTGAACCCCACAAATCCTTAGTTTTTGTCTCTATGATACGACAAAAAAAAAAAAAAAAAAAGACCAATTTCTTCCTCTCTGAAAGCCTCAAAACTCCACATCCCTGTGGAAGTTTTTGTTTCCTACAAGGCCAACTGTTGACAACAGAAGAGACAGCTCCCCAATATTCTTGCACTTTACTATCTGCCAAGCAAAAGTGGTCTGGAGGAAGGAGCAGGAATCAGGTGTCCTGTTCCTACGGTCCTGGAAACCAATGTTGTGTTTGGCCTTGGCATATGCCATGCACCCGTGTGAGCTAGCAGTGTCATGTGTGCATGAGGCTCTATTTCAGGGCAGGAGACACAGTCAGGCCAATGAACATGGACCGAAAAATACGACAACTATACGGTTGGCTGCATGCAGCCCTCCTCCACCATCGCACAGTGGTCAGTAGGTCACCGCCAGAAGTTGAACTAAGAGGAAAAAAGTTTAAATGGAAACATTTTCCATTCAACTCCTAATTTATGATTATGAGGCTATGTGCCCACAGTGCTTCCCCACCCCCCCAACACAAAAAAAAAAAAAAAAAAAAAACAACCCACAAAACAATGTCTTGGCAGGAAAAAAAAGCTGCTTTTTTCATGCTTCTCTATTGAGATGGGGGGGGTGGGGGAAGGGGGGGGGGAGGAGAAAAAAAAAAAAAAAAAAAGCATAAATTTTTCTCATCAACAAAAAAAAAAATAAAGGAAAAAAGAGAAGCAACGTGAGCACAGCAAGTCAGGATTCTCAGTTTGCTGGGATGAATTTTCCTTGCTTTTTTTTTAGGGAAACAAAACCTAAATCTCAATACCAGAGCGAGAAAGTGAGGCTAATTTCACACATCAGTTTTTGGCATCAGGCACAATCTGGCGTGTGCCTGATGCAACGGATCCGGCGCAGAATATGCAAAAACTGATGCGCCTGATCCTTTTTTTTTTTTGGACGGTTCCAATATACCTGAGCCGTCAAAAAACGGATCGGGTGCATCGGTTTTTGCATCCTTTTTGTCCATTTTTTTGTTGGATCCGTTTCTTTCAATAAATTGGAGCATGCTCAGTTTACAAAAAAGGGATCCGGCGGCCGCATCCGTTTACTGCATTACGCCGGATCCAGCATCCATAGGCTTCCATTGTAAAACACGCCGTAACGCTCCGGCGCGATGCTTTTTTTTTTGCCGGACAAAAAAAAAAACACGTTACAAGATACGTTCCCTCCGGCCGCCGCATTAGGCAATTATGGCGGATCCGGCAAAATCCGGATGCAACGCAAGGCCATCAGGCACAATCTGGCGCTAATACAAATCAATGGGGATAAAACGGATCCGGCGCCGGATCAGTTTTCCCCCTTTTTTTCTGGATTGTGCCTGATGGAAAAAAAACTGATGTGTGAAATTAGCCTGACCGGAAAGGGGTGATTCACATGAGTCAGTTGTTAGAGACCAACTTTCTTCTTTCTACACAAGATTGGGCAGAGGCAAAGATCTTTTACAACATGTAGAACAAGGAAATTAAAGAGAGTCCCTTTCTTTATAGGGAATGCATCAACTAGATGATTTATAAACTATTAAAGGGGGTTGTCTGGTCTAAATCCACAAGTCTTCAGTCCCTCTGTGTCACTCCAGGTAACTGCAGACTTGTGAAACCTCACATCACGTGCACTGAGGATTCACCGGTGTCAGATCCCAGAGCGGTGGTCACGTGGCCGCAAGTATGAGATGAGTACTCCCCACCAGAATCAGACTAGATTGGCACAGTCTCGCCCAATGCAAGTGTATTCAGTGAGACAACACCTATCTAGTCGATAGGAGGCCGGGGAGTATTCATAACACTCATTTGTGGCCACGAGACCGCCATTCCTGGCTCTTGACACAAACGAATCATTGGTATGAAAAGTGCATGAAATGTGAGGAATCACAAGTCTACAGACACATGGAGTGGACACATGGAGTGGACACATGGAGTGGACACATGGAGTGGACACATGGAGTGGACACATGGAGTGGACACATGGAGTGGACACATGGAGTGGACACATGGAGTGGACACATGGAGTGGACACATGGAGGGAGCGACTGAAGACTTGTGGATTTAGATCGGGACACACCCTTTAAAACCTGACTGTGGTATAATTGTTTCTTCCCCCCCCCCCTATTGTTATCTTTTGCTTTATTCTATGTGTAATCAGGTCGACCTGCTTGAGCTGCTGTGAACATCCTTTAGGCTGTGTTCACACTGCGTTTACCTGCGTTTTTGCTGCAGAAATTTCTTGAGAAATTCTTGTAACCTTTCTGCAGACATTCCCCAGCAAAACCTATGGCAAAAAAAATTAGCTGTGCACACACTGCTTTTTTTTCTTAAGACAAAGAATGAGCATGTCACTTCTTTTCTGCAGGTAGCTGCGTTATTTGCCATAGATAATTGGCACAATAATGCAGGGAGCAACCAGCGGTAACAACACACCGAAACCGCACCAAAAACACACCGAAACCGCGGCAAAAACGCAGGTGCGTTTTTGGCGAAGTTTAACGCAGGTGCACTAATCCTTCACTCTTAAGAAATTTCTTAAGAAAAATCATTTTTCTAGTGTGAATGGATCATAGCCATCAATAGTCTGAAAATGCTCATTACCTTTTAGGCATGGTATTGTATGCAAGCGGTGATCTGTCCACAAGAGGGGAGATGGGGAGCTGCGATATCACCTATTGTGTATTGTGGAATCATCTCTATATACTGTGTAAATATAGGAGTTATCATTAGGGTACCTTCACACTTAGCGATGCAGCAGCGATCCGACCAGCGATCTGACCTGGTCAGGATCGCTGCTGCATCGCTACATGGTCGCTGGTGAGCTGTCAAACAGGCAGATCTCACCAGCGACCAGTGAACAGCCCCCAGCCAGCAGCGACGTGCAAGCGACGCTGCGCTTGCACGGAGCCGCCGTCTGGAAGCTGCGGAGACTGGTAACTAAGGTAAACATCGGGTATGGTTACCCGATGTTTACATTAGTTACCAGTGTGAGCAGGGAGCAGGGAGCCGCGCACACTGAGCGCTGGCTCCTTGCTCTCCTAGCTACAGTACACATCGGGTTAATTAACCCGATGTGTAATGCAGCTACATGTGCAGAGAGCAGGGAGCCGCGCACACTGCTTAGCGCTGGCTCCTTGCTCTCCTAGCTGCTGTACACATCGGGTTAATTAACCCGATGTGTACAGCAGCTACATGTGCAGAGAGCCGGAGCCGGCAGCACAGGCAGCGTGAGAGCTGCAGAGGCTGGTAACTAAGGTAAATATCGGGTAACCACCTTGGTTACCCGATGTTTATCTTGGATACAGCTTACCTCAGCTGTCAGACGCCGGCTCCTGCTTCCTGCTCGCTTCATTTGTCACTCTCTTGCTGTCACACACAGCGATCTGTGTGTCACAGCAGGAGAGCGGCTTTGAAGAAAACGAACCAGGGCTGTGTGTAACGAGCAGCGATCTCGCAGCAGGGGCCAGATCGCTGCTCAGTGTCACACACAGCGAGATCGCTAATGAGGTCACTGCTGCGTCACAAAAAGCGTGACTCAGCAGCGATCTCGGCAGCGATCTCGCTGTGTGTGAAGCACCCCTTACAGTCAGGACTACAACAGATGAGACTTCTGAAAAGTGATCTTTACAGAAAAAGTGTTCGTCTATTACGAGAAAAAAAAAGCAGAATTCAGAGTTGGGTCGAAAAACTTCAGAAAAAAATATGTTAATTTGGCCAAAAGGCCACTTTTTGTTGTCAGGTTTCCATTATTTTTGATCTCGAGCCATGGCAACTTGATGGGTGAACGGTCTGTAGGAAAAGCAATCGTGAGAGTCTAGATCTGTCCACCAGGGTCTTTGCCATTACTTTGATTGTGTCAAGTCTTTGGGTTGCTGGTTTTCCTCTTTGTAGGAGGTGTCTAAAGTAGGTGTGCTGTAACTTGGCGATACTTGGGGCCCATTCAAACGACCGTTCCGTCTGTCCTGGTCAGTTCATTGTTTTTTTGAAGACCTATTGACAAGACCATCTTTTCAATGTCTTGTGCAGGATAGGATGGCACATGGAAGCACTTCCGTGTGCATCAGTTCCTACAAAGAAAAAAAAAACAAAAACAAAAACAAAAACACAACATTGGATGCCATATATCCGTTCCGTTATTTTGGAACATGTCCTATTCTGTTCTGTAATAACGGACCGTGACTCAATACAAGTCAATGGGTTCACAAAACCCACAGCAGCACTTCCGTGTGACTTGTCGGGTGCCCCTGCAGTCTGTGTCCCGCTTCCGCACCAGCCCCGCAGCTGCTCGCACTGCAGTGTGTCAACAGCTGCTGGGATGACGAGCGCTGACATTAGGAGGTTAGCAAAGTTCATTACCTGCAGTGATGAAGTCCTGACTCCTGACGTAAGCGCTAGTCACGGATTTCCATACCTGCTGCGCTCTCACATCAAGTTTCGCGAGCGGCCCAAGACTGACTAGCGGTGACATCACGGGCTGACGCATAACTTTGCTTGTTAACGCAGCGGACAATGGATGTCAGTGACAAGCGCTGATGTCAGGAGTGCAGGACTTAATAACCGCAGGTAATGTACATCGCTAACCACCTGAAGTCAGCGCTCGTCATGCCCTGCAGTGACCTGGGCTGACCTATTGATGTTCGCTCAGGTCACTGCATTACTCTCCAAGCCAATGGGGAACATTCTGTTCTTTATTAACTGGGACAGTGAGTATTGTATGGATCGTCGTGGGACCCCCTTATGGGATTACACCGGACCCGGATTTGTTTTTTCCCTCCACCAATAAATTGGTGAAAGAGGGAGTGTTTTTTCAAATAAAAAAAGTTAGGCATCTATTTTTTTTTTCCCCCTACACTGACTGGGTTAGTGATGTCGGGAATCTGATAGACGCTGTGACATTAGACAGCTGGTATCAACCCCATATATTAACCAGTTTGCCACCGCACCAGGGCTTCTGGTTGAGCGGGGTAAAGTCCTGGGATTGTCGCATCTAATTGATGCGGCAATTCCGGCCGGCTGCTGGCTGATATTTTTAGGCTGGGGGGCTTCCAATAATGTAGGTCTTCCAAGCATGAGAATACTAGCCAGCAGCTGTGAGGCTTCATCTTGGCTGGTATCAAAATTGGAAGGACAGCATGTTTTTGTTTTTTTTTTTTTGTTTTTTTTAAATTATTTGTTTATTGTACTGTACGATATAGACCTGCCCACGGCGGCTGATTGACTGCAGTCAGACAGTTGTCGATCAGCATAAGTGGGGGGCGTGTCTGACTGCAACCAATCACAGACGCCAGTGAGCAGGGAAACAGTGAATATGAAATGAGCCTAATGAACGGCCGGCTAAGGAAGAACAAAGAGCTGCCACGGGAGTAGTGTGACAGCCGTGCCGGTGATCAGTGAGTATGTAGCGCTTGCTCCTACCCATTTGCGCTGGATTCTGTTCCCAATAGACCTTACATGGGGACCAGCATGTGGCCAGATACCCTGGACTGTGTGTAACTATTTTTTGTGGTCCACAAAAAAAAAAAAACGGAAGTCACACGGATTTTATACGGAACGAATGAGGTTGTCACACAGATGCATCCGTGGAAAAACAGGACCGTTTTTTGCGGACAGCAAAAACGGAACGGTGGTGTGAATGTAGCCTTACTGTGAGTGACGTGTATGGCTTGATTTGATGCCTTCTGACCTGGGTGCATATCTTTCAGCACTACAGCTAATCGTTTTAGTTGAGCCCTCCATCATGTTTTGACACAATACAGAAGTAGATTGCCAGGCCTTTCCCTTTGTGCAGTAACATGGCTTCCGTGAAGGAGCCACACTATATGAGAGTTGTACGTTATCAACACAATCTGCCTCATCACACAATGTCTGGCTGCCGGTGATGGGCAGAACGCTCAGTCTGGCACCTTAGTTGAAACCCTGGGGTGTCCCTGCTGGCAAAATCCACTAGCGACAACATAGATTTCAACATCACTGATGCACGCAAACTCCACCGGTGTGACAAACCGGCAACTGCCATGAACAGGGTCGTTTAGCATGAAGACCTGAATCCAATTATTTGCCACTAGTGATGGGCGAACACTAAAATACTCGGGTCTCAAGTTGAGCAGGTCAGACGCTCTGAAAGGGCTCAACTCGAGTAATGAGTATAATGAGAGACCATGATTGGGTATTATTTCTCCGTCCTCATACAGCCAGCCATGGAGAGAATATTTCCAAGGGGAGGGAGGTTGTGTTTTTTTTTCCCTTTTGGACACGCTACAACCAAAAAGATAGCTTTAAACCCTAGTGAGAGCCATTCAGAGACTGCAAACATCTCTCCATGGGGCGCCTGCACACATCAAGCAGTGAAATGAGCCTATAGTTGGAGGTCGTTCCACAGACTAACGATCAGAGCACCTGTAATACTCGGCCAAGCTCCACGAGTACCCGAGCACCCCGATGCTCAAATAGAGTATCGGCAAGACAAAACAATCACTGATCTCGGGGAGACCAGCCAGAGAAAACACTGCCGGCAGCCAGCAAGGGCACTCAACACACTGAAATCCTAGGTGCATTGCCCCCTGGGAAGTATACAAATCAAAAAAGGTCCGTGAAGCCTCTGTTAGGAGTCTTGACACAGAAAGTAGGCTCCGGGAAGGACCCAGCCAAGGAGTGACTTGGACCTTTTTTGATTTGCATACTTCCCAGGGGGCAATGCACCTAGGATTTCACTGTGTTGAGCACCCTCGCTGGCTGCCGGCAGTGTTTTCTCTGGCTGGTCTCCTCCAGATCAGTGATTGTTTTGTCTTGTTGGTCTACTAGGCATTGCTCCCACCTAGCCAGAATCCTACTCCACACTGATGAGGGGCAATACCCCGAAACAGCTGTCTGGATGGATACCTGGCCGTGGTATTTCCCTTGTCATATCTTTAAACTTGTCAAAGAGTTGGATATTGACTAAAAAGGGCCACTTAATATGGTGGTCTCCTAAAAAGAGCCACTCCTTGGCTAGGTCCTTCCGGGAGGGATATCTGGCTAGTTTCTGTGTCGAGACCCCTAACAGAGACTCCACAGATCTTTTTTTGACTTGCATCAAATAGAATATGGAGCAGTGCCGAGCATGTTCATCCATCACTTTACCCCCTGGTCATAAAAAAAAAATTTCTAACATGTAATTTTCAAGTCTTAAACTCGCAAAATGACACCTGGAACCTACACTCCTGCATCAGGGGCTACTGAACCTTTAACAGTGATTATTATTGATAGCAATCAGTATCATTTCATGCCGCCTGAGACACGTGCAGTTAGAATCAGAGACCGGCTCCTACATTACAGATACAAGGTTATATTCTGAAACACTGCAGCATTTTTAGGAAAAAACATGGCTGACAATGTGGACCACTCAAACTGACAATCTTGAGGAGGGGGAGTCCGTGACCTGTCTCTCGGCCAGAGAAAGCGTAGTATGAGTACAAGGCTCATTCATAAAGTTACGTTTCGAGCCCTGTACTTGGACCACGATGCACAGATCTCCTGACCTGCGCTCGACAGCCTCATATATGACTATGGGGCTCCTGCATTCAGGTTAGGAGACCAGGGCTCGGTCCATAAATTGCAGTCACAATCCGTGCTTAGAATTTGGGTTACATTGTGCCAGCGCTGGGCCAAACGAACAGTGATGCATGTGCGAGATTTTGGCCTGGAGCAGGGACAGAGTCATGCAGCAGAGACACTTTCTTCACTGTCAATCAGTGGAGGGTGGTGCCAAGAAGGCAGAAGAGGAGCCATGGACTGCAAGTGCACCAGTATGCGATGTAATTGGCACATACATAGAGACAGATTTCACCATAATAAATCGCAAAAAAAAAATTAGTATTGTTGCACGCTGCCCTATCCGGAAAAATGTTCCCTGTAAGCATCTTCTAAATGGCCTTATATGTAATGGTAATTAGAGGCCGGAGTAATGTAATGGTTTCCTATTGAGGCTTTTATACGCCATTGTGAATGCTCTGTATAAAAAGAATCATTAGCTATAATGTAACATCAGCCCCTGACAAAAAAAACATATCCGAACCTGGACAGGGCATGTATTCTTCCCATACTATGATGACGTGTGCGCTCTGCACCGCACCGAAAAGGTGCGCTTCAGAGCGCAGCTGAAAAGCTGCGTTCTGAAGCGCATGGTGCCGACGAGAACGTGCGCTCTGCCTGCAGCTTCTGCCATAGACAGTGCAGGGGCTGCCGGCAAAGCGCACGGAAGAAGTGACATGTCACTTCTTAGAACGCAGCGATTCGGGCAGCAGCCAAAGCACTGCGTTCTAATATGCCACGTGTGCACAGCCCCTACACAATCTCCATAGATTATGCAGGGGACGCGGGACGCATGTAGTTACGCTGCGCTACAAAGCGCAGCGTAACTGAATGAATTACGCACACGTGCGCACATGGCTTAAAGGCCCAGTCACACACAACGACTTACCAGCGATCCCGAAAACTATGCGACCTGATAGGGATCGCAGGTAAGTCGCTGGGAGGTCGCAGGTGAGATGTCACACAGTCAGATCTTACCAGCGATGCAGGAACAATACAGGTCGCAGTAGCGACCTGTATAACTATCTCCGCAGTCACTGTGACCCTGTCACACAGTGTCAAACACAGCGATGTGTCCTGCCCAGCATGACATCGCCTTTGAAGAAAATGGCCTGGACTATTCTGCAACGACTAGAGATCTCACAGCAGGGGCCTGATCGCTGGTAGATGTCACACACAACGAGATCGCTAACGGGATCGCTACTGCGTCACCAAAACAGTGACTCAACTGCGATCTCGCTAGCGATCTCGTTATGTGTGACGGTACCTTAAAGAGTACTTTACACATTGCGACATCGCTAGCGATCTCATTAGCAATGTAAAATTCTAGATCACAAGTGCGAACTTTCGGGATCGCACATAGGCCATTTAACGCATGTGTGATCCGATAGATCGCACTTGCAATCTAGAATTTCACATCGCTAATGAGATCGCTAGCGATGTCGCAGTGTGCAAAGTACCCTCAAAGCTGGGGTCACACTAAGCGACAGCGACGTCGCTGTTACGTCACCATTTTCTGTGACGTAACAGCGACCTTGTAAGTCGCTGTTATGATCGCTGCTTAGCTGTCAAACACAGCAGAAGCAGCAGCGATCATAACGTCGCTGTGCTACATGTGCAGAGAGCAGGGAGCCGCGCTTAGCACTGGCTCCTTGCTCTCCTAGGTACAGTACACATCGGGTTAATTAACCCGATGTGTGCTGCAGCTACATGTCACAGTGCACAGAGCAGGGAGCCGTGCACACTGCTTAGCGCTGGCTTCCTGCTCTCCTTGCTACAGTATACATCGGGTTAATCACCTGATGTGTACTGCAGCCACATGTGCACAGAGCAGGAGCCGGCACTGGCAGCAAGGGCGAAGGCTGGTAACGAAGGTAAATATCGGGTAACCAGGGAAAGTGCTTCCCTTGGTTACCTGATGTTTACGCTGGTTACAGCTTACCGCAGCTGCCAGATGCCGGCTCCTGCTCCCTGCTCTCTTCATTTCGTCGCTCTCTCGCTGTCACACACAGCGATGTGTGCGTCACAGCGGGAGAGTGACGACCAAAAAATGAAGCTGGACATTCAGCAACGACCGGCGACTTCACAGCAGGGGCCAGCTCGTTGCTGGAATGTCACACACAGCGACAGCGACGGGACGTCGCTGCAACGTCACAGAAAATGGTGACGTAGCAGTGACGACGTTGTCGTTGTGTGTGACACCAGCTTAACACTTCAGTGGCCTGAGAGGTGCACCAACGATCTGTACTAGGCAAAGTCACAGACATGCGAGACTGGGGGAGGTTTTCACAAAGGAGATGATAAGAGTCATTCACCGAAAAGGGAAAACAAACAATGGCTCACCATAAAACAATGGAAAAGCCTAAAAAGGGATCACACAAAGACAGAGCGGTCTGCCCCAACAACAAACAGAGCTGTCCTCAAAGGGACATCCTGAACCACCCACCACCATTACTAGGGACACAGCATGGGCAGTCTCCCATTCATTGCAAAGCCATAACATTAAGAACCTGTGCGCACAGCGTTTTTATGCCACGGATTTGCCACGGTTTTTGCTGCAGAAAAGAAAGGTTTTTGTTCAAAATGTTCATGCAGTCCTTCCCCAGCAGAATCTATGAGAAATCCAAATTGTTGTGCGCACACTGCGTTTTTCCCCCCCCCCCCCAACAGGTTTTCCTGCAGAATTTCTGCAGCAAAAAGTAGCATGTCACTTCTTTTCCGCAGGTAAATGCGGTTTTGACAGATAATGGTTAAAAACAACAGGGACCACCCTGCAGGGAGAAAAAAAAAACAAAACAAAAAAAACACCAAACTCCCAAAAGTAAACCCCATGTGGATTTTGGGTGCGTTTTTTGCCACAGGTGCGGAATACAGCCAGAGGATGCAGATTGTACCTTAAACACATTCTCCCAGTGCACACAGACCCCAAAACTGGTTAGCATGAATGTCATAAACACCACAATGGCATCTGTCTAATGTAAAACAAGCTGATAAAAAAAAAAAAAAATCCTGGTTCTAAATATTTTCCTCTGGCAGGGAGATTGGAAAACAATATCAGATGGGTGGTGGTCCTACATCCCGGACCTCCGATTAGCTGTGGTGGCAGCAGCTCATGCCAATTACATCAGCCCTGCTCCCATCCTGCAGATCGGTTGTGGTGCCGGGTGTGTCAGACCACTACCCATCTGATACTGGAGACACATTGTAAGGAAAAGTCATCAATATCATTAATCAAGATAAAAAGGTTCACACGACTGAATAATGAAGGAACCGTGCTCTGAAGGAATGGTAATGATCCAAAATGAAAAAAAAAAACTTCGGCATCAAAGATCAGACAATTTAAATTTAGTCAGATGAATCTCCTATAAAGCCATTAGCCCACGTGTATGGCTCCAGTGCGGCTTTAACACAACTTTATGATGAAGCTGGTTGTAGATGACTTGAATTGTAGTTATTTTTCTTGCTTATATTGTGCTGCCATATTGCACAGCGCTTTATAGACATCATCATGGTCTCCATTGGGCCTCACAATCTAAACTTTTGGAATCTGGAGAACTTTGAGGAAACCCACACAAACACAGAGAATATACAAACGGCTTGCAGATGTAATCCTTGGTGGGATTTGAACACAGAACACCAGCGCTGCAAAGCAACAGTGCCAGCCACTAAACCGTACCGTGCCAGCCACCGAGCACCACACCGTGCCAGCCACCGAGCCACCACACCGTGCCAGCCACCGAGCCACCACACCGTGCCAGCCACCGAGCACCACACCGTGCCAGCCACCGAGCCACCACACCGTGCCAGCCACCGAGCCACCACACCGTGCCAGCCACCGAGCCACCACACCGTGCCAGCCACCAAGCCACCATACAGTGCCAGCCACCATACAGTGCCAGCCACCGAGCCACCATACAGTGCCAGCCACCATACAGTGCCAGCCACCATACAGTGCCAGCCACCGAGCCACCATACAGTGCCAGCCACCATACAGTGCCAGCCACCATACAGTGCCAGCCACCATACAGTGCCAGCCACCATACAGTGCCAGCCACCGAGCCACCATGGTGATCAATTGTAAATTGGAACCGATACTCCCAAGCAGAATTCAGGGGACTAAAGCAACTAACTTGCTGTAATTCTCTCAGACATAACTTTCTCTAAATTAGGACAATACAAGACAACATATTAGCAGCTGAAATGTGCTACCAGGAACCACAGCACCATCATTATACGCACGTCATTATACACAGTCATGTCCTCCTGTTTTATCTGATTTTACAGTTAAGGCTGTTTCACACTACGTCTTTTTAACATCCGTCCTTAACGTTATTTTAGCGGAAGTACGGATCCAGTGCAAATGCGTTTTCATTTCAATGCATTTGCAATGGACTCGCGTTAACATCCGTTCACCTGCGTTTGCGTGCGTTATAGTGAGGATCCAGTGACTTGCAGTTTTTTAACATGTTTCAAAAACGCTACTTGTAGCGTTTTTGAGCTCCGTCCAAATACTGCAAATTGCTGGATCCTGACTATAACGCACGCAAACGCAGGTGAACGCTGGCGTGCTGATAGACAGGATCCTGCTTTTGTACTGAGCATGCCCAGAAAGTACTGAGCATGCCAGAACCAGTCTCGCGTGATCTGTCTATCTCTCTCCTCCTCCCTCACCCTCTCTCTATCTTTCCCCTTCCTCCCCTCCCTCTCTCTCCCACCTGAGAGCTGCGGACACTCGTAACCAAGGTAAATATCGCGTAACCACTTCTCTTAGTTACCCGATGTTTACGTTGGTTACGCGTGCAGGCAGCCCTGCTCCTAGCAGCTGCAGACACTCGTAACCAAGATAAATATCGGGTATCCAAGGCCGATGTTTACCTTGGTTACCAGCGTCTGCAGCTGTCAGAAGCCTCCTCCCAGTCTAGTTCCCCTCACTCCCGATCACATGACTCCAATGCCCGCCCCTAAACATCCAGTGCAGGATCCTGCAAAATAACATATGCGTTTGCATACGTTATTTGCTGTAAAAGCAGGATCCGTACTTCCGCTAAAAAAACGTTTTCAGCGGATGTTAAAAAGACGTAGTGTGAAACTAGCCTAAGGGTACGTGTGCACATTGCATTCATAACAGTGCGGAAAAGAACGCACCCTCTAAACTGTAAACACTGCATTTGTCAAAAAAAAAAAAAAAAATGCACCCAAAACGCATGCATTTTGGATGCATTTTTTGCATTGCGGTCCCACGGCAATTGGTCTCTGCTACATGCCGCTGACAGCGGACAGTCGCGCAATGAGAATGAACTTCACCCGACTTCATTGTCATACCGTGGATCTGTGTGTCGCGTTCTGATTAGCGGTTACCCGTAAAGGACTCACCGGTGACCGCTAAGCCCCTGAACGACTGAAGTTTGCAGCACGATAAGCGCTGCAGTCACTCAGGTTACTCGCGGCCAGCTGGAGCAGTCTGTGACCGCTACTGTCACCTTTATGTAGCAGAGATGAGAGCGTCGTGCGGATTACGCCGGACCTGGTTGGGTATTTGGGGGTTAATAAAGTGGTGAAAGAGGGGGGGGGGGGTGTTTTGTCTTTTATTCCAAATAAAGGATTTTTTTCAGGTGTGTTTATTTTCTTTAACTTACAGGTTAATCATGGAAGGTATCTCGGGGAGCCGCCTGCCATGATTAACCTAGGACTTAGTTCTTATTACCCCGATTGCCACCGCACCAGGGCAATCCGGGATGAGCCGGGTAGAGTCCCGGGACTGTCGCATCTAGTGGATGCGGCAATTCCAGGCGGCTGCTGGCTGATTGTTAAGCTGTGGGGCTCCCCATCCTGAGAATACCAGCCTTCAGCCGTGTGGCTTTACCCTGGCTGGTATCAAAATTGGGGGGGACCGCATGTCATTTTTTAAAAATTTATTTATTTTACTGCACGATATAGACACGCCCACCGGCAGCTGTGATTGGTTGCAGTGAGACAGCTGTCACTCAGCATGGGGGCGTGTCTGACTGCAACCAATCATAGGCACCGGTGGGCAGGAAAGCAGGGAATACGAGATGGAATAATGAGCAGCCAGCATTTTCAAAAGAGGAAAAGCTGCCGGAGCAGTGTGAACGCTGTGCAGCGCCGCGCTGGTGATCGGTGAGTAAGAGGGGAGAGACCGACCAACGGACAGAAAGAGGGACAGAGAGACCAACCGAGCGACCAACTGAAAGAGAGAGACCGACCGACAGGAGATTGACCGACATCCACAGAGACTGAAAAGACCTGCGTTTTGCTTGTCAAAAAAAAGCATGCGGACAAACAAAAATACAGTCCAGGTGCATTTTGGTTGTGTTTTGACCCACATCATCGATTTCAATGGGTGGAGAACGCAGCTGCAACGCACAAAAGTAGTGACATGCTGCTTTTTTTTCCCCCCGCAGCAATTTTTGGCATCCAAATCGCTGCATTTAAAAAGCGCAGCGTGCGCATTGAATTTTCGGACTTCTCAGACTTTACTGGGGAAGCGGAACGCATGCGATTTGGCACTGAAACGCAGCATTAATGCGGGAAAAAATGCAACGTGCACACATAGCCTAAGACAGTAAAGAAACAAAACCAGAGTTGCTGCCCAAACACAGGGTCTGGTATTAGCATGGAGTCCGGGCTGAAAATAAATCTAGAAGTGCGTTTAAAAAAAAGAGCAAGATGTTCAGTTTGACCCATCCAAACTTCACAGACCCAGTATACACTGTGATGTCGCTGTCTGGCGGTACACCTGTCAAACCGCAACGCAGGTTTCCTAAGGCGAGCTCAGGGAGGCCAGAAACTCCTGTGGAGCTGAAGGGCTCCCCAGGCATATCCGAGGAAATCAGAGTCCAGATCAGGAGACCCCGGGTTTGTATTGGGATCGTGAATGTCAGATATGTGAAATGTTCTTATACACAAATTACTGCAGATGTTCTGATCTCCGGAGGTCAGCGCCGGTTCAAGCAGCTCAACTTTAGTGTTACATTTGCCACAGGAGACAACTTCCAGGATTGGTTTGTCTTTGGATCTGTGAGTGGAGGGGGCTGGCTGACTGCTCACTCCAATAACTGAGCCAGCCCCCTCCTACATCAATGATGCATAGTCCAAAGGCAGCGGTCAGCTACTGTGATGAGCAGTCAGCAGTCCCCTCCATACACCGCTCTGGTGTTGTGCCAGCCCAGAAAATGCTGTCCTACAGCAAGAACAAACCAGAAGTGGAGCTGACCGGTTGACGCCGAAATCTTCAGATCCTGGCACTTTTAGGTCTCATGCGCACAATGAGTTTTTGCTGTGTTTTTTGGGTGCAGTTTTCTCCCAAATCTGCATATGTTTCCTTCCCCTGCAAAGTCTGAGATTTCAGTTTTTTTCTTGCTGCGTCTTTGTGCTGACCACTGAAAGCAAAAAAGGCATACGGTACATTTTTTCGATACGTTTTTTGCAGCGGGTGCATTTTTTTGGCACCAAAAACGTGCATCTTTGTGGTCACCACAAAGATGCAGCGTGTGCACATAGCCTTAGGCCTTGTGCAGTTTGTGATGCTTTTTTTGGTGCAGTTTGTTGCCCAAATCTGCATCTATACCCTCATCTCAGCAAAGTCTATGAGAAATCAGATATGTTGTGGTTTTTTGGCGCGTATTTTTAGTGCAGAAAAATTTCTGCAGCGTGCGCACATACCATTACTAAATGAATTATATGAGTAAAGCCCACTTTACACGTTGCAATTAGTTGTACAATCGCATTTGTGATGTGACACGCCCAGGTTGCATACGGGATCTTATGAGATCACACGTAGGTCGTTCATTTGCTGTCACACGTGCGTTAGTAGTCTATGTTAAATTGATCAATGTTATGTGCGATCCTTTAGATCATGTGTTCTGTGACGTATGCATTGGGCACCTTTTTTTTTTTTTTTTTTTTTTTTATTTATTGACTTGACAAGCGTGTGTAATGTGTAGGGATGCGTTTTTACTATGTCATCTGCCATTCAGCTCTGCTACATGGCCGCTAACAGCAGCCACAGACAGCCATGTAGCAGAGCTGAATGGCAGATGACAGCAGACACAGACAGAGCCGCACTGTCAGAATGAACTCGGGTGAACTTCACCCGACTTCATTGTCATGCTGCGGCTCTGTCTGTGTGCCGCGTCCTGATTAGCGGTCACCAGTGAAGGACTCACCGGTGACCGCTAAACTCCTGAGTAACTAAATTGAGCAGCCCTCTCTCATACTCACCGATCCCCGGCTCTGCACGGCGTTCACACTGCTCCGGCGGCTTTTACTATTTTGAAAAAGCCGGCCGCCCATTAAACAATCTTGTATTCCCTGCTTTCCCCGCCCACCGCCGCCTATGATTGGTTACAGTGAGACACGCCCCCACTCTGAGTGACAGGTGTCACACTGCACCCAATCACAGCAGCCGGTGGGCGTGTCTATACTGTGCAGTAAAATAAATAATTAAAAAAAACGGCGTGCGGTCCCCCCCAATTTTAATACCAGCCAGATAAAGCTATACGGCTGAAGGCTGGTATTCTCAGGATGGGGAGCTCCACGTTATGGGGAGCCCCCCAGCCTAACAATATCAGCCAACAGCCGCCCAGAATTGCCGCATACATTAGATGCGACAGTTCTGGGGCTGTACCCGGCTCTTCCCGATTTGCCCTGGTGCGTTGGCAAATCGGGGTAATAAGGAGTTATTGGCAGCCCATAGCTGCCAATAAATCCTAGATTAATCATGTCAGGCGTCTATGAGACACCCTCCATGATTAAAGGGAACCTGTCATCAGAAATTTCGCCCAAAAGCTAAAAGATTCCCCCTCTGCAGCTCCTGGGCTGCATTCTAGGAAGGTCCCTGTTATTATTGTGCCCCATGTGAGACCAAAATAAAGCCTTTATAAAGTTCTACCTTTTTGTATGCAGCTTCTGTAAATCTGACACGGGGGCGGGCTCTCTGCCGTCCGTTATTCTGCCTCCTGGTCCTGTATGCCGCCCCCATCGCTCCTTTCCATATCTGATGCACCGCCCACTGCTCCAGCCATCCCCACGCATGCCCAGTGCCAGTCTCACAGGACTGAGCAGTGTGACCGCTAGTGACGTGTGCGCAGGCAAGTGATTATGGACGGGACTGTGACTGTTATCAGCAAGTACCCGGCCATAATCTCGTGAGCGCGCAAACCTCTCCAGCATTCACACTGAGCTCAGTGTAGATGCTAGACTGTATGGGCTGCTTCCAGGGATGACGTCCCTTTGTCATGTGATGGGGGCGTGTTCGAAATACTATCACATGACAAAGGGACGTCATCCCTGGAAGCAGCCCATACAGTCTAGCATCTACACTGAGCTCAGTGTGAATGCTGGAGAGGTTTGCGCGCTCACGAGATTATGGCCGGGTACTTGCTGATAACAGTCACAGTCCCGCCCATAATCACTTGCCTGCGCACACGTCACCAGCGGTCACACTGCTCAGTCCTGTGAGACTGGCACTGGGCATGCGTGGGGATGGCTGGAGCAGTGGGCGGTGCATCAGATATGGAAAGGAGCGATGGGGGAAGGCATACAGGACCAGGAGGCAGAATAACGGACGGCAGAGAGCCCGCCCCCGTGTCAAATTTACAGAAGCTGCATACAAAAAGGTAGAACTTTATAAAGGCTTTATTTTGGTCTCACATGGGGCACAATAATAACAGGGACCTTCCTAGAATGCAGCCCAGGAGCTGCAGAGGGGGAAGCTTTTAGCTTTTGGGCGAAATTTCTGATGACAGGTTCCCTTTAATCTGTAAATTACAGTAAATAAACACACACCCGAAAAAATCCTTTATTAGAAATAAAAAACACAAACATATACCCTGGTTAACCACTTTAATTAGCCCCAAAAAGCCCTCCATGTCCGGCGTAATCCAGGATAGTCGAGCGTCGCTTCCAGCGCTGCTGCATGGAGGTGTCCGGAGCTGCAGCAGACACAGCCGCTCCGGTCACCTCCACACAGCTAATGAAGACAGCCGCGCGATCGGCTGAGCTGTCAGTGAGGTTACCCGCTGTCACTGGATCCAGCGGTGGCCGCAGGTAACCTCAGTGACAGCTCAGCTGATCGCGCTACTCACCGCCGCTCCTCTCACCTCCACGCAGCAACTGAGGTGAGTAGCGCGATCAGCTGAGCTGTCACTGAGGTTACCCGCGGCCACCGCTGGATCCAGTGATAGCGGGTAACCTCAGACGATCGCACGGCTGTCTTCATTAGCTGTGTGGAGGTGACCGGAGCGGCGGTGTCTGCTGCAGCTCCGGACACCTCCATGCAGCAGCGCTGGAAGCGACGCTGGAGCATCCTGGATTACGCCGGACATGGAGGGCTTTTTGGGGCTGATTAAAGTGGTGAACCGGGTATAGGTTTGTGTTTTTTATTTCTAATAAAGGATTTTTCGGGTGTGTGTGTTTATTTACTGTAATTTACAGATCAATCAAGGAAGATATCTCGGGGAGACGCCTGACATGATTAATCTAGGACTTATTGGCAGCTATGGGCTGCCAATAATTCCTTATTACCCCGATTTGCCAACGCACCAGGGCAAATCGGGAAGAGCCGGGTACAGTCCCAGAACTGTCGCATATAATGTATGCGGCAATTCTGGGCGGCTGTTGGCTGATATTGTTAGGCTGGGGGGCTCCCCATAACGTGGAGCTCCCCATCCTGAGAATACCAGCCTTCAGCCGTATGGCTTTATCTGGCTGGTTTTAAAATTGGGGGGGAACCGCACGCCGGTTTTTTTAATTATTTAATTACTTATTTCACTACACAGTATAGACACGCCCACCGGCTGCTGTGATTGGGTGCAGTGTGACACCTGTCACTCAGCGTGGGGGGCGTATCTCACTGTAACCAATCATAGGCGCTGGTGGGCGGGGAAAGCAGGGAATACGAGATTGTTTAATGGGCGGCCGGCTTTTTCAAAACAGTAAAAGCCGCCGGAGCAGTGTGAATGCCGTGCAGCGCCGGGGATCGGTGAGTATATGAGAGAGGGGGATAGACTGACATGGACAGAGAGTGAGGGACAGAGATAGTGACCGACTGACAGAGATTAGTGCATGACAGACATTGTAAGGCGCTTCAGAACGCAGCTTTTCAGCTGCGCTCTGAAGCGGACCTTTTTTAAGCTGCGGTGCAGAGCGCACACCTGCGCACAAAGCATCAGACACCCAAATCGTATGAGGGATGTCACACGTTACAATTGACTAGGTTCGTGCAACAAAACGCTCAATTCTAGACAAAGATACGATGTGTTTGCGATCAACGGTTTTGCGTTCAATCCTGATCGCACGTAGATGTCACACGCAGATACCTCACAAACGATTCCGGATGTGCGTCACTTACAACTTGACCCCAACGACGGATTGTGAGATATATTGAAGCGTGTGTAGCGGGCTTAAGTCACACCATATTGTAAAAGGTATATTTAAAAACGCACCTGCAGAACATACGGGACAGGGTTACATAAGGATATTATGTAATCCTGACCTACACCCTGGCAAGGAGCCTTTAGGCTGCTTTCACGCATCCTTTTTTTCCTGTGCGGCACAATCCGGCGCTTTGCAGAAAAACGCAACGTTTTTTTTGCCGACGGTTGCGGGTTTTTTTGCATAGACTTACATTAGCAATATTGTGCCGCATGGGCTTGCGTTCCGTCCGGTTTTTGCCGCATGCAGCAGATTCAGCTGATGCGGCGGCTGGATGGAACGCTGCCTGGCACGTTTTTTTTTTTTTGTCCGGCAAAAAAAACGCATTGCGTCGCATCCGGCCGATGAGACACGATTTTCAATGCATGCGGCAAACACCGCATACGTTTTTTTTCCACTACGCATGCTCAGTAGCCTGCCGCAAGCGGCAAAAACCGGACGGGACGCATGTCAAAAACATATGCAAAGGATGCGGTTTTGTCGCCGCATAGGTTTTAGAGCCGGATTGGCCGGCTCTGCTAAAACCGGAGGTGTGAAAGTAGCCTTACAGATACTGTCGTAGCCATCCAGCCTCCAAAAGCTACGGCACCAGCTCAATTGGACTCAGATATTTTTCAGTAGAAACAGGTCCATAAGTAAAGGTGAAGACTCCTGAGAGTTTTAGCTGTCTGATATATAGGACAACCTCATAACTGTACAGACGCTATATCACAGCTCCATACAAAATCGCAGACATGAGAGGCCATATGCATGCACTTCAACAAAATCCGGTCTAATGGTGACTGACCCATTACGAGGCCATGAGAAACATCTAACAGCAGAGAATATGCACTTACTACACAGCCCTAATGCCAGCATTTGGGGTACACATCTGGGTTCTGTGGAGTATGTGGGGGGGGGGGGGGGGGGGAATATATATATTTTAATTACATAAAAACGTCATGAGAGTATGGTATCTTTCTATGTGGCCTGCATTTCAAATAAAAACTGATCAGATTTCTACTGTGAAACTCTGCATACGGCCCTGGATAGAAAAACTGCTTCAATAAGCGATATATCACTGAAGATCATGCCAGAAATCTGAGTGTCGGCCACAAAACAACAAGAATCTGCCACCAAAACACACTTCAAAGAAATAAGTATCTTCATTTGTTCCAAAAAAAAAAAAAAAAAACAAACAAAAAAAAAAGCACTAAAGCAAATGATGAGCCCTATAACACAAGAGGCTGAACATGCAAAAATTTGCCACTAGGTGGTGCAATCAGCGTCTACCCGGCAAGGTTTCCTACAGCAAATCCACATTAAAGGGAACATATCTGATCCAATATGCACCCAGAACTGCTCGTGGTTCTGGGTGTATATTGCTAATCCCTGCCTAACCATCCCTGTATACACTAGCATAAAGAGATCTTTAGAAAAAGTATTTGTAAAGATCTTATATCATATGCTAATGAGTGAGGGGACTAGTCCCCTGGGTGTTATGGTAGTTCACCTTGCTAGATGGCTCCATTAGCATGTTAGTACACCCCTGTGGTTGTGCTAACATGCTAATGAATGTGCAGCACCACAGGATCATCTCACTCACCTCTCCGCCGCCATCGTGTCTGACGGGGGATTTCAGCTCAGTACACATGATCCCGGAGTTCGGGTCATGCGCTCTATGAAGCCGGGTGAATGCATCCTGGCTTCAAACTGAAGTAGTGCTCATGACCCAAACTCCGGGGTCATGCACACCGAGTCGAAATCCCCCGTCAGACGCGATGGCGGCGGAGAGGTGAGTGAGATCATCCTGTGAGGTTTCACATTCATTAGCATGTTAGGACACCCACAAGGGAGTACTAATATGCTAATGGAGCCGACTAGCCAAGGGAACTAAGGCCTAGGGGACTAGTCTACTCGCTCATTAGCATATGATAAAAGATCTTTAGAAATACTTTTTCTAAAGATCTCTTTATCTATGCTAGTGTATACAGGGACGGTTAGGCAGGGATTAGCAATATACACCCAGAACTGCTCGTGGTGCTGGGTGCATATTACACCTGACAGGTTCCCTTTAAGTCTGTGGAGAGAATTTGTTGCAAGTTCAAAACCCCCATCTACAGGTAACAGGGGATGTCTGTGCCAAGTTCAGGCTTTCCAGATCATTCACATGTCCACTATGTTGGGGATTTATCATGGATTCTGCAGAAATATCAGATGATTTGCACATAAAATATCTGGGATTCCAAGTTACTTGAGGTCCAAGTCTCTATAAGTGGAAGGTAATTTTCTGGACCGGGATGGACATCACTAGTGTATAAAGCATAACTCCATATTTATAATATAGGGCAGAAGGGATGTGAAAACATATATGAAGTTCAGCCTGAAAACCGTGAAGAATGGGTTCCAAGAGGCACCACGAGGCGTAGATACAGAACAGTGTACAGAACAAAACCAGTAATGCCCCATTTTGAGTGTTTATAGCGATAGTCAGCCACATTCTGGGTGTAAGGTGCAAATAAACCCCGACTTAGTAAACATTACTTCTAAAGGTTTAATGGGATTGTTCACTCACTTCCGCTTTAGGAACAAGTGTCTCTTGTGACACTACGGCCATACTTGTATCCCTTGTGACATCACGGCCATACTTGTATCCCTTGTGACATCACGGCCATACTTGTATCCCTTGTGACATCACGGCCATACTTGTATCCCTTGTGACATTACGGCCATACTTGTATCCCTTGTGACATTACGGCCATACTTGTATCCCTTGTGACATTACGGCCATACTTGTATCCCTTGTGACATTACGGCCATACTTGTATCTCGGTAACGAGGACAGGACACGCGCTTCCTACCTGCGTCCTAACAGATGTGAAGTCGTAATGTCATTGATGCAGCTCCCCTACCAACATGAAAATGAGCAATGCTGGACAACCCCTTTAAAGAGAATCTGTCACCAGGTTTTTGCTCCCCCATTTGAAGCAGCACAATGTAGAGACAGAGACCCTGATTCCAGCGATGCCACTTACTGAGCTGCTTGCCGTCATTTTGATAAATGTTTTCGCCACTGCAGATCTAGCAGTTTATACAGATCTCATTGATATGCTGGACTACCTGGCAGCAGGGCATGTAGTCCTGTAATGATAATCTACTGCTGATTAAACAGTGATTTTATAAGCAGCCCAGTAAGTGGAATCAGAATCTCTGCCCCTAGATTATGAGATTAGGTGGTAGATTTTTTTTTTTTTTTTTTAAAAAAAGCTGCCAAAAAGGCAAAATAAAAGTCCATCCTACGGCTGATTTCAATAGGACAATGTTTACGACAATCAATATTGGGGAGAGAAGGCATGCCGACTTTAAACATCCGATCCATACCGGGTGGACGTATCAATAGTGCAACCGCGCAGGAGTTAAGGGGGCCACGACCACCTGCAAATCAGGTGGCATTGTGCATTATAATGAGCTATTGACTACAAAGGGCTTGTGTATTGTTCTTGCCCACTTGTGTCTGAAGTCCATGTGTTCTTCATGGAGATAAGCAGCTGCCAGCGGTGAATGACAGCAGCTTCTCCATATCATCCGAACGCACATGCTTAGCCAAGCCCAGTGTGCAGGTTTTTGGGGGAGGGGGAGGGAGGGGAAGGGGCTCAGGAAGAGCAGTCAATGGCCAAACGCACTATCAGCTGACAGCCAACATGATAAGGGAGAGCGTCCACACTTCACAATAAAGCCTCTAGGAAATATGTGTAACTGAGCGCAACGGGGAGGTTACATTGTAACGTACAACCTGTGTTATAAGGTCAGGAAAATATGTAGTCTAACAGTCACCATAAATGGTCTGCAGCACCTGGTGGGATATCCTGGCCCCCCATAAGTGAGCAGACCGCTCAGCTCAGGTCCCTGCACGGCACCATCAGATGTGTGAAGTGTCCTATGAACACCGCACATATCTGTGAGACCACCATAGAGGGGTTTTCCAGTCTTGGAAAACCCCATCTCTCAGTTACAGTTAGTAAAAACACAACCAGGTTTAACTCACCCTTCCCAGGTCCAGCAGTGAGTCTCTGTTACTGTCTCCAGCGCCAACATCCCATAATCAGCGTTGCAGACGATCGGTGAGCTCATTGGCCTGAGGCAGCTCACGCGGAGCCAGAGTTGGGAGATTAGCCGCACTGCCATCAATGAGATTCTAGCGCTGCAGACAGCAACAGACACCGTGAGCCGCAACAGAGAATCAGGGCTGGACCCGGGGAGGGGGAGTAAAGCAGTTCATTATTCTTAAAGCACAGCTGGAGAGAAGGGTTTATAAAAATTAGAAAACCCCATTAAATGGGTTATAAGGCACCAATGACATTATAACCCCACTCACCCGCACTCCCATCAGTGACCTTCCCTCACAATGAGGAACTGAGCCGCACTCTATTTTAAATTGGTTGACAAAAGGGACTATTTTGGCCACTAGTTGGTCGCTGAGCTCCTATATATTCTTTACTGTGTACAAACGCTATGTACGCTAAAGGTGCGTTCACACTGCACCGTATTAAACCATCACCAGCATGTCTGCCAGACGGTAAATATCCTGTTCACAGACAGAACTGGCTTCTGATGTGCTCACACACCATGGACAATCCCTTTAAGGGCAGTCATTGTCCACACGTTGTGGGCCCCGCACTCCCGGGTTGGGGTGTCGCATCGCACCCCCCCGCCCTCCCCCAAGCAGCCGCGTCGCACCCCCCCAAGCAGCCGCGTCGCACCCCCCCTGCGCTCCCCAAGGAGGCCAGTTGTGGTCTCTGGGTTCCCAGGGGCTATGACATACCCTCCTGCGCTCCTGGGGGACCGTTTTGGCGTCCCTGCACTCTCGGGGGGCTGTGCTGTACCCTTCTGTGCTCCCTGGCAGGTGTGTTGTGACCCCTTTGCTCACAAGGGGCCGTGACGTACCTTCATGCGCTCCTGGGGGTCCGTGAAGTACCCTTATTCCCTCCTGGGGGGCTGCGTCATTATTCATGCGCCTCCCGAGGCCCTTACCGTGGCCCCTGTGCTCCAGAGGGGTCGTGCTGTGGCCCCTGGGGGCTGTGTCGTGCCCTACCCCCCGCACACACCCTCCGCCGCCGCCGCCTCTCCAGGCCGGGCCCGCTCACCACTCACCCATCTTTTCTCTTGGCTTTGAACACATGACCGTATGTGCCTCTTCCAACTTTACAGCCCTCGTACTCAAACAGGTCCTCCACGCGCTCCCGCTCCCCCGTCAGCTTCACCTTGAAGTCATAGTCCATCTTGAGCTGGGGACATGCAGCGCCGATACCGGGCGGGAGAGGCGGCCGCTCGCTCCGCAGCCTGAACGCTCCAGCAGCCGGTCTGCCTCCCTCCAGCACGCACACAGCAGACAGACGCCGCTGCCGCAAACACTGTCGTAAAGACGAACGCTCCGCCCGTCACTGCCCAGGTCCCGCCCATCCGCCGAGAGTAAAGCCGAAAGCCACGCCCCTATCCGAGGAGTTAGCTGCTGGCCCCGCCCTCTCATTCACAGTCAGGAAGCGCTCATCGTCAGCGACCAGGCCCCGCCCCCTCCCAGCGCGGAAGCGGATGAAGGAACCTGGGATAACCCGGTGCGATCCCGTCTGCGCGATCATTATTGGAGCGATCTGCCATTAGGGCTTTATAACAGGACTGTCCAGCAAGGCGTGGTCCTGCAGTCGTGTGGTTACAGTGACTCCTGACCAGTATGTGTGCTCTGAGTGTCACAAAACCTCAGCATTGTCCTTCCAGGAGCGAGAACCTGACTTTCTTTCCTTTGTTGTAGTGATTTCTTGCACAAGCTGCAGATGTCATCTTTGTGGGTTCATATGACCGTCTGATCACACGTTATTCCTTTTAATTGGGGGGAGGGAAAGGGGGGGAGTAACCATGGGGGGGAGTGCCCAAAAATTGTAACTCTGCCAATTAAATCTTGCTTTTTTTTGCTTTAATTTTCTCCTATAGGAATTAATCTTCTATTCCTCCTTCCTGCGCTCCATCTTCTTCTATTCCTCCTTCCTGCGCTCCATCTTCTTCTATTCCTGCTTCCCGCGCTTCATCTTCTTCTATTCCTCCTTCCTGCGCTCCATCTTCTTCTATTCCTGCTTCCCGCGCTTCATCTTCTTCTATTCCTCCTTCCCGCACTCCATCTTCTTCTATTCCTCCTTCCTGCGCTCCATCTTCTTCTATTCCTCCTTCCCGCACTCCATCTTCTTCTATTCCTCCTTCCCGCGCTCTATCTTCTTCTATTCCTCCTTCCCGCACTCCATCTTCTTCTATTCCTCCTTCCCGCACTCCATCTTCTTCTATTCCTCCTTCCCGCGCTCCATCTTCTTCTATTCCTCCTTCCCGCACTCCATCTTCTTCTATTCATCCTTCCTGCGCTCCATCTTCTTCTATTCCTCCTTCCCGCGCTCCATCTTCTTCTATTCCTCCTTCCTGCGCTCCATCTTCTTCTATTCATCCTTCCTGCGCTCCATCTTCTATTCCTCCTTCCTGCGCTTCATCTTCTTCTATTCATCGTTCCTGCGCTCCATCTTCTATTCCTCCTTCCTGCGCTTCATCTTCTTCTATTCCTCCTTCCCGCGCTCCATCTTCTTCTATTCCTCCTTCCCGCGCTCCATCTTCTTCTATTCCTCCTTCCCGCGCTCCATCTTCTTCTATTCCTCCTTCCCGCTCTCCATCTTCTTCTATTCCTCCTTCCCGCTCTCCATCTTCTTCTATTCCTCCTTCCTGCGCTTCATCTTCTTCTATTCCTCCTTCCCGCGCTCCATCTTCTTCTATTCCTCCTTCCCGCGCTCCATCTTCTTCTATTCCTCCTTCCCACTCTCCAGCTTCTACTATTCCTCCTTCCCGCGCTCCATCTTCTTCTATTCCTCCTTCCCACTCTCCATCTTCTTCTATTCCTCCTTCCCGCACTCCAGCTTCTACTATTCCTCCTTCCCGCGTTCCATCTTCTTCTATTCCTCCTTCCCGCGTTCCATCTTCTTCTATTCCTCCTTCCCGCGCTCCATCTTCTATTCCTCCTTCCCGCTCTCCATTTTCTTCTATTCATCCTTCCGCGCTCCATCGTCTTCTTTTCCTCTTTCCCGCACTCCATCTTCTTCTATTCCTCCTTCCCGCGTTCCATCTTCTATTCCTCCTTCCCGCGCTCCATCTTCTATTCCTCCTTCCCGCTCTCCATTTTCTTCTATTCATCCTTCCGCGCTCCATCGTCTTCTTTTCCTCTTTCCCGCACTCCATCTTCTTCTATTCCTCCTTCCTGCACTCCATCTTCTTCTATTCCTCCTTCCCGCGCTCCAGCTTCTTCTATTCCTCCTTTCCGCGCTCCATTTCTATTCCTCCTTCCCGCGCTCCATCTTCTATTCCTTTTTCCTGCGCTCCATCTTCTTCTATTCCTCCTTCCCACGCTCCATCTTCTTCTATTCTTCCTTCCCACGCTCCATCTTCTTCTATTCCTCCTTCCTGCGCTTCATCTTCTATTCCTCCTTCCCACTCTCCATCTTCTTCTATTCCTCCTTCCCTCGCTCCATCTTCTTCTATTCCTCCTTCCCGTGCTCCATCTTCTTCTATTCCTCCTTCCCACTCTCCATTTTCTTCTATTCATCCTTCCTGTGCTCCATCTTCTTCTATTCCTCCTTCCCGCACTCCATCTTCTATTCCTCCTTCCCGCGCTCCATCTTCTTCTATCCCTCCTTCCCGCGCTCCATCTTCTATTCATCCTTCCTGCGCTCCATATTCTCCTATTCCTCCTTCCCACGCTCAATCTTCTATTCCTCCTTCCCGCACTCCATCTTCTTCTATTCCTCCTTCCCACGCTCCATCTTCTTCTATTACTCCTTCCCACGCTCCATCTTCTTCTATTCCTCCTTCCCGCACTCCAGCTTCTTCTATTCCTCCTTCCCGCGCTCCATCTTCTTCCATTCCTCCTTCCCACTCTCCATTTTCTTCTATTCATCCTTCCTGCGCTCCATATTCTTCTATTCCTCCGTCCCGCGCTCCATCTTCTTCTATTCCTCCTTCCCACGCTCCATCTTCTCCTATTCCTCCTTCCCGCGCTCCATCTTCTTCTATTCCTCCTTCCCACTCACCATCTTCTTCTATTCCTCCGTCCCGCTCTCCATCTTCTTCTATTCCTCCTTCCCGCTCTCCATCTTCTTCTATTCCTCCTTCCCGCGCTGCATCTTCTTCTATTCCTCCTTCCCGCGCTCCATCTTCTTCTATTCCTCCTTCACACACTCCATCTTCTTCTACTCCTCCTTCCCGCGCTCCATCTTCTTCTAATCCTCCTTCCCGCGCTCCATCTTCTTCTATTCCTCCTCCCCGCGCTCCATCTTCTTCTATTCCTCCTTCCCGCTCTCCGTTTTCTTAGTCCTCCTGCTGTATGGAGCTTGGGCAGCAGCGTCACCATAGACCTTATAATCTTAGAGATGGCGGAGACATCTGAACCTTCTGTACCTATTCCAGGTCACATACGAGGGGCTGCTGATAAGTTTTTGACTTTACTCAGAAAGAAATGAGATAGGATGATGAAACTTTACATTTATTCCACATAATCTCCACTGATGTCACCACACTTCTTACATCGGTATTCCTAGTTCTGTAAGCGTAGCAAAGTATTTCGGTTGTGCCTCAAACCAGGCATCAGTAGCAGCCATGGCATCAGAAATGGTGTGAAATGTGGTACCCTTGAGGTGTTTCTTCAGGTTTGGATACAGATGATAGTTGGAGGGAGCTAGATCTGGTGAATAAGGTGGGTGGTCACCAGCTGGAATCCCAGCTCTGCCAGTTTTGCCGTGGTCGCTTGTGCAGTGTGAGTGGAGGTGTTGTCTTGCAGGAACAAGATTCTTTTGGACAGCTTGCCGCGCCTTTTGGCCTTCAGAGCTGCCTTCAATTGGTCCAAAAGTTCAATGTAATACCTTGCATTGATGGTGGAATCCATGTAAAGGTAGTCCACTAGCAGCACGCCCTCCTTATCCCAGAACACAGACGCCATCACCTTAGTGACTGATTTTTGCACCCTGAACTTCTTTGGACGAGGAGAACCACTGTGCCTCCACTCTTTTGACTGCTCCTTGTTTTCAGGGTCATACAAATAAATGCAGATCTCATCCATAGTGACCAGTCGCTCCAGGAAGTTCTTATTAGTCCGGAAAAGCTGACAAATGGACCGGGAAGTTTTCACTCGCATGCTTCTCTGATCTGTTGTCAAACATTTGGGGACCCACTTTGCAGAAGCTTCCTAATTTCCAAATGTTCATGGATAATGACACAAACACATTCACGGGAAATCTCCATGATGTCTGCTATTGCTTTAGCTGAAATTCATCGATTCTCCAGTATGAGGTTGTGCACAGCATCGACGATCTCCGAAACAACAACCACTCTCTGTCGTCCAGGACGTTCCTCATCATTGGTGCTGAAGTGGCCTGTTTTACATTTGGTAACCCAGTTCTTAACTGTGAAATATGAAGGGCATTGATCCCCCAATGTCTGCAACATATCACCATGAATATCCTTCCTGGACTTTTCTTGCAGAATCAAGAATTTTATCACTCCTCTGTTCTCAGTTGCTGTGAATATCGCATTAGACTCCGCCATTTTGTTTTCCCGCGTGCGTAGAACACTGTTGCCATAAGCAACAAATACAAAATTTTGAAAACCTATATTAGACACAGAAGGCTTTCATGTGATGTAACATTCGTTACCATAGAAATAAAGATCACAAAGCCAAAGACTTATCAGCAGCCCCTCATACAGCGCATCACAGAGCAGACAGTGAGCGCATGAGAGCGTTTAACATGTTTCAGGTGTACTCCATCCTCTAATCATGATTAACGCCTGAAACGCGTTAATCGCTGTCCATGCGCTCACTGTCTGCTTTGTGATGCACCGTATGTGACCTGGAATAAATAAGATTTTGTATGTTAGAGCCGGATGATTATATGCCTTCCCTGCTACTTTCAGAAACCCTGTGTATCTTTAATATTGCTTGCATGCCGTCTGTCTCCTTTAACGTTCCCTCTGGAACCCCCAGTCAGAAGGTAACAAACTTTTCTTCATCCAGGACCTTTTCCTTTCATATTCCCTTAACCTCCGAGACCTTACTGAGACCTGGATCCAGCAGTCGGATGCCACCGCTGCTCTCTTATATTGTGTGCTACAATTTTCACATACTGCTTGTCATGGGTGACAGTCATGTGGTTTCTGCCAGTAGAAGGTCGCAGTGTTTGGTTGCGCAGAATGCTCCCTGACTTTCTATTGTTCCTTTTTATTTATTGTACTAGGTAGCTTTCCTGCTGGATTTTCATCTATTCCCCTTTAGGACCCAGTGGAGCCTTCCTTCCACCCAGCTGTTGACTATCAGTATTCCCCTTGTGCTTAAACACTCCTGGACTGATGCTGATGATATTATTCAGTTAATTCTAGGTCTGGTTACAAGCAGATGGCTTGTACTCATCTGTAGTATTGTTGCTGAAACTTTGCTTAACTCCTACCTTAGTTATCAATAAGCAGTTCATGCATTTTCCCCCTGTGTGTCCTCCTTGTATTTTCTCTAGTGTTTAGTGGGTTGACGAAGTGTTCATCCCACCCGTTCCCTATTTAGGGCCCAGAAATAGGGCTACCTAGGGTCAGGTATCTGGCTTGATGAATAGGTGAGGAACCTATCTAGGGTGGTGAGGGACACCAGGGACCAACGGTAGATTTGGTCAGGGGTCACCAACCTCCCCTTCCCTAGACACAGGGTTTCCCTTTCGCCATTCGTTTGGTACTTCCCCGTACCTACCGTAACATCGCTAGACCTGAGAACAGAGCAGGTGGAGGTGTTGGTCTGCTGCTTTTCAGGTCATGCCTCCTGTACCCTCACTTATCTTCCCTTCTTTTGAGGTTCACACTGTCAGACGTTACAGGCACTTCTCCCTGTGAGCGGTGGTGATGTATCACCCTCCAGGCCCCCTCTCAATCATTTTGACACTTGGCTTCCACAGTTTCTAGCCGGTGACCTCCCCACTTTCATCATGGGTGACTGTAACATCCCTATTGATCCCAATCTCCCGCTCATCTTTTATCTCTAACTTCATCTCTTGGGCTTTTCACAATTTACTGACAGGAATACCCTAGACCTGGTCTTCTCGTGACAGATCAGTGCATGACCTTACTAACTTTGACCACAACCTTGTTCTTTCTCAGTTGAGAACTGTCAGCCCACTCCGGACATCTCCACTTACCACGCGTATAGGAATATACACACCATTAATATCCAGAAACTTGTGAAGAATTTGCAGTCATCATTGGCCCCAGTCACCTCCCTCTCATGTCCTGACTCTGCTCTGAAACATTATAATGAAACACTGGATGAAGCTGCACCTCCTACACCCTGAGAAAGTGGACACAAACGGCAGCCACAAATGTCTTCTATAGCGCTGCGCTGAACGTCTGTGGAGAAATCCATTATAGGTTTATGCTTAGAACATACATCTCTGCCCTCCATCTCGCCAAACAAAAGACACAAACGGCAGCCACAAATGTCTTCTATAGCGCTGCGCTGAACGTCTGTGGAGAAAATCCATTATAGGTTTATGCTTAGAACATACATCTCTGCCCTCCATCTCGCCAAACAAAAGATTTCAGCACCCTCATCACCTCCAACAATCCTAAGCAACTCTGACACTTTCCATTCCCTCCTTGGTCGAAGACTGCAGGCCCCAACCAAGAACCCCATTGTGGATGATCTGGCCAATTATTAGAACATTGACCACACTCAACAGGACATTTTCTCCCAGTCTCCGAATATTACACATTCTCTTCCTCCTGCACTTCTAGCTCATTTTCTGTTTTTGAATTGGTCACAGACGAAGTTATCCGGCTCCTCGCATCTTCTCACCCTACGACCTGCACCAATGACCCTATTCCCTCACATCTCCTTCTCCTGTCATCATTTACCTAACTAAATTTTCAACTTCTATCTCTCATTTGGTATTTTTCGCTCCTTCTTCAAACCTATTACTAAAAATGTAATCCCTCAAACAGAACTGTGCTGCTCCCTTCATCTCTAATCATCTGGATCACTTGGTCCACTCCCGTCTAGTCTGCTGTCTGTTAAATAACTTGCTTCGTGACCCTTTACAATTGTTTCTGCTCCTTAAGGTCCAGTCACACTAAGCAACTTACCAGCGATCCCAACAAAGATAGGGATCGCTGGTAAGTTGCTAGGAAGTTGCTGGTGAGATGTCACACTGCGACGCTCCAGCGATCCCACCAGCAACCTGACCTGGCAGGGATCGCTGGAGCGTCGCTACACGAGTTGCTGGTGAGCTCACCAGTGACCAGCCCCCAGCGCCGCGTGGAAGATGCTGCGCTTGGTAACTAAGGTAAATATCGGGTAACCAGCGCTGGCTCCCTGCTCTCTTAGCTACAGCACACATCGGGTTAATTAACCCAATGTGTCCTGCAGCTACATGTGCACAGAGCAGGAGCCGGCACTGACAGTGAGAGCGGCGGAGGCTGGTAACGAAGGTAAATATCGGGTAACCAAGGACAGGGCTTCTTGGTTACCCGATGTTTACTGTGGTTACCAGCCTCCGCAGAAGCCGGCTCCTGCTGCCTGCACATTTAGTTGTTGCTGTCTCGCTGTCACACACAGCGATCTGTGCTTCACAGCGGGACAGCAACAACTAAAAAATGGCCCAGGACATTCAGCAACAACCAACGACCTCACAGCAGGGGCCAGGTTGTTGCTGGATGTCAGACACAGCAACATCGCTAGCAACGTCACAAAAGTTGTTCGTTAGCAGCGATCTTGCTAGCGATGTTGCTAGCGATGTTGCTTAGTGTGACGGGGCCTTTACACTCTACTGAAAGTCTGTAACAATCTACTAACGGCTAAATCTAATTGTCCCTGCTCTCCGCCGAGTCTCCTGGATCTCTCTGCTGCATTCAACCCTGTGGATCACCAGCTCTTCTTCTCTGTGCTCCTCTCTATCGGGCTCATGGACACCTCGCTCTCTTGGTTCTCCTTTTCTGACCGCTCTTTCATTGTATCCTTTGCCTCCTCATCTTCGTCTCGTCTTCCCATTACTGTCAGGGTTCAGTCCTAGGCCCCCTCCTCTTCTCTCAATACACTGCCCCTATTGGACAAACAATCATGAGATTCGGTTTTCAGTGCCATCTGTATACTGACGACACCCAGTTATATACTTCTCCTGACATCATCCCTTTACTTCTTCCCTCTACTAACCTTCATAAACCTAATATTGCCATTTCCGTGTGTGGTTCTACCATTACTCCCCAGCAGCACGCCCACTGCCTTGGGGTCATATTTGACTCAGATATTTCCTTTACTCCCTACGTCCAATCACTCCCTCACTCATGTCACCTCCACCTCAAAAACATCTCCAGAATTCGACCTTTTCTTACCGTTGACTCTGCAAAATCTCTTAGGCTATATGCCCATTATCAGTGTTTGCAGCGTTTGGATGCAGTGTGTTTTCGCTACCTCCAAAAGACTGCATTGTACAGTACAAGCACAGTGGATGGGATTTCTAGAAATCTCCTGCCCACTGTGCGTGTACGGCTCGTAGTGAAAAACTGACCTGCGGTGCGGCTTTCCAAGCCGCAAGCATGTGAATTCTTTGCTGCGGAGTCGTGAGCGTCCTCCGTAGGGAGAACAGAAGCGAGAGATGGCAGCATCCTGAACCCTGATCGTGGGCACGGGCAGCTGCTTTCTCCTGTGGAGGAGACTTGCGGCCCCACAGGTCAGGACCTGGCGTGTCCTGGACGCGGTGGGTCCTTATCGTGGGTACGTGCCCTTACGGTCACACTTGTTCATTCTCGTCTGGATTATTGCAACTCTTTAGTAAGCGGTCTCCCTTTAACTAAACTCTCACCTCTCCGATCCATCCTAAATGCAGCAACCAGTATCATATCCCTCTCCAACTGTTACACTGATGCCTCTACCCTGTGTCAGTCATTGCACTGGTTGCCCATCTGCTACAGAGTACAATATTACTAATTATGGAGAAAGCGCTCCACAGTTCTGCACTGCCATACATCTCCACGCTCATCTCTGTCTATCACCCTACCCATGTCCTCTGTTCTGCTAATGATCTAAGACTGATCCTCTATTATCCGAACCTCCCACTCCATCCTCCAAGATTTCTCTTGAGCTGCCCCAATTCTCTGGAACACACTACCCAGAAAAATATGATTAATTCCCAGTAACCACAGGTAGAAGCCCTAAAAACGCATTTCTGTAGACTGGCCTCTCACTTATCTAACTATTCGTGTTGCCCTCACAAAGTTTTCTTCCAAATCTGGTCCTTTTTATCATCTGCTTACACCCTCCATCCTTCTCTGTATCTGTACTTGTACACATACTGGCTGGTGACCGGTTCATGCAGCGTTATTTGAATCCCTATTTATTATATTGGTGGCTGGCCCTTACAATTCAAGCACTTTTTACTATTTACCTTTTATGCTTCCCCAATTTCCTCATAGATTATAAGCTTGTGAGCAGGACCCTCACTTCTCTTGGTATGTATTGAACTAGAAGGTGGCCCGATTCTAACGCATCGGGTATTCTAGAATTTACGTATTGTGTAGTTAATGTATGATTTTTGTTATATATATATATATATATATATAGATGTTGTTGTGTGTAGTTGCCAGTGTTTGTGTAGGGCGCTGTAAATGTTCTGGGTGTTGTCTGGGTGTGGGGGTGTGTGAGAGAGGTGTTGTATGTGTGTTGCGTTGTGTGTGTTGCGTTGTTTGTGGAGCGCTGTGTGTCTGCAGCGTTCTGTGTGTGTGGTGCTGTGTGTGTTGCGCGGTTTGTGTGGGTGTGGAGTGCGTGTGTGTGTTTTGAGGGGAGGTATGTTTTGTGCAGTGTGTGTGTTGCGCGGTATGTGCGTATATTTATGTATGCCGCGGTGTGTTGGGTGTTGTGTGTGTGCGGCGTTGTCTGTGTGTATGTGGGTGTCTGTGTAGGGCGGTGTTTGTGGTTCCCAGTGTGTGTGTGGTGTGTTGTGCGGTGCGCGTGTGGCAGTGTGTGTGTGTTTTGGGGGGAGGTGTGCACCCCCATCGTGCTCCATCCCCCATGCTGCGCACCCCCCATCGTGCTCCTTCCCCCATGCTGCGCATCCCCATCGTGCTCCATCCCCCATGCTGCGCACCCCCATCATGCTCCATCCCCCATGCTGCGCACCCCCCATCGTGCTCCATCCCCCATGCTGCGCACCCCCCATCGTGCTCCATCCCCCATGCTGCGCACCCCCCATCGTGCTCCATCCCCCATTCTGCGCACCCCCCATTGTGCTCCATTCCCCATGCTGTGCACCCCCCATCGTGCTCCATCCCCCATGCTGCGCACCCCTCATCGTGCTCCAACCCCCATGCTGCGCACCCCTCATCGTGCTCCATCCCCCATGCTGCGCACCTCCCATCGTGTTCCATCCCCCATGCTGCGCACCCCCCATCGTGCTCCATCCCCCATGCTGCGCACCCCCCATCGTGCTTCATCCCCCATGCTGCGCACCCCCCATCGTGCTTCATCCCCCATGCTGCGCACCCCCCATCGTGCTCCATCCCCCATGCTGCGCACCCCCTATTGTACTCCATCCCTCATGCTGCACACCCCCCATCGTGCTCCATCCCCCATGCTGCACACCCCCCATTGTGCTCCATCCGACATGCTGCGCACCTTCCATCGTGCTCCATCCGACATGCTGCGCACCCCCCATCGTGCTCCATCCCCCATGCTGCGCACCCCCCATCGTGCTTCATCCCCCATGCTGCGCACCCCCCATCGTGCTCCATCCCCCATGCTGCACACCCCCCATTGTGCTCCATCCTCCATGCTGCGCACCCCCCATCGTGCTCCATCCCCCATGCTGCGCACCCCTCATCGTGCTCCATCCCCCATGCTGCGCACCCTTCATCGTGCTCCATCCCCCATGCTGCGCACTTCCCATCGTGTTCCATCCCCCATGCTGCGCACCCCCCATTGTGCTCCATCTTCCATGCTGCACACCCCCCATCGTGCTTCATCCCCCATGCTGCGCACCCCCCATCGTGCTCCATCCCCCATGCTGCGCACCCCCTATTGTACTCCAACCCCCATGCTGCGCACCCCCTATCGTGCTCCATCCCCCATGCTGCGCACCCCCATCGTGCTCCATCCGACATGCTGCGCACCCCCCATCGTGCTCCATCCCCCATGCTGCACACCCCCCATCGTGCTCCATCCGACATGCTGCGCACCTTCCATCGTGCTCCATCCGACATGCTGCGCACCCCCCATCGTGCTCCATCCCCCATGCTGCGCACCCCCCATCGTGCTTCATCCCCCATGCTGCGCACCCCCCATCGTGTTCCATCCCCCATGCTGCGCACCCCCCATTGTGCTCCATCTTCCATGCTGCACACCCCCCATCGTGCTTCATCCCCCATGCTGCGCACCCCCCATCGTGCTCCATCCCCCATGCTGCGCACCCCCTATTGTACTCCAACCCCCATGCTGCGCACCCCCTATCGTGCTCCATCCCCCATGCTGCGCACCCCCATCGTGCTCCATCCGACATGCTGCGCACCCCCCATCGTGCTCCATCCCCCATGCTGCGCACCCCCCATCGTGCTCCATCTCCATGCTGCACACCCCCCATCGTGCTCCATCCCCCATGCTGCGCACCCCCCATCGTACTCCATCCTCCAAGCTGCACACCCCCCATCGTGCTCCATCCTCCATGCTGCACACCCCCCATCGTGCTCCATCCCCCATGCTGGGGCCGCCGGGGGCGGGTCCGAGCGTGGCAACGAGTGCCGGGTTGAGCGAGCGAGGCGTCAGCGTATGCCGGCTCCCTGCACATGTGTACCGGGAGCTGGTGAACGCTGGTAACCATGATACACATCGGGTAACTAAAGGAAGCATATCATGGTTACCAGCGTACACCGGCTCCTTCACGATCCCAGCATCGCAAGGTTATGTCCGCCGAGTGTGCCAACCTGTGGGGGGGGCAAGCGGGCGAGGTGTCAGCGTATGCCGGGTCCCTGCACATGTGTACCGGGAGCCAGTGTACGCTGGAGCGGGCGATGCGTGCGGAGGGCCAGGTGCCGGCTCCCTGCACATGTGTACCGGGAGCCGGTGTACGCTGGAGCGGGGCTGAGCGGGCGAGGCGTCAGCGTATGCCGGCTACCTGCACATGTGTACCGAGAGCCGGTGTACGCTGGAGCGGGCAATGCGTGCGGAGGGCCGGGGCGAGTGGCTAATCCATGCGGGGGGTGGGGCCAGGCCGAGGCGAGCGGCCAATCCGACAGTTGTCACTGAAATGACACTGTCACGGTGACACAATTTTGGAGCAAGACAGACAGACAGACAGAATAAGGCAATTATATATATAGATTGTGTTATTCTATAATGTGCAAAATTGTCTGTATATGTCTCCCCTGAATTGTAAAGCGCTGCGGAATATGTTGGCGCTATAAAAATACAAATGATTACAAATTATTATTGTAACACAATATGTACCGTATTTTTTTGGTTTATAAAACGCACTGGATTATAAAACGCACCCCAAATTTAGAAGAGGAAAATAGGCAAAAAATATTTTTTAATGTTAAAATGAGGATCCATCTTATTATGGCTCACCAAGTGGGAGCGGCAGTGGTGGAGCGGCTCAGGAGGGTGACAGGAGGCAGGGTCAACGATGCTGCCGCTTGTAGGAGGTGGTATCGCGGCTCAGGAAAGTCAGTGGACGGAGGGTCAGCGATTCTGCTGCTTGTAGGAGGTGGTATCGCAGCTCAGGAAGGTCAATGGACGGAGGGTCAGCGATGCTGCGAGCTCAGAGGAGGGGGTATCGTGGCTCAGAAAGGTCAATGGACGGAGGGTCAGCGATGCTGCGAGCTCAGAGGAGGGGGTATCGTGGCTCAGAAAGGTCAATGGACGGAGGGTCAGCGATGCTGCGAGCTCAGAGGAGGGGGTATCGTGGCTCAGGAAGGTCAGTGGACGGAGGGTCGGCGATGCTGCGAGCTCAGAGGAGGGGGTGTCACGGCTCAGTGATACTGTGAGCTCGGGGGTATCGCGGCGAGTGGCATTGATCTGCCGGCGGGCTCAATTGAACTGTCAGCTGTTAACGCAATGGACTTCAGAAAAATTGCCGCAGAGGATGTGCATGAGCAGATTGGCCTTCGCGGCCATTTTCTTGAAGTCCATCGTATGAACAACCGGCAGATGAATAGCGCCCGCCGCTGCGATACCCTCGAGCCCTCAGTGTCGCAGACCCTCGGTCCTTTGACTCTCCTGAGCTGCTCCACTGCAGTGACACCCCCTCCTCCAAGCACTCCGTATCGCTGACCTTGCCTTTTGTGACCCAACTCTACCACCGCCGCCCAAGTAAGCCAAGTCTGCATTATAATACCCCTCCCCCCCAATTTAAAGTGAAAATAGTGCATTTTATAATGCGGAAAATACGGTAATTATGTAATATTTTTTACTTTGAGAGAGGGGAGCCAGCACGATCTGAAAATGGCATGCATCATATAAAAAGTGCAAATTCACAGATTTATTCCAACTGTACTGTAATAAAAAATGAGATTTTTAGCAAATAATTGATCAATTCTTTGAGCCACCCCTGCCAACGTCACGGCAAATCTCAATAGGGGGGTCCTACACTATATTCTGTATTTCATGTGCCTTGCGGCCTCCTAGATAAAGTTAAAAGCAGAACCATAATGGAGCACACATACCTGTAACCTGTATATAGCCGCTTCTATGTTGCAAAAGAGGCAATTGTGGATAGAGGCCAGCCCAGGTCCCAGCATGTGGAGCAAACTCTACACATACCAGGACTATATCAGAACTGATCCTCCCAGTGCCAAACAGCAACCATTGATAAAGGCGGACCAGATGCAAGTATGGTGCTTAATTAGCATTGCCTGTGGAAAGGGTGAGGTAACTGAATGTGTACAGCTACCAACAGGAGGAATATATTGCAAACCAAGATCAGGCGTGCAGAGCATGGTGGTGGCTCCACATGCTGGGACCTGGGCTGGCCTCTATTCATAATTGCCTCTTTTGCAACATAGAAGCGGCTATATACAGGTTACAGGTATGTGTGCTCCATTATGGTTCTGCTTTTAACTTTATCTAGGAGGCCGCATGGCACATGAAATACAGAATATAGAGTAGGACCCCCCTATTGAGATTTGCCGTGACGTTGGCAGGGGTGGCTCAAAAAATTGATCAATTATTTGCTAAAAATCTCATTTTTTATTACAGTACAGTTGGAATAAATCTGTGAATTTGCACTTTTTATATGATGCATGCCAATTTCAGATCGTGCTGGCTCCTTTTTCAATATTTTTTACTTTGTAGATTTGTTTATGTTCCAGAAAAACAGAAAACAGGAGTGCGACATGAACTTCTGTGTGTGTGGTTTTTGGCCAAGTTTTTGCAGTGGAAATGTTCCTAAAATCAAATTAAACTGCCACACCTCATGTTCTAATAAAGAACGGATGAAAAACCATAACGAAAATTTGCATAAAAAACACGTGTTCTTACAATATGATGCAAAAATACACATGTCTTTTACACGATGGAACATGTGTGAACATTCCCAAAGAGTTTCCTGAAGAAGTGTTGAAAAATTTTGGAACACGTTTTTTTCCTGAAGCGTTTTCGCAGTCTTTGATTGGACAGTGCAAAGTTTAGAGAGTTTTTCCTCAGGGTCTATTTTAAAGAAGTGACGTGGTTTTTTCTTTTCTGTCTCCAGCAAGTATTAATCTAACCTTCAGAAAAAAAAACCTCACATGAACAATAAAATGGATTTCCCATCTAAATAAATTGGAAGAGTTTTCCAGGTTGAAAGTTTATCCTTGTGGAAAGTACAAAGGGGGTATAAGGAGACTTAAGGGCACTTTACACGCTGCGATATCGATATCGCTAGCGAGCGTACCCACCCCAGTTGGTTGTGCGTCACGGGCAAATCGCTGCTCGTGGCGCACAACATCACTAACACCCGTCACACGGACTTACCTTCCCTGCGACGTTGCTCTGGCTGGCGAACCGCCTCCTTTCTAAGGGGGCGGTTTGTGCGGCGTCACAGCGACGTCACACGGCAGCCGTCCAATAGCAGAGGAGGGGCGGAGATGAGCGGCCGGAACATGCCGCCCACCTCCTTCCTTCCTCATTGCTGGTGGACGCAGGTAAGGAGATGTTCGTCGCTCCTGCGGTGTCACACATAGCAATGTGTGATGCCGCAGGAACGATGAAAAACATCGCTACTGACCAGACAACGATTTTTCATAAATAAACGACCTCTCTCAGACAAACGATTTTTGCCTCTTTTGCGATCGTTTAAGGTCGCTCCAGCCTGTCACATGCTGCGATGTCTCTAACGTCTCACAAACACCGTGACCCCGACGATATATCGTTAGCAATGTCGCAGCGTGTAATGTAAATGGCCCTTTAGTCCATGCAGTGCTCCACTGGGAGTTTAAGTATACAAATAATCTCTTCAGGCGGAAAAGTACTTGAACTCTAGCGCCACCTACAATACTAAAAGTCAATTATTGACCCTTTAACTAGCATTGTCACATGACTTAGGATAAGAAGCCAAACCAGTAATTCCATTTTCAGAAATGTGTTTCGGGGTAATTGCCACTCCTCAGTGCGAAGTTAGGCTGCTTTCACACATCCGTTTTTTGCTGTCAGGCACAATCCGGCGAAAAACGGATCTCCATTGACTTGTATTAGCGCCGGATTGTGCCAAATAGCCTTGCGTTGCATGCAGCATCCACTGGATCCAGCGAAATTTCTTGGTTTGGCTGCCGGAAAGGACGCAGCATGCAGCGTTTTTTGTCTCCGGCAAAAAAATGGACCATCCGGCGTCATCCAGAAAAAAAATGCATTCCAGTGATGGATCCGTTTTTTTAATCTGAGCATGGTCAGATGAGATGTGAATTAATTTCTGTTCTCTCTCTCTCTCTCTCTGTCGGTCTCTCTCCTTTTCTGTCGATGTTGGTCTCTCTCTGTCGGTTGGTCTCTCTCTCTGTCGGTCGGTCTCTCCCTCTCACCGATCATGGGCGCGGCGCTGCACAGCTGCCACACTGCTCTGGCGGCTTCTCCTCTTTTGAAAATGCCAGCCGCACATTATTCCATCTCGTATTCACTGCTTCCCCCGCCCACCGGGGCATAAGATTGGTTGCAGTCAGACACCCCCCCACTCTGAGTGACAGCTGTCTCATTGCAACCAATCACAGCCGCCGGTGGGCGGGTCTTTATCGTGCAGTACAATAAATAAATAATTTTTAAAAAAAACGGCGTACGGGCCCCCCCAATTTTGATACCAGCCAAGATAAAGCCACACGGCTGAAGGCTGGTGTTCTCAGGATGGGGAGCCACACGTTATGGGGAGCCCCACAACCTAAAAATATCAGCCAGCAGCCACCCAGAAATGCGGCATCCATTAGATGCGACAGTCCCGGGGCTCATCCCGAATTGCCCTGGTACGGTGGCAATCGGGGTAATAAGGAGTTAATGGCAGCCCATAGCTGCCACTAAGTCCTAGGTTAATCATGACAGACATCTATGAGACACCCCCAATGATTAACCTGTAAGTGAAAGTAAATAAACACATACCCCCGAAAAAATCCGTAATTTGAAATAAAAGACATAAAAACACCCTCTTTTACTACTTTATTAAAATCCCCAAATACCCCTCCAGGTCCAGTGTAATCCACACGAGGTCCCGTGACGCTTTCAGCTTTGCTACATCGGAAGCTGACAGAGAGTGGCCACAGACCGTGACCGCTCTCTGTCAGCGGAGACGTTACTGAGGTAGGGCCGGTGTGTGCGGTGATGATGGGTGCGGTAGTGTCTGCGTGTGTGCAGTGATGATGGGTGCGGTAGTGCCTGCGTGTGTGCGATGATGATGGGTGCGGTAGTGCCTGCATGTGTGCGGTGATGATGGGTACGGTAGTGCCTGCTTGTGTGCGCTGATGATGGGAGCGGGTGTGCCTGCGTGTGTGCGATGATGATGGGAGCGGTAGTGCCTACGTGTGTCCGATGATGATGGGGTCGGTAGTGCCGCTGTGTGTGCGGTGATGATGGGAGCGGTTGTGCCTGCGTGTGTGCGATGATGATGGGGTCGGTAGTGCCGATGTGTGTGCGGTGATGATAGGAGCGGTAGTGCCAGTGTGTGCGGTGATGATGGGGGCGGTAGTGCCGATGTGTGTGCGGTGATGATGGGAGCGGTAGTGCCTGCGTGTGTGCGGTGATGATGGGTGCGGTAGTGCCTGCGTGTGTGCGGTGATGATAGGAGCGGTAGTGCCAGTGTGTGCGGTGATGATGGGGGCGGTAGTGCCGATGTGTGTGCAGTGATGATGGGGGTGGTAGTGCCTGCGTGTGTGCGGTGATGATAGGAGCGGTAGTGCCAGTGTGTGCGGTGATGATGGGGGCGGTAGTGCCGATGTGTGTGCAGTGATGATGGGGGCGGTAGTGCCTGCGTGTGTGCGGTGATGATGGGTGCGGTAGTGCAGGGGTGTGCAATGATGATGGGTGCGGTAGTGCCTGCGTGTGTGCGTTGATGATGGGGGCAGTAGTGTCGATGTGAGTGCAGTGATGATGGATGCGGTAGTGACTGCGTCTGTGCGATGATGATGGGGGCGGTAATGCCGATGTGTGTGCGGTGATGATGGGAGCGGTAGTGCCGGTGTGTGCGGTGATGATGGGAGCAGTAGTGCCGGTGTGTGCGGTGATGATGGGAGCGGTAGTGCTGGTGTGTGCGGTGATGATGGGGGCAGTAGTTCCGGTGTGTGCGGTGATGATGGTGTCTCTATCTCTCTCTCTTTCTCTCTCTCTCCCTTTGACATGAAAAAGAAAAAAAAACAAAAACAGATCTGTTTTTTGCTGGATCTGTCGCATCAGTTTTTACACAATCTGCAACGGATCCGTTGCATCAGGCACAAACCGGATTGTGCCTGATGGCAAAAAACGGATGTGTGAAAGAGATCTGATTTGGCTAGGTGAGAGGCCTCTCTGAAGAGGCCTTGCATAGCCTACACGACTCCTTACATCGGCTTCCTACTAACCACAAGGAGAAAAGTTCCTTGTTAGACCTTAGGCGGGCTTTGCACACTACGACATCGCAGGTGCGATGTTGGTGGGGTCAAATTGAAAATGACGCACTTCCAGCATCGCATGCGACATCGTAGTGTGTAAAGCCTAGATGATACGATTAACGAGCGCAAAAGCGTCGTAATCGTATCATCGGTGCAGCGTCGGCGTAATCCATGATTACGCTGACGCGACAGTCCGATGTTGTTCCTCGCTCCTGCGGCAGCACACATCGCTGTGTGTGAAGCCGCAGGCGCGAGGAACATCTCCTACCGGCGTCACTGCGGCTTCCGTAGGATATGCGGAAGGAAGGAGATGGGCGGGATGTTTACATCCCACTCATCTCCGCCCCTCGGCTCCGATTGGCCGCCTGGCGTGTGACGTCGCTATGATGCCGCACGACCCGCCCCCTTAACAAGGAGGCGGGTCGCCGGCCAGAGCGACGGTCGCAGGACAGGTGAGTCCATGTGAAGCTGCCGTAGCGATAATGTTCGCTACGGCAGCTATCACAAGGAAATCGCTGCTGCGACGGGGGCGGGTACTATCGCGCTCGGCAACTCAGCATCGGCCTGCGATGTCGCAACGTGCAAAGTACCCCTTAGTCAGAGACCTCGTACCCAAGCCAAATCAGATCTCATGCTTTACACTGAGGAGGAGCAAACACGCTGAAACACCATGCCTGTAAATGGAGTTTCTGATTTGGCTTCTTATCCTAAGTCATGTGGCAAGGCTTGTTAAAGGGTCGATACTGACTTCTAGGCTTGCTACATCCAATAGGTGGTATTATTTGCATACAACAAGTTTTCCCAGCATTTTTTTTAAGCTGGTTTCATTTTAGGATTTTGGAGAAGATGTGCTTAAAAAAACCTCTGTGTTAACATATCTTTACATACCACAGTAATGATGGACAAGCGTCATCTAAACTGTTGGTATGAGAGCTAGCTGAGATGGTAGTAGTTAGACCCTGGAGATGGGGTGTACTGAACTGTCAGGGTTTCCCTCTGCTCTGATCCGCTACCCTCCTGGTATTCTGAATCCGGACCGTGACCTGGCTACACCTCTGCCTATCCACTTAATCTTGATTTGATCTTCTGGTACCTGACCCCAGAATGTTTTACTATCTTGCCTCACGACTTGTTCGTGTAGTAGCTAGCGTCACATTAGTTTTTCACATACAAGTTCTATCTATTTAATTTTTCCCAAAAATAATTCGTACCTATGACATTCTATGGGACTGTTCACAAGATTTTTCTTCAAAGCAAGTGGACCATGAAACGAAGAAGAAATGATTGTGAATCAACGTGACCACAGGAGCACTGGAGAGGAACAGCAAGACAACCCCAAAAATGAAATTGTGCAGGTGGTCTACACAGATGATTTCTCTCTTTATCCTTCCTGACTGATTATTTTCTAGTGTCTTTGTCACTACTGGTACTTGTAACCCATCCAGGTAATCAAGCTCCTACAAGATCTTCTGACCATATACATTATGAGACCTTTTGCTGTGTCTTCCAGTTCAGTATTGAGCATGGAGTGGATACCAGGACATGAGTCATTACGCCAAGATAGCTGAACAGGGACGTAGAAGATCACAAACCCAGCAACAGGACCAGTACTTGTTCCTCTACGTGAAAAATAATAGTATGAGTGCTGCCAGAGCTTACAAAATAATCTCCATTGGACTAATAATGTGCACTTTTCTTAAACTATCAGGAATCAGACTCCAAGAGGGTCCGAATTCCTGTAGTAGAACCTGTGCTCACAATCCAACACCATGTAGCTCGATTTTCTTTAGATCTGTAATTTATAAATCTTCCAATAGTGCCCTGTCCTATTCCTAGAGACCAGGTTCACTATGTGCACAGACATGAAAGGATAACATTCACCAGGGCAACTCCAGACTGTTATGCTCATGGAACGAGCACTGTATTACTGGATCCACTGGACTGAAGGTACCATTCACTTGCCTGGGAGAGTGAACTGGACCGGGCACTGAGTCTTCACTAATGCCACTGGAGGTGGGAGCAGGTACACATGCTGGTAAGCAGCTGGCAGAGGACAGCCCCAGGTGATCTGTGTACCACGGCAGCTGGCGTCACGTATGCAATACAGTCAGTGGTAGTAATGACATCAACAGTAGGTGGAGTTGTGGATCCATCCGGGATGGATGGAGCAGTGACCGGCGAGGATTCTTGCAGTGGGGGTATCATGATAGCCGGCCGACGTGGATGGTAGCGGCAGCAGCAGGACATCAAACTGGTATACCACTGAAATATACATAAGTGTGAGCAGCAGCACTCGTTACAATGACAGCAGCAGCACAATGGGACCTGAGAACTAGCACCATAGGAAACTTGTTGCCCAGGCACCTCCCTTAAGGGGAAGGTGCCTAAATATCTGAAACCTCTTAGCTGACCTAAGAGGCACTTCTGGGTCAGGGTGTGCTGGCCCTTTAAGAAAAAGTCCATTACCAGGAAGCCTGTGAGGTGTACACAAGTTCTGAGAGACAACAGCATGAAGCGGGGACAGGGCAGCCACCGCAGGATGGCTGGGCAGGTGAGAGAACCGATGTCCTTGCCGGGGAGGGGGGGCAGGACAGCTTGGGGATGTTGGTATGGATATTACACAGACTTTGCATGTCATCCAGCATGACCGGTTTGGTGGTGGTCTGTGATGGTCTAGTCTAGGGAGACGTACTCTTGGAGGGTCGCACAGTTGTCGATGTAATGGCCAATTGGACCCAAACTGTACCTATGTATCAGGATGCAATCCTCAGCCATTGTTAAACCTTATGTTGGTGCAGACATTTCAGTTTAATTGCTTTTGAGTGTTTCGACCTGACACCACGCCTCACCAGATGTTACCTAACTGATGTGCCCAACTATTTTCTATTAACAGCAATAGATCTGGATAATATATCATGCACAAAGCTGCTTTATAAATCATAGATCATTTGCCTCCAATGCCTCTGTATTCTCTGCAGGATTTCATCATTCTTTTATGTTTCAATCCAAATGTCTTTTCGAAAAGAAGAAAGCCACAGGTGCACTGTTATCTTCTATAGAGAAACGCGCACAAAGGACGCTCTGTACAAGCCCACAATAGGAACATGCTTCCCAAATAAACACTTGTTACAGTACAGGACGTCTTTCTTTGATCTTTTTTTTTTTCCAAAATAACATTTTGTCACGTTGTAACTCACTTGTCCTCCATAACCATATGGGAGTCTGAAGGGGTAAATTTGGAGCCACTTTATTTATTCTCTATTGACTTCTCAACAAGTATCTAAACTAGCATTTTTGGGCCAAAATATACATGGAGGAAAAAAAATAGCTTTAACAGCACTTTTTATGAGAAAGTACCCCTGAAAGATGTTTTGGGACTGCATAGACAGCTCCGGCTATGAACCCTCTAACCAAATACTGTTTTGGAGAAACCAGCCCCTCCATTCTTTATATTGGGAGCCACTGATATAAAGATTACAAAAAAGAAAAATAGGATCTGCATACCTTTGTATTGAATTGATGTACAGGTGCACAAGTCCGCTATGTGGCCAACATACAATCCTATACATACACGGTGCGGCAGCACACCCCAATTAACGAATACATGAAATATTGTTATAAATGTTAAAAATGTAAGGTACTTCTCAATTTTTGATCAAAGAGCACAAAAGCCATCCAACCACATCTATACCTATACCTGTATCTATACCACATCCGTAGCTGAAAATGGATGGTCCCTAAACACTACTGTCCTACTTCTCCATGTGCCAAAACAGCCTCATCTGAATAGGGAGAGAAAGTGCAGCGGGCAGAGCTCACAATTAAAGTTGTGTGTGGGAGGGATGGGTTAATATTAGAATGAGGGAACCTGAGGTTCGGTGTTCGTACGAAACACAGACTTTATAAAAATAAAAATATGGTTCAGAGTTCGGGGGCTTTACATATGCTGACCACTCGGGTGAGCATCGCTGTGCTCGAGTACACTCAGTGCTCAGCCCAGTGATCTGTTCACACTGGGGGTAAGAACAGCATGATCGGATGTAGTGTGTACCCAAAAAAAATAAAGAATTGAAAAACTCCGCCTACCCTCCCCCCGGAAGTGACATGTTTATGGCTGGCTGCACGTGGGCGGAGACCCAAACTGCTCAATTAGTGACTTCCATTGGGGTTCAAATCGGGGTCCCAAACCAAACTTTATCTAGCTGCATTCACACTTTGAGTACTTGGCCAGTATGTTACCTCAGTACTAGTATTTGCCAAAACCAGGAGTGGAACAATAAGAGGAAGAGCATATAACTGGATCCATTTCAGATGGATGATTACTAAGCATGAGAACTCAGCCTGACATGTTCTACCCCAACAACAACATCCAAAGAACTCCTTGAACTCACAAATTCAAGAAATAAACTATAGAAACGCTCCAATGTATATGATATATGTTCATGTATATGAAGAAGTTGGGAGAGACTCTTGGGTCAACTGAGATCTCATGTGCATGGGGCCTAAAATCTGACATTAGGTGAGACCATTGGATCCATTGTAGATAATGCTAACTACATTAGCAGCAGCTGTGTTAATTTTGCTAGTCCTCCCGTAGAAGAAAAAATTGTCCACAGTAAATATGAAAAATTCAAGTTTACTTTAATAAAGGGGTTGTTTCATGTTTACTAATGGGCAAAACTCCACGACGTAAAAAAAAAAAAGGAAAGGACAAGCAACTTTGTAATGTTCCACTTAGTTAAAATCCTCCGATTCAAGAACTAAGCTTTTCTGTAATTCTGCCACCAGGGGGAGCCAGAGCTCTGTAGCATAATACACTACACAGAGCAATGAGAACCAGGAAGTGAATTCACAGCGTTTTCATGCATTACCTCAAAGCACAGCTGAGAAGCAGAGCTGCAGAGCATGCAAGGAATAGTCACACAGACTGGGTCAAACACCGTACGGGTGGAAGCAGGACCGGAGGGACGAGCAAAAGCGGAGTCAAAGTCAGGCCAAGGTCAGTACCGGAGGAAGCAACCGAGTGGGGAATAGGAGAGGGGACAGAGGACAGGAGGGACGACCAGGGGATGGAACACAGACAAGGGCACAGGGGCACAGGAACAGACAGATTAGGATATCACTCACAGGACCAGCAATCACAGGCAAAGCAGTGCTAAGCTTATAGCCAGCACTGGTTCACTGGAAATGCCAGCTTTTAAGGCATCCAGGGTCTGGAAGTGAGGCTCGAGAGAAGGCTCCGCCCCCTAACCATGTGGACAGGGAGGCGAACCATGACATTTTCCTAATTCTACAGTGTATAGCTGGTTTACTAGGCAAGGAGCACGCGCCACTAGCAGACTATTTACAGTGGTGCTTGCTTGCGGTGCTGTGAAGATATTCAGACCTTTGCGACAAACCAGACTCAGTACCCCTGCACTTCCCCCATACGGGTAGGATTCAACTTGCGAGAGACTCGAGCGCATCTTGCATCGCATCACCCGGCAAGGCCTGCCTCTCTCACGACAGGAGCGGGTTAACTGCATCTATTTCTATGCAGCTGAGACGCTCCCGTCAGGAAAGAGGCAGGCCGGGTCGGGTGATGCAATGCAAGATACGCTCGAGTCTCTCGCAAGTGGAATCCTACCCTACTGCAGAGACTAAAATACCTCGTGGAGCGCATCGCCCCCGGCAAGTAGGAAGCTGGGAGGCAGAGGAGTGATGCACTCCTGAAGAAAGACAATGAGCAAAGCACTTAGACCATAGGGAATAGACCACAATGGCAACACCAAATCCACTCCCAACACAAAAACATAGCCCCTATTTCTATATCCACTGAACCCCTGTCAATTATATATCACTATTTAAGAGGTAAAACACCACCACAAAAGTAAATGTGTACATAGGTAAAAGTAAATGCAGTTTTGAAACCAGCTTGTAAAAAACACCATAAACAGGTCATGTAAATTGGATTTGAGCATGGTGTTTGAGAAAGAAAGAAGGAATATTAAGGTAATGAAGTATAGCACAAAACTACATATGGTAACTTTACAAAAGTTAATCAATAATTACTGTTACCGGTTAAGTTTCCACAAAGAGTTTTTGACACTGTGTATCTTTGCTACACAAACAATGCAGGGTTTGCTACTTGGCAAAACCTTTCGCTTTGTTTGCCCCCACTAAAATAAAAAGCACATCATTCACGACCTCTTTACCTCTTGCAATCTATTCTTCCTAGGCTTCACCAAAACATGGCTGACACCCTCTGACACGGCCTCTCCTGATGCACTGTGTTACGGTGGCCTTCATTTCACCCACATTCCTCACCCTGACAATAGACACGGTGGAGGAGTGGGTCTTCTCCTTTGTATCAACTTGTCACATGGGATTTGGCTCTAAACTCGCCGAGTGTCATGATGGCATCTGACGCTGTTCTCACTGCAGAATCTGACACTCCACATGATGCCTGCTTTGGTGCTTCTGAGTTAGGCTGGTTTCACACTACGTCTTTTTAACATCCGTCCTTAACGTTATTTTAGCGGAAGTACGGATCCAGTGCAAATGCGTTTTCATTTCAATGCATTTGCAATGGACTCGCGTTAACATCCGTTCACCTGCGTTTGCGTGCGTTATAGTGAGGATCCAGTGACTTGCAGTTTTTTAACATGTTTCAAAAACGCTACTTGTAGCATTTTTGAGCTCCGTCCAAATACTGCAAATTGCTGGATCCTGACTATAACGCACGCAAACGCAGGTGAACGCTGGCGTGCTGATAGACAGGATCCTGCTTTTGTACTGAGCATGCCCAGAAAGTACTGAGCATGCCCAGAACCAGTCTCGCGTGATCTGTCTATCTCTCTACTCCCTCCCTCACCCTCTCTCTCTCTATCTCTGTCTTTCCCCCTTCCTCTCTCTCCCACCTGAGAGCTGCGGACACTCGTAACCAAGGTAAATATCGCGTAACCACTTCTCTTAGTTACCCGATGTTTACGTTGGTTACGCGTGCAGGCAGCCCTGCTCCTAGCAGCTGCAGACACTCGTAACCAAGATAAATATCGGGTATCCAAGCCCGATGTTTACCTTGGTTACCAGCGTCTGCAGCTGTCAGAAGCCTCCTCCCAGTCTAGTTCCCCTCACTCCCGATCACATGACTCCAATGCCCGCCCCTAAACATCCAGTGCAGGATCCTGCAAAATAACATATGCGTTTGCATACGTTATTTGCTGTAAAAGCAGGATCCGTACTTCCGCTAAAAAAACGTTTTCAGCGGATGTTAAAAAGACGTAGTGTGAAACTAGCCTTACACAGACAGGCTCGGGCGTCAACCAGCTGTGTTCTCATTAATGATTGGGAGTTAATTTTGCTGGCCTGCTGGTTACCTCTTGGATCACATGTTGTGAGAGACCTAGCACAGTCACTCCCCACCTTTTAAAAATGGTGGAGCCTGTCTTCCCATGCAGATTATAACTTTTGCTAAAGCAGGCCCTGTGCTGTTGTAGTCTGGTCCTGCTGGTGATTATATTACTTGGTATGTGGAGTTGTTGTGGACTTCTCCTGTTGCCTTGTTGATTCCTCCCTGTTCTTATTTTCCTGCTAAGCTCCTTTTGTCATATACCTCTTTGTGTGCCGTGAGATAGAGATTTGGTTTCCCCTGTTTGTCTATTTCTGTTGGCTTTATCTTTCCTGCCTCGGACCTCCCCAGGGATTCGGGACAGATATTCCCAAAACTATTATGGATGACTTCAATATCACCACTGACTCCAGACAGTGAGTAGCTTCTAAACTCCTGTCCCTCGCTTCATCCTTTGGTCTTACTCAGGGGTCCAGCCACCCACACAGACAGACATACATTAGACCTTATCTTCACCTGCCTCTGCTCCCTATCTACAGTAACTGCACCACTGTTTTCTACAACGCCACACTCGCATCAACTATTGACTCGATCGCCCCTCTCGTGCATGGCAGAGTGTGATGACTCAATAGAGAACCCTGGCACAATAACCTCACTAAAAGCTTTGGCAAGTTGCCAGAGTTGTTGAGTGGTGCTGGAAGAAAACGCACTCTCTAAAGGACTTCACTGCATTCAAAAAAGCAATTTTAACATTCCAGTCGGCCTGCACCTCTACTAAACAGGATTACTTTGTATTGTCTTCATCCCACAATGCCTAACAGTTATTTAACATTTTTAACTCCCTCCTCTGCCCACCACTGCCCCATCTGACCTCAATCTTTGTAGAAGACTTCAAGATCTCGAAAATAAGAATGACCAAACAAGACAAGTCTTTTCTGCTCAACCACCACAAACCCTTCATTTTTTGGGTAGATGCAATGTTTTGATCGCCTGTTATTGCATTTTATTGCAATGTTGCGATGAACAAAAAAAAGTAGTTGTGTTTTCAATTATTTTCTCGCTACGCCCTTTGCCGATCAGATTAATTTATTATATATTTTGATAGATCGGGCATTTCTGAACTTGGTGATTCCAAATATGTGTATATATATATTTATACATTGATTTTTATTTTCAACTAGCTGTAGTACCCGGGCGTTGCCTGGGATAGTAACTGTCTCTCTCCCAGTCTCTGTCTGTGTGTCGCTGTCTGTCTGTCTCTCTGTCTGTGCCTTTCTTTGTCTGTCTGTGTCTATGTCTCTGTCTGACTATTTCTATCTCTGTCTGTATGAGTCTATCTGTCACCATCTCTGTGTGTCTCTCTCTATCTCTGTGTCTGTCTCTGTGTGTGTCTGTCTGTCTCCCTCTTTCCAGGTCTGTCTCTTTCCCTGTCTGTCTTTGTCTCTTTCCCCGTCTGTCTCTTTCCCCGTCTGTCTCTTTCCCCGTCTGTCTCTTTCCAGGTCTGTCTCTTTCCAGGTCTGTCTCTTTGTCCATCTGTCTCTTTGGTCTCTTTTCAGGGCTATCTCTTTCCAGGGCTGTCTCTTTGCCTGTCTGTCTCTTTGCCCGTCTGTCTCTTTGTCCAGCTGTCTCTTTGTCCAGCTGTCTCTTTCCAGGGCTGTCTCTTTCCAGGGCTGTCTCTTTCCAGGGCTGTCTCTTTGCCTGGCTGTCTCTTTGCCTGGCTGTCTCTTTGCCTGGCTGTCTCTTTCCAGGGCTGTCTCTTTCCAGGTCTGTCTCTTTCCAGGTCTGTCTCTTTGCCCGTCTGTCTCTTTCTGTCTCTTTCCACGTCTGTCTCTGTCTGTCTGTGTCTGTTTCTCTTTCTGTCTCTTTCTGTCTCTCTCTATCCATCTCACCACCGACATCATAATACCTCACACATTGTTCCTATAGCAACCACTGACAGTTGCTATTAATAGCCTGCAGCTCCCACCTCTATTCAGTTTAATGGAGGCAGGATTTTTGAGAGTAACTGTAAAGCGCGAAGTTAAATTTTCCTGTCAAAACATAGTCTATGACGTTCCCTGGGTCACATGGGGCGTCTGTGCAAGATTTCGTGATTGTAAATGCGACAGTGCAAATTCCTTTATCGGACATACACACATATACATACACACATACATACATACATACACTGAGCTTTATATATTAGATAGGGCAAAAGGGGAATGATTTGACCTTTTTGTTTTGTTTTTTTTTTTCATATTTTTAAAACCTTTTTTTTCTATTTTTATTCGATTTTACTAGTCCCCTAAGGTGACTCGAAGCCTGCACTGTTCAATCACTTCTGCTGTTCAGAGAGGTACTTCAGCACCCCTCTGAACAGCAGAAATGCCGATGATCTGTGAATGCCGACATTCACAGGAACTTTGTCATGACAGAGAAAGGAGTCATCAGTTGACCCCCGGCTGTCATGAGAAACCAACAGCGCCCTTGTGATTGCATCACAGGGTCACGATGGAGGCAGGGAGTGGCGCAATCCCCGTCGGAGAATGTTTAATCCCGCTGTCACAGATTGACAGCGGGATTTAACTAGTTATCAGGTGCGACTGGATCTCACTTTTAGCTGCACATATTGGCTGATCAGCTCAATATCTAAGGATATGTTTTCACAGTTTCCCCAGGATCTTGGGTGCAGAAAATCCACTGTCTGCTAGTGTAGAAGCCTTGTGAAATCAGGTTATGGATTTTCAAATTACAGCTTGCCTCTAGTGATAGGTGGACCTGGACTGTAAAAGTACAGACCACCATCGGTTCAAAGGTGTCCGAGTGCCAGGCCCAAAATTCTCAGGTAATTCCGGGTAGAAATCCGGATCTGGCACTCGCATAATAAAAAAAATAAAGGAAAAACAAAGAAATAAAATATAAAACAAGCGTGCTATACTTACCGAGTCTCAGGAGCGGCTGTACACAGCTTCCAGGACCACTCATTCTACTTCCAGGGCCACACATTATGCTTCATGCATATGCACTGCTTCCCCTGCCCATCAGCGTCTGTGATTGGTTGCGGTCAGACAGTGTCCCCACACTGAGTGGTAGTGTGTTTGACTCTTCCAATCACAGACCCTGTCTGCATGTCTATATTGTACAGTAAAAATAAAATAAAAAATTGGCATAGGGTCCCCTCATATTATGATGCCCAGCATAGATAAAGCATACGGCTATAGTCTGCAGCCCGCAGCCATGTGCTTATCTTGGCTGTGTATCAAAATAAGAGAAACCTATTTTTTAATTTAAATATATAGTTTAAAAAATTGGCATGCAGTCCCCTCCAATTTTGATACCCAGCCAAGATAAAGCCTGACAGCTGGGGGCTGGTATTCTCAGGCTGGGGAGACCCATGATTATTGGGCCCCGCATCCTAAAAGTAGCAGCCTGCAGCCGCCCAGGATTGTCACGTCCATTAGATGTGACAACCCCAGCACTTTACCCGTCTCTGCCCTGGTGCAGTGGCAATTGGGGTAATAAGGGTCCTTGATTAGTAATCAAACCCAGGATCAATAATTATTTTTTTTAACCCAGTTAGACTCGCCGGTCCTGGGTATCTGCAAGTCCACCCATCAATACTTGCCTCCTTATGTTACAGATCTCACATCAGTTTTCACCGTTTGAGCAGATCTGTTGTATTTCCAGTGCATTTGAGTAACAAAATCCAGAGCAGAAAAAAAAATCTGTGAATTTCCACTTTTGCAAGCTCACAGTAGAAACGTTGTGTGGGAACCCAAGCTGGATGTTTTCTGTTGCGTTTTCTTCCCAGATCCACATTCGCAATAAGCCTTCATGAGAAACATACTGGGGCGTTTACCCAATTATTGCTGATGATGAGACCCTTCCTGTTTGTTCTCCCGTCTCCTGATCCTGTTATATAATTCATAAAATCATCATATACACGATGGACCTTGAATGTTGTTTTATTTGGAGGAGACAGATGTGACCGATGTTTTCACTCCCATTAACGAATGTGTTTATGAAATCCAGTAATCTTCACGTTGTTATTATACAGCTATTGTACGAAAGAAAGATTTCCAAAGTTATGGGAATGTGCATCTGAACAGATGTCCCCATTAAATCTAGATTTACAACAGGTTTAACTACTAGCCACAAGGAATGACACCATTTATATGAAATAGGCTTAATAGAGAAATGGAGGGCTCTTGTTGCTATTGGGCGTTTTCGCTTTTGTGCATACAAATCTTCAGTACAGTTTACAAACCTAATTCAACTGTTTTCAGAGTAACAAATATTTTTAAGAAGGAAATACAGGGCACTGCTCAGCATCAAATTTGTCTTGTTGGAGCAATCATTCACATAAACCGTGTGGCTGTGGTTTTTGTCCAGTTGTCCCAGTGATTTGGGAGAATATTACTGCTGTATACCGTGGTGCTCATTCTTAGGTGCAGAACAATCCAAAATTAGTATATGAGAGAAACGAAGGCACTCTCCGATTCTTGCTGTGCAGACAAACTTTTATTCACTGGTGGAGGTTACATGCCGTGGCGGCGGGGAGGGGTAAGACAGAACAACGCGTCAGACGACGGCCGTTTCGCACTCTTTCTCAGTGCTTCGACGGGTCTAACTAGGTTTAGACCCGTCGAAGCACTGTCACGACGGCATGTAACCTCCACCCGTGAATAAAAACTTGTCTGCACAGCAAGAACCGGTGAGTGCCTTCGTTTCTCTCATATACTAACTTTTTTCAGTGTGTTGGTTAGCCGTTGGGTATGTTCACACGTGGTGTTTTTCGTGCACAAATTTATGCACCATTTCTGTATCTTTTGGCAGGAAAAACAGAACAGCTAAAGGAACTGACATGCTGCAGATTATTTTCTGCACCAAACCTGCAAGGGGAAAATACTCAACATATGCACTACCCTCCAGTGACTTTGCTGGCATAAGGATTTACATACAGTTTTGTGACAAAACTGCACTCAAAAACGCATATAAAAATGCGAAAAAAATGCAGTGTGCACACAGCTTTAGTTAGCTTTTTCCTAGGTTACATTTAGGGGCTTACATGTAAATTATGGGGCCCCATAGCAAAAGTTCTTATTACTCCCCCTTCTCCCCCTTGCAAAACAATATTCAGCAAGGGCGTAGAAAAGCAAATCTCAAATTTGTAGCCCTTACAGAGTGATTTTACTCCTACTGATGCCCCTTAATCTTTCCACACACTGAGATACCCCTTTCATAGCCTTAAAAAAGTATGATGCCAGCAAATGTGCTCCCTAAACAAAGAGTTCATTCCTCCACAGTACCCTCCATCTGTATGATGGCCCTGACAGAACTCTCCACACAATATGATAGCCATCACACAGCCCTTCATATAGTACGATGGCCCTCCATACATTATAGTGGCCCGCCCAACCCTCTACACAGTTGATGGCCCTTACACAATCCTCCACATTGTATAATGGATCACACACATTATAATGGCCCCCACTATCCCTCCAAACAGTATAATTGCTCCTACATAGAATAGTGTCCCCGACACAAGTCTCTACACAGTATAACGCACTCCACACAACCCTCCAAACAGCCCCCGCACAACCCTAAACACAGTATAATGGCCCCAGAACAATCCTCCAAATAGTATAATTGTCCTCCACCCTGTATAACTGTCCACGCACATTATAATGGACTCAGCACAACCCTCCACACAGTATAATGGCCCAGAACAACCCTCCACACAGTATAATTGTTCCAACATAGAATAGTGTCCCCTACACAACTCTCTACACAGTATAACTCACTCCACACAACCCCCCACACAGCCCCCGCACAACCCTCCTTACAGTATAATGGCCCCAGAACAATCCTCCAAATAGTATATTTGTCCTCCACACTGTATAATTGTCCGCACACATTATAATGACCTCAGCACAACCCTCCACACAGTATAATGGCCCCAGAACAACCCAACACACAGTATAATGGTCCTCCACACTGTACTGTATAATTTTCAACACATATTATATTGTCACCCATTAGCCTTTCACGCAGAAAATTGTCCCTATATAGCCCTACACATAGGAAATTAGCCCCTGCACAACCCTCCATAGAGTATAAAGGCACCCACACAACCGTCCACACAGTGTAATGGCCTGCACACAACCCTCCACACAGTATAATTGCTCAAACACAACCCTCCACACAGTATAAGGGCCCCCACTCAGTAGAATTGCACAGACACAACCCTCCACATAGTATAATTGCTGAAACACAACCCTCCACACAGTATAGTGGCCCCCAATCAACCCTCCACACAGTATAATGGCCACAGACATAGCTACAGAGAAAGACATGGACTGCACATCCAAAAACCATCAGTTGATCTACTGCCACTAGGCAAAAATTTATAAAATTGAACATGAGGTTCTTAGTTTAACATTCAGATCAGATTGTATAATGCACACTGCCATGTCACAGCAAAAAGCTCAGTGTTTCCGTCCCTAACATTTAATAGCCTTGAAGGTGCAGTGTTATGTGCCAATCACCACTGCAGTGACAGTGCCCCAACAGGTGGGGCAACCTGGTACCCCAGAGCACACATGCTGTAAGGCTGAGTCTTCCTGACTCCAGGCCGTACTACCCCACAGGCACAAAACACCAGCCACAATGGCAGCAGCAACACCTGGAGAAAGCAGCTGGAAAACTCATCTTAATATTTCTGTCACGGGTGTGTCACGGGTGACAGACATTCAAGTGGTGTCTGGCAACAGAAGGTCACAGCATTTGGCAGTAAAAACTCATCCCTGACCTTCTATCATTCTTGCTTGATGCATTTGGTATCCTACATATCTCCTCTGCTTTCTTTTCATTCCTTTCCCTTTAGGACCCTGCGGGGTTCCTCACCCTTTCAGCTGCTTTTCATCAGAACTTCCTTGGTTTCTATATATACCCTTATTTCCCCATAGTCTGATTCTGGTGATAGTCCTCTACCCTTAACAAGTCTTCAGTGCAACCAGTCGGCTTACATTCTTCTGGTGTTACCTGGGTGTTGTTTGCAGTTCCTCTTCCTGAGGCATCTGTTCATGACTTATTTCCTTCCCTTGTTTGTTATCCGGATGTGTCCTTTAGAGCTCAGTGGGGTTGACGAAGAGCTCATCCCATCCATTTCCTACCAAGAGCCCAGATACAGGGTTAGCCTAGGGACTTTTTTTCCGTCCATTTTTCTCTCCGCTTTTTGCACCACTTCCATGTGAGCATCCTGCAGCCGGCAAGTGCTGATCAGTCACGCACATCACTGATCTGCATCTGGTGGTTGTTTTAAGGTTTTTTTTCAACAAAAAAAAAAAAGAATCAACTAAAAATAATTTTTGATTAGTTGATACAAGGTAGCTTAAGGACAGTAAAAATATACTTGTAGTTATCTCCATCTACTACACGTTAGGTTTAGCGTCAGATAGTTGCAGGTGCTTAGTAATTTTTTTTTCCTAATGTCCGTGTATGCAGGTGTAGTAGGTGGGAAGTGCCCCATGATATAAATATGTTGTGTGTTGTATTTACATACTGTTGAGTAATATAAATTTATTTCTTAGTATTTAAGGTTTTGGGGTTTTTTTTAGAGAAGAGGTTTTGTATGTAGTAGAGTTAGGACTGTATCCTAGGTTGCCAAATGCTGCCATCTAGCGGTCGGGTTAAGTTAGTGGTAGAGTGAATTTTAGATAAGATAGGGTTAAGGTTGAAAAAGTGAGTGACAGGTGGCAGGGCGGATGGCTAGGCGACGAAGCTCCATAGGAGTGGGAATCTTGAAGTGGGTTGAAGAGTGAGAGGATGCGGCTCTGATACTAGGGCCAGTCATGGAACCCTGAGGTAACTTCTCGAGATCTGGAGCCTACGGCTCACCCTGGCGGGCTTAGAGAGTCATCTGGCTAGAGAAGCTGTGGTGGCCCTGAAGCTAATGAAGGTGTGAGGAATAAGGGGGAAGGAGCCAAAGACTCCGGAGTATTCAGGACGAGGTCCAAAATAACGGGGTACAGAATGAAGAATAGTAAAAAAGAAAAAGTAAGGCCATGTCTGTCATAATGGTGTGAAGAATAAAGTAAACAAGACTGGCCAAGTGAACTCTGGTATTGCGTGTCTGACTATCTGTCTGTGTCAATAACTAGGCAGCAGGGGTGATGGACATTAGCCTGAAGGAACAAGTAAGTGTCATACACCCCGCCCAAAGCCACTTCCGCACACAGAGTCTCCTTGGCGAAGAAGTGCGGTGGCTGTGGGCTTCACAGGTGTTCCAGGTCACCAAAATTGCCACCACCCATCGTTAGTGACCCCCTATGAATGTCAGCCCCACACCACCCCCAAGATTATGAGCTACAGATTCCTGAATTTGTGGCCCAATCAGCAATCCAATTTGACACTGCTGGCCTCAGAGAAATTGACTTTTTCAAAGTCTTTTTCTCTGCGGATTTTGCACATATCATGGTGGTCCAGATAAATTTGTACGCCCAAAAATTTTTTGCCCAAAATTCCTCTTCATCATTTACTTCCTGGGCTCTCGTAGATGCAGTGGAAAGCTGTCATGGCAGGGGAGAGAGGCTATACCAGCCATATAGGACAACACACAGGAAGGGGGAAGGAATACCTTATAGCTAGGGAAAGAAGGAAGTTGTGACCCCTGACTACACCCTGCAGCTCACCTCACTGCCCTCAGTGACCCTACACAGAGCTTGAATACCTGGGGCCCTGTCTTACCCTGGCATATGTGCCCTAAGTAAGGATGCATGGTATGAGCACTTAATCAACACCACTAACACTAAAGGAAGACACAGGGAACATTACAGGGAAAACACAACTGCAATCACCAGAGCCCTGGTAGCTAGCAAAGACAAACACTTATCTGAGCTGCAGCAACCACAGAAGTCTGGAGCAAAAGAAGATGACCTCTCCAGAACTCAGCAAGGAACAAATTATAAACTGCACCCAAACCACCCCAGGATGAGGTTAATAAAGGAAGTTAGGATATAGCAACTGAGGCAGAACGACAGTTCTCCATGGTCATATAGTTTGCCTGCTGCAGAAACAGGGAACTGTGAGATAACAACATGTGCTGCCAATCTCTTTAACCTTCTAGAACTCACTGCCACTGGATTGTCAGCCGATCGTGATACCTCCACGACACATCCGTATGAAAACCTGTGTGAGAGTACCTCAGGGTACACCCACAGATTTACGGTTTCTGAAGGGAAGGACACATGGACTCAACCCCCTGAATGCCCCCCTGTCCTGGGAGTGAGTGGGAAAATTGTTTGGGGTTTGGTGGACCAATTTCTGGATCAGGGTTATCACCTGTATCTAGATAATGTTTATTCAAGCATCCCGCTCTTCAAGTCCCACTGTGCCAGAGCTACCGCAGTATGCGGAACTGTGTGCAAAAGCCAAGGAGGACTCCTGGAGTGCTAATTGGGCAGCTGCTCAATAAGGGAAAGAACAGAGCCCAATGTAGCGACAACCTGCTGGTGTTCAAGGACAAAAGGGATATCCTTTTTTTGACCACAAAACATGGTGGGGGCAGCAGCCCCACCACTGTACGAGGTTCAACTACAAAGGTCCACAAACCATACTGTGTTCTGTGTTACAATAAAAACATGGAGGGATTTGATGTCTCTGATCAATTCCTCCAGCCCTACAATGCCATGCGCAAAGCTAATGTGTGGTATAACATTTACGTGCTGTCACGTTATACAGGCCAGACCGGCACCTTCCTTCAGTTCCATAAGGTACTGATCAAGGCCCTAATATTTGGAAGTCTGGCGGGCCCCAGTACTTCTGGAACTGAAGGTGCCCATATAGTAGCAGGGCAACAATATCCCAGGTGAGGTCCCCCAAACTGGAAAGAAAGGAAGGGAGTGTTATCAGAAGGGGGATAAGAAAGATACCACTTCGCAATGTGACAAACCTGGCCTGCGTATAAAAAAATGCTTCAAAGTCTACCACACATCCATGGACTATTAAATTTATTTCTACACAACTCACATATGCCAACCTGACGTACTGTACACAACTCACATATACCAACCTGACGTACTGTACACAACTCACATATACCAACCTGACGCACTGTACACAACTCACATATGCAAACCTGATGCACACTACACAACTCACATATACCAACCTGACGCACTGTACACAACTCACATATACCAACCTGACGTACTGTAAACAACTCACATATACCAACCTGACGCACTGTACACAACTCACATATACCAACCTGACGCACTGTACACAACTCACATATACCAACCTGACGTACTGTACACAACTCACATATACCAACCTGACGTACTGTACACAACTCACATATACCAACCTGACGCACTGTACACAACTCACATATACCAACCTGATGCACTGTACACAACTCACATATACCAACCTGACGTACTGTACACAACTCACATATACCAACCTGACGTACTGTACACAACTCACATATACCAACCTGACGTACTGTACACAACTCACATATACCAACCTGACGTACTGTACACAACTCACATATACCAACCTGACGTACTATACACAACTCACATATACCAACCTGACGTACTGTACACAACTCACATATACCAACCTGACGTACTATACACAACTCACATATACCAACCTGACGTACTGTACACAACTCACATATACCAACCTGACGCACTGTACACAACTCACATATACCAACCTGACGTACTGTAAACAACTCACATATACCAACCTGACGCACTGTACACAACTCACATATACCAACCTGACGCACTGTACACAACTCACATATACCAACCTGACGTACTGTAAACAACTCACATATACCAACCTGACGTACTGTACACAACTCACATATACCAACCTGACGTACTGTACACAACTCACATATACCAACCTGACGTACTGTACACAACTCACATATACCAACCTGACGCACTGTACACAACTCACATATACCAACCTGACGTACTGTAAACAACTCACATATACCAACCTGACGTACTGTACACAACTCACATATACCAACCTGACGTACTGTACACAACTCACATATACCAACCTGACGTACTGTACACAACTCACATATACCAACCTGACGTACTGTACACAACTCACATATACCAACCTGACGTACTGTACACAACTCACATATACCAACCTGACGTACTGTACACAACTCACATATACCAACCTGACGTACTATACACAACTCACATATACCAACCTGACGTACTGTACACAACTCACATATGCAAACCTGATGCACACTACACAACTCACATATACCAACCTGACGTACTGTACACAACTCACATATGCAAACCTGATGCACACTACACAACTCACATATGACACCACATTTTAACATTCACATTCCAGAAAAATACTAGGTCAATTCCAAAATAGGGTCATTACTGTTTTGTCATGTCAAGGGCTATGCAAATGCATCATGGTGCCCGCAACCCATTCCATCAAATTCTGCTCTCCAAAACCTCACTCCTTCCTTTTGGTGCAGTGTCTCCAAACAGTAGTTTCCCACCGAATATGGGTTATCGGCATACTCAGGAGAAACTGCATTGATAAAGAAGAAATTATCCAGCTCACCATGGTTCACATGGAAATATTTCTTGGGCGGTGGACGGAGTCAATGTTTGTCGGCAACACATGGAGAGGGGGGATGGAGTCCAGCACCGATGTCCAAAATAAAAACAAGACTTATTTGATATCCATTAAAAATTAGTATCCAGTAGAATACATGATAGCAGGTATTATGCGTTTCGGACAGTCGTTAGTCATAATCTCAATGAGATTCCCTTGTTTGTCTATATCTGTGACTTTCATTACATTCCTGCCCTGTCCATCCCTGGGGGTAAGGAGAAACAGATCAGGACTGGACGGGAGCAGGGCCAGGAAAGAGACTCAGTCATCCCCACCATTAGGTGTATCAATGGGAATAGTGATAGCATAGGGCCCCCTAGCTTGAGGCACAGTTTTGGGGCCACGGTACCCACTATCGCAGAGTCATTATGACAGATGTCGATTTTTTTCTTGCTAGCCTTATGAAAATGAAAATCAAAAAAGGTCCATGGAGCTTCTGTTAGGAGTCTCAACACAGAAAATCGCCAGATATCCCTCCGGGAAGGACCTAGCCAAGGATTGGCTCTTTTTAAGGAGACCACTATAACCACCATGGTATTTCAATCTAAGTCCCCTGACCCCTGTCTTATACTCACCATCTCGCAGCTTCACCTCTGTTGCCACCGCTCCAGTTGGTCTCTGGCAATTTGTGACCTGTAAGCAGCTCAAATGTTTCATGGAGCGTGTCGGAGGTCTCAAATCAATGCAAGTCTATGAAAGCTTCGTTCTGGCTATCTGTAGCGCCCGGTCCCAGTGCACCCCCACACGCTCACAGGGTGCTGCGAGGGCGCCACTCTCAACTGCCCACCGCTTCCATGTGCCCTGTTCCTGCTCCTCTTGCTTCCAGGCCACATGCAGGCCTTGTGTGAGTGCCTGTAGGGTGTGCTCACGGCCACGCCCCCTTTCTTAAAGGGCCAGCGTGCCATTGCCTGGAAGTTATCCTTGAGGTCATCTATTACCCTGAAGGTATTTAAGCCTGTCTCCCCTTAGGTGAGGCGCCTGAGCAATGTTGCTTATCATTAGTGTGTTGTTAGTTCCCAGGTGCTATATACATCTGACACTGCAGTGACTGCACCCTTGTGTTTTGTACCAGTGACTCGTTCCTGCTAACTTGTGTCTCTTTCCAGAGCTTGCTACCATCACATCCTCCGTGTTGCCACATCTGAGCCACTACCTCTGTGCTGCCACGTCTGAGCTACCATTTCCGCGCTGCCACGTCCGAGCCTTCACCACCGTACTGCCACATTTGAGCACACCTGTACCGAACATCTGAGACTCACTAGTCCGACAAAGCTGACTCCACTGGTCCTGGCTGCTATGCATTTAGGCGCCCTGGGGCTGCGCCAGACAATCACTGTATAGGCTTTACCTCTAGGCTAGCTCCTACCAGGGTAGTCCGGTGTACTGCCCTGTGGGTCCACTCCGGACGCTCACCGCACCTCGGTGACCGTAATACTATCTTAGACTTGCATTGACAGCTTGTGACGTAACTTCTGACTTCCGGGTCAGTCAGAGGTTACTGTAAATACTGTAGATGGTACCGTGGGACCAGAGCGGCGTCAAAAAGGGATGAAGCCACCAGAGGGTGAGTATAAAATTGGGGGCAGGGAACTTACATTTAAAGAGCCACTACAGCACTGAAAACCCCCCCCATAAAAACGCTGGTGTGGTGCTTTAAAGCAAAAAGACCATCTAACCCAGAAGAAGGTGATTCCATGAGTTATTCACCCCCAAAATACAATAAATCTATCCTATAATAACCCTGTGCCCAGCGCAACAACAAAAGAGGACTGGAAAATTGAAACCCCCACAGGGTTCAGTGCAGAGACAGAGCAGAGCTCTACCCATTGACTTCATGCCAACAGATGTATATATTATCAATCTATATACTCTCTGTGATGTGAAACAAATGAATCCAAAGTACAAATTAATGGCTTCGCCGCCGATATTAGAATGGGATATAAATACACAAGGATGCAGAAGAAACCCAGCGGAGTCAGACATAATATTCTGAGACACCGTCTCCCCTCTGTTTATGACTAGTGCCAGTCTCTTGGGCTCATCAGCGCATGCAGCCAGTGCTCCGCCATGCCCGATAAGCATCAATAATCCCCCCAGTGACTGCATGTCTGTCTGCAATCATATCTATGACACAGAGATAAACAGCGAGGCAGTGTACTGTGCGTGATGGCTGTGACAGATGACTAGATACTCAGCGCAGAAGCAATCAACGTGAGCTCGATGAGGGGGCTGATTACCGCCTGATTTAACGCTATAAGTATAAACTAGTGCAGATTGTTTGCTCGTGGTCACACTGAGATCTAGGTTCATAAGTTTTGCCAAAAACAAGTCACATAAAGAAGGACTTCTGTTAAAAAGACATTAAAAAACTATTAAGTCCTAAGTCAGGACAAAGTAAAGCATTAAAAAAATATTTTTTTTTTCATAGAAACAGCGCCACTCTTATCCATAGGTTGTGTCTGATATTGCAGCTCAGAGCTCAGCCATAGTCACTGTGAAATCCTGATGTTAGGCTCGCCAGGCGAGCAGGGATTTTCATGGACCCACTGGGCCGTAACACACAGAAAACCCAGAGGGGCTTGACTACGGACCCGAACCTGGATTTCACCAGAGCTACTGATGGTGGAGGTGTTACGCTGCAGGTGGAATCCGGGTGCCACTCAAGAAGACTGGTATTGCGTTGGCTGGCCCCAGTTGTATGGGAGCGACAATGTGACGCCCTGGCGAAACCAGGTAGTCACACAGATTAGGCCGCCACACAACACCTTTCCCACACAGGGTTAAAACAGCTGACCTGAAACCCTAGTCACCCACCTTAGGGTAGGACAGACACCCCCCAGTGGGCGGGACCAGGCGAAAGGGAACGCCCATCTAGGCGGTCTAGAGAACCCGGGGCGGGAAAAACAGGCAGTTAAGTTAAGTTTGAAGTGAAGTGCAGGGAGGAGGTTGGAGTTGACAGGTGCCGTGGTTGGAGTCCGGGTGCCTTGGCTAGGTGGCAGACAGTAGTCAGAGTCAGCAGGAGACGGGAAGACGGCTGCCGGAGATCTGAGGTGGACCGGGACAAGGTTGTAGCCCGCCGGTACCGACACCGGAGAACCGACCCGGAAACCGTGCACAAGGGGGTACTAGGACCCTGAAGCCAGAACCGGCACCGACGGCCAAGCTAATTAACCGATTGAGAGCAGGATTTTAGGTCTTGTCCCAACCTAAGTCCCGAAAATTGACAACAACCCACCGAAAGGGATAGGGCATCTGCCAGGGCCCGGTAGATCCCACGGGTCAGCGTCGATGGGCATGGCTCCCCACAAAAGGACCAGGAGCGGACTCCCGCGGTACACACCGGGAGGTCCATTTGAGAGAAACACAAAGTGCAGAGGAGAGGGACACTGACTACTAGCCCTGATGTGGAACCAGATACACCCGTCAGCTGAGGCCGTCCACCATCACCTTGGTTTACCAAAGAACGTTGTATTTATTGACTCCATGCTTCGTTATATCCTTATCCTGCACCAGGACACCTGAACTGTGAGTGTGTTGAAACCTGCAACTCTGCACAACAATGGGCCACGGGGCATCCATCCCTACCCATGGAGGGGTTAACATCCAGCTGCCATCACATCTCCCCCGGGTATCCCATCACAGCAGCGGTGGTGCCCAACGAGGGGGATAGAAAGCCACCGTACAGGCAGAGAGATCCCACGGGCCAGCGTCTGCGGGCAACGGGCTCTCCCGACATCCACAAAGCCGGGGAGCGGGCTACCGACGCTGAAGCGCAGGCAGACACAAAGACACAACATGGTGCAGGAGAAAGGCAGAGACCACCAGCCGGGTGGGGGATCAGACGCAGCTGGCTGCGGGTACCGACCACCATCATCTTGGTTTACCAGAGACTTGTGTGTGTTACTAATCGTGAGTACAACAGTGCCCTCCGGCCACGCACCTCCCTGCACCACCCTGCACCGCCCATCACCCAAACACCCCAACGGGTCCCGGGGCCACCATCCCTACCCACGGAGGGGTTAACATCTTGCTGCGCAACATCTCCCCCGGGTGCCCAGTAACCGCAGGAGTGGTGCCCATGTGACGCCCTGGGCAAGCCAGGGGTCACAGGTCACAACACCAACATGCACCCCACATTCCCTGCAGGAACACCAAGGTCAGAACACAAATCCTTGTTGCCTTCCTCCAGGGGCTGATGTCCACACCAGGGGGTGGGCTAGGTGGTTGGCTCCGCCCACCGAGGAGTTCACAGCCCTGGAGGTGGGAAAACCAGGCAGTTAGCTCAGGGAAGAGCTTGAGTGAAGAGTGAAGTGGTAGAGGAGCGAAAGAGGAAGGAGAAAGAAGACAGTGAGAGTAGTGACAGAGAAAGTGACAGTTGAAAGGCCTGAAGTTAGTCCGGGTGTGTGCCCCGGACTGAGACAGCAAGGTTGGCAAACGGCGGTGACCGTCTGCAGGAGAGGCTACTTGGAGGTTGCCGAAAGGACCGTGGACGGGTGGTGGCCCGGCGGTACCGGAGCGGTATGCGAAGAGAAGCCAGCCCCAGTGGCAGGGGCTTTTCGGATCCCGGCAAGTCTAGGAGTCGCCATAATTTGCCAAATCCGTCAGTGAAGGGGACCTTCGGGTCTCCCAGCAGCAAAGTCCCGATTGAAGGCAACAGTCCGACCGTGAAGGGGAGACACCGCCACCGCCAAGGCACCAGTTTCCCAGGGCCAGCGCCTGCGGGCAAGAGAGGGGCTCCTCCGGCTCATATCCAAGTTGGGGAGTGGGTTACCGGTGGGAATCCATCGCTACCAAAGAACCGTACTTAGGTGCAGGGAAGTGACCGTCACCGCTAACTGCAGGGAACATCAGCACCGTAGCCGTCCGAGGGACCCGTCCAACCAGCCGTTTGTTTACCGTGAACTGTGTCATCATCCTTGGGCTGAGTGAGTACCTCCGTGCCGTGCGGCACAGCGCTGCCACTGCACCTCCACAGGCCCCATAACCCACCTGTCCACCATCCCAACCCCATCACTGGGCCCCGGGAGCACCAAACCCCCTACCCACGGAGGGGTCAATCAACAACTAGCTGCTCCAATACCACCACTCCCGGGATCTCCAGACGGAGCAGCGGTGGTGTCCACACAATCACCACAACCGTGGGTGGCGTCAGGGACAATAAATTATCCCAACAACCAAACCCCCTTTCACTCACGGGCGAGGAGCGCCGCTCGAGTCCCCGGGATCCGGCCCATCGCTCGAGCCACCGAGCAGCAGCAGGCCGCAGCAGCAGCGGCAGCCGGACCCGAGCAGTGGGAAAGCGCAGCGTCCCCTCCTCCGCCCGCGACACCCACCTTCATCACAACCCGTGGGTGGCATCACAAACTCAAACACGGCTCCGGCTGTACACCTACGTCCCCATAAAGCGCCAGTCCCCCTTCAGATCGAAGTGGACCATGGGGCCCCCGGGTCCGAAGACGCTTGAGCCACCACCCGGCAGGTCCAGACCCGAGCGGCTTGGTTGCAGCCGAGCGCGGGGCGGTACAGATGGATGGCAGCAGCTGGTGAAGATACTTTGTAGCAATGGGTATCGTGGTAGGCAGCCGATGTGGAGGCTCGCAGCAGCAGGTAGAGAGAACGGCATTCTGCAATACAGACAAGTATAAGCAGTATGTTTAGCACAGTGGAACAGCAACAGCAGCTCAGGGCTAGGGGACCTGACAACAAGCAATGACTAAACTCATTGCCCAGGCACCTAGCATAGGGCTAGGGTGCTTTAAATACTTACAGCTTCCCAGCTGACCTGGGAGCACTTCCGGGTAAGAGGTCACTGGCCCTTTAAGAAAAAGGGTCATGGCCGTGGGCGCTCCCTATAGGCAGATACTGAAACTCTGCATTCTGCACAGACGCTCCAGGAGACTGCAACACGAGGCAGGACACCCGCAGCAGGACACCTATACAGGTGAGAACGCCGGTGTCCTCGCCGGGGATGGGAGCAGGAGAATGCAAGGACGCTAGCCTGGGCGTTACACTTGAATAATATAAAGCATACTCTCACTTTTCTGTCTGTAAAATCAGACCAGGTACAAAACAAACCAGGTACAAAACATTATTTTGCTCTTTTACCCAATTAATTCTTCTATTTTTCTTAAGGTGTATGACATCACATTAAATTAAAAACAGACTAGCTTAATCTTTCTAAGCTCTATGTAGAAACAGACTGTTTTCCCTGCATGAGTCATCATTAGGACTACAAAGTGTTTTCAGTTATGTAGATTTGTGGTTCTCATATGATGACTCATGCAGGTACAAAACAGACCATATATAAACTCCACATCTTGGTTGTCTGTCATATAAAAATGGAGGATGTCAGAAGAAATAAAACCCGTGTTTACAATGTTTGTAGAAAATAGTGATACCTTTTTTGTGTTACTGGTATAACTGTGTTGCTCTTCGCCCCATCAGGCCCAGTTCTAGAATAACAGTGCATGAGCTTTTCCCACAGTATGAACAGGATTTTTTGGGCGTCTTTCTTTGTGCCTTGTGGATTTGGCACAAACTTCAACACAACAGCCACAACATGGTTGTGCACACTACGTTTTTCAAACTCATGAAAACGCGATCAGTTCCTTTTTGGTTGGGTTTGCCGATTGCGGTTATCTGCGAGTCAGCCCATCACTACTTGAATATAAGGCAAATTTAAAAAGAGAGAAAAAACACCTTCTCCACTCCTTAGGCTTTGTTCACACATAGCATTTTGGTGCGTTTTTGCACTTTCTCATTGGTTTCAACAGTGAAAACACGTTGAAAGTAATGAAATGCTTTTTTTTAAAAAAAAATGCAGCAGTTTTCCATTTCAGTCAGGAAAAAAAAAGAAATGTGTGCATGAGATTTCTGGTTTTTTTTCCAATTTGCAAGGAGTGGGACTCCTAGACTGGTGAAGCTTATGCACTGAGTGCAAGGCCTACAAAAAATTTGAAAGGAGGAATTGCAATACACCCTGGAATACACATAGAGGATGGCCTCACAAAGCATTTCCAGCCCATTTGGAAGGAGTGGCACTCCTTGACTGGTAAAGCCGCACAGGGGCCCAAGGGGTAAGGGGGCCCAATTCCACCACAAGTGGAATTGTGCATTGTGACTACAATATTAGACTGCAAAGGTCCCATATATTGTTCTTGCACAGGAGCCCTTTTCTGTCTGTGTCGGTCAGTGACTCCAATACACCCTGGAACACACGTAGAATAGGGCCTCAAAAACATTTACATTTAGAAGGAGTAGGACTTCTGTGAACAAATACAAAGAGTTATGAATTTGAGGCCACTACTCAGGGTACAATGGGCACAACAAGGCCCTTCAGACATCCGACTCCTATTTTGCTCCAGCTAAAGTGGGTGGCAGTTCCTCCTGTGCTCACAGCATCAGTCAGCTGTAACACCTGCCTGGATCCACAGACTCAGACGGCTGTAATGGACAGGCTAGAGGAAAGCCACTCACCAGCCCACCGGCGCCACTGGCATCGACTCCTCTCCCATCACCAGCACTATCCACGGCTGGAACACGGCGTCGCCTGGCGATCGGAGTCGAAGTCGATGGGGCGGACTCCGGTGGTGATGTAACATCAGCCATGAGGCTTCAATTAGATTGAAGCACAGGTTTCAAAACATTTTTTTATTTTCTTGGAGACTGTTGCCAATGAAAATTCTTGAGCTATGTGGGGAAACTTCTCCAACCCATCCTGGGGGTGCATTTGGGTCTTTCTCACATTATATGAATGTATCTTTATTTCTTATTTTACACAGAGTTGAGGAAAATCTGAGGCTCGCAGGCTGCATTCACAGCTCCCTCTATGCTTAAAGGGGTGGTTCACCCATATTTTTTATTTTCTAGATCGATATTATATTGAGAAACAATGTTTCTCTCAAATATCTTATACTGGCAATAGTGCCTGTGAGAGGCGCTATTGCAGACTGCTGTTCCCCGCTCCATGACCCCCGGGCTCCGTGACCTCGGGGATACGGTGACGTCACGTCAAGTCCGTGACACCACGTCTGGCCGCAGTGTCTGTGAGTGATGGGCTGTGGGCGGTGTTTCACTGCTCGTCACAGCCCATCTGCTCCCTCCTCCCTCACAGCAGAGCCCTGCAAGCAGGAGACACAGTGGGCTGTGACAAGCGGTGAAACACCGCCCATAGCCCAGTGACTCAGGAAGACTGGGGTCGGCCGCAATGATGAGACGTGAGTAGGAACTTGATGTGACGTCACCGGATCCCCGAGGTCACGGAGCCCGAGGGTCAGGCATGGGGAACAGTGGTCTGCAATAGCGCCTCTCACAGGCACTATTGCCAACATAAGGTATTTGAGAGAAACATTGTTTCTCAATATAATATCGATCTAGAAAATAAAAAAATATGGATGAACCACCCCTTTAAGTTGATTCTATTGGTTTTTGGTGTCACTGGGGGCATTATAACGGATAGGCATATATATCCGCCTGTCATCTGAAAATGCTGGCAGGCTGATCAAAATGAACAAGGTCGGAATTGGCCCCAACTTCTCAACTCCAGCAGATGACAGTAGCGAAGCAAAAAGCCAAATCAAATGTTCCTTTTCTTATGGTGTGTTCCCATGCACCCCTTCCTTCTCCAAAAGTGTATAGGGTCCATGTTTTTTTTTTTAATTTTCTTGTTCCCCTCTTCCTTCTCCCACACTATATCAACAGGGACATTGCTCCAAATTTTTTAAGGGCCATCGGCCACCCCTCAGTAAGAAATTTTGGAAGGCCATCAGGCAGCCCTCAGTCATAAATTTTGGACGGCCATCATGCGACCCTCAGTCATAAATTTTGCAGGGCCAGCAGGCAGTCCCCACTCATACATTTTGGAGGGCCACTAGGTGGTCCTCACTCGTAAAATTTGGAGCCAGCAGGTGAGTCAGACTCAAATTTTAGAACGCCAACAGGTGGTCCTCACTCATAATATTTTTGAGACCAGCAGGCAGCCCTCAAACAATTATTTTTCAGGGCTACATTTTTTTTATTTCCAAAAATATAACCGTACAGTTTGCAGTACAACAAACACAGTCATCCATGAGACCTAGCATCCTGTCCCACTTTGCAGGGACGTGCATGACAACACTCTAGCAGCCAGAAAAGTGCAAACAGTTGGTCAGCTAGATGGCAGATAATGCTGCCAGTCTGTTTCCCAGTACCACACTATCTTCCACATGGTTCAGTCTCAGTAGCCAAGAGCCTGGACAACATAATTCTCAACCTGATCCTCCTTCCTCACACCAAGGCGGGTCCCAGTGTTGAGGAGAGCCATAAAATGAAATACTTAATTAACCTCTGGACATAGAGCATTGTGGGAAATATGTCGATTTGTCTTACATAATTCAGGTTTCAGATCATATGCATGACACAGATATAAAGGTGGCTGCCATTGCCTGTTTCTCCACACCTTGCCTGGAATGCAAGGAATGTCCAGATGAAAGAAGATACCATATAAGGGAAGATCCCTGGTCAAGCTGGAAATCACAGACCAAACCATCAGCATGGATGCACCAGATGACGTCCCTCCCATCGTCATGGTTTCGTCCACTGGAGTCAGACCTGCCCATCAACAGCAACACGGATCTCCCCATTGGCTAGCCCATGAACTGTCCCACTAAATATGCATATCTGAACTTGTGTACGCCCCTAGCCTATATCAAGAGGACGCACGAGTCTCTCTGTCTGTTTGGTGCCATTTTCTACTGTGACCAAGAAGAGATTACACATCCGACTGTGTCTGGTGTGGATTCTTTTATGCATGCACTTGGCCCATATCAATTCGGCCAGGCAGTAGGCAACTAGTGATCTCTGGTTATGAGTTCACCTTAACACTATTGGCTCCCAACGTGGCGCCAATAGACGGAGACACCTGAAATCCTGATGAACCGGCAACTGGAATGGCATGACGTGCTGGACACCCCAGGAAACTGATCACTTCCGAACGAGAGTACGGTAGGTCTGCTGATTTTTCATAATCTGTAGTCTTCCCGTGGTCTCGGTGGGGTGTGTGGCACTGATTGCCTGACTGTGTCCGGTTTGTTGGGGTATCTGTTGACGGGCAGACGGGTCTCACGGCTATTGGCCATATTAATCTCGGAAGAACCGTCACATATTCAGTTGCCTGCTGCCTGTTGTGTATTTGTGAAGAGAGCATGTGGGTTTGTGAGTTCTGTTAGTTGTCGCCTGTGATATGGTTTGTGGTTCTAGTGGAAACTTAAGTAGTTAATACGGTTTGGTACAAGACCTAGAGATATAGGGCAGGTTTTAATTGGTCAGGTTAGGCACGTGTTTTTCACGGGCTCTCAAATTTGTTGATATGGTAAAGGATATTGTCTGTGGTATAGTATACGGTTGTCGCCTGTGGTACAGTTTATGGCTCTGTAAGGAAATACGTGGGACTGCTGGTACGTGGTAATCTTGGGGCCTAGCGCAGTGTAGCGTGGAATGGCTGGTACGGATACCATTGGGGCATAGCGTTTAAGTTGCGCATTGTGGCTGGTACGTGGTAGTCTTGGGGCCTAACGCTGGACGTGAAATGGCTGGTACGGATACCATTGGGGCTTAGCGCAAGCTTGGGTGATATAATTGGTATGAGGTGTCTTGGGGTCTAGAAAAAGCGCTGGACGTGAATCGGCTGGTACGGGCACCTTGTAGCCAGGGGTGACACCATTGGTGTCTTTATGAATTATGGACCATGTAGAAACTGGGCAGGGACACCGTGACGAGGCGCCTGCTGCAGACTTAACAAAAACTTTACTTAGTGTTCAAGTTGTGTGTCAGTTGTGAGTCATCTCCTCCTGTGTTTGTTTGTTGGTTTTGTTGGTGTTGTTTATCTTGAGAGAAAGATGGAAAAATTGGTGAAGCGGTGTCTAGTTGTGCCGGAAAGATCCGGATGAGTGGACTGTGTTGAGATGTGGGGACTCTAGGCCGCAATCCTGTGATAAACCATGTGCTAGTCATGGAGGCAGACATTTTAGGTAAGATTTTAAAATGGTGGATGAAGCACATGGCTGAATGGAGTAGTACATACTTAGACAGAAAAATTAGTGTTTTTAACTGTAGTTGGACCAGGACTGTGGATATGTAAATCTGTGTGTATATGTATAGAGTATGGAATATAGGCAGGAAGGATAATTGGTTAAACTTGTAAGTTTAGCAGAAGTAAAATCAGTTTCTCCCTTCCCCCTCTCATGTGGTTCAACCGCCCTTATACAAAGAAGCCATGTGCTATTCTGGCAGTGGCCATTTTGTTAGTAAATCTGTATGGAGCCCTCCAGTGCAGCTGACAAAACTGCTCTCACTGAATAACATGAAGTGTTAGTAAATGTTTATAGCACTAAAAGATGGAATATTGTATGATTGGGTGGTTGTGGAAGACACTTAATATAGATCCAGGGTGCAGGTTGGATTGAGTCAGGACAGTCACAAGGAGCAATATCTTATTAAATTAATAAGCAATAAAAGAATAAGAGAAAAACCTTAAAATAAACGTACCTTTGCGGCAGATGTCATGATAAATAATACATATTCCAATTACGAATATGGCGAATAATCCTGAGAGTTGAATGTTTTAAAAAAAAAAAAAAAAATCCAACAGAAGGAGAGAGATATCACTCGTGTCCAGGCAAAATGAACTGTGCTTTTGGGGGAAGTAGCAATTTTTAGAAAAAAAAAAAAAAAAACAAAACCTGTGGGGCAGGTTTTTCATCTCACCTTCGATCTATTGTGAGTCAGCTGTGAAGAAAAAAAAAAAAAAAAAAAAAAAAACCCAACAGGCCAAACATGGGGGGTTTATCCTGCATTTAATTCATTGCAAATTATATTGGAAAAAGGTTATTGACAGTAGTTTTTTATTTTACTAATTTTATCCCAAAGAAATAAAAGTTAACTGTGGACATGTTTAGATTCATTGATAGCTTTTCAAGCATAGAGGTCTGTTGGATAATCTCCTCAATGATTCAAAAATGAACGCCCCTACATCCAATATCCAGAGGTTGTGCTACGTTATTATAGTTAATAATAATAATATAATAATTTATTAATATATTTATTAATAATTACAATAATTTGTTTTAAGGAATGTGGATTATTTATGGAATTCTGTGTTTTATATTTAATGTATTGAATAATCTGCTTTCTTTGCAGTGCAGATTTCTGTGGTTTAAGCAAAGGTTATAAAAACCATTGAAAGGGTTTTCCATTATTAAGTTACAGATAAAAACAATATTTCTGCTGTTCCCGATTAGGTACAATCTATACAATGTGACTTTTATACCTAAATGTAGAGCTCCGGGTCCACACACTTTTTGAATCTAATTATGTTTTGGATAATAGATTCAAAAAGGGGGGGAAAGATGATGTGGAAAGTCACACATATTATTTAAGGTTTTAATTTGTTCATCGATTGGGTTTTTCTATTAAGTTGTCTTTATATTTTTATCTGTAAGGAGGATACAGCAGACAGACATATATCTCATGATTGCTCTGATGTAACAAGAATTGTCAGGTTTTGAACATGTCTCAGATGAGGCCATTGCTAATGCAGATTTTGAGTTTTTCCGTAGATGGATCCAGATACCAAGATGCTGGTTGATTCTGCACTGGATATGCTGAGGTTACGCAACATGAGGTATTAAAAATCAAACCACTCCTCTCTCATCGAAATAGGAGAATGAGATGAAGATTTGCGATCACTGTGGTTCGTAGAGCGGAAAGGGGTAAGATAGTCAAAATGTGGAGTGTGACGTCATAAATCTATAAAGACCGTAGAGAGTGTATATGAGCCCAGGTGGAGGCGCTCTCCTGTTATCAAAAGAGCCGGTGACTGATGGAGCAGGCAACAAAGAAGCAGTGAATGGGCCTAGAGTTGAGAGTCCTTATACAAAGCAGACCAGTACCTCGGTGGCTCCTGTCACGTCCTCCGTGACATTGGTCACTCCTTGTGTTCTTAAATCCTTACAGGAACAAGCGATTCAGCAAGGAACGGAGTGTGAGACGCAGGGAGCCAGTGACTGAGGAAGGTCTGTGGATAAAGGGCGGTAAGCTTTCTCTGCCATGAGCGCTCTACTCAATAATGGCCCAGGTAACCCATGTGACAAAGGTGTTGGGATGGACAAGATCTGGGCGGCACCACTGCTCAGTACCCAGGTGGCCAGACACATCCAGTCTTGTAAGACGTGTGCCTATTAAGGTAGAAAAAACTGTAAAGACCTCGTAGCAACACCCCCCTCATCCGCTCTACTGCTCCGGTGATTGCAGATTAGTCATATACATCTACCATGAGTAGGTTTATATGAGTTTTGTGCGTGTTGAGTGAATTTCTTTTCAGGTCTGCTCTGAAACATATCCAGTGTGGAAAGCGTTACTGCTGAAAAACTCATAGTGCTGGTGGTATGTAAAGATGGAGTTCCTAAAAAGCGGTAAAAGTACATATTCTATAGCAGAGGTCACTATAGAGGTCAGTACCTGGGGATGCCCCTGATGAACCCGTCTGCCGTTGTGAAGAGAGGGGAGAAACGCGTTGCGCTTCTTTCATGCTAAGTGTCTGACAAATATGTGTTTATTTTATTAGCCTGAGTGTGAATTGTACAGGGAGAGTCTGTGATTGGACGAGATCTCCTCATGACTCTACCTGGCCTTATTATTATTATATTGATACAGTGGGTACATGTTATACATGTGAGATATTTAATTTCTTTTAGGGTTTGGTTCTTGAATTTGCTGTATCATATTGATTTAAGCTACAAACAGCTATGTAAATACAGAGTGTGAATATTTAATCTTTGGGAATGAATTGGATATATATAACTGCATATTGACGCCTCTTTATCCCCGGTATCTCACGGTTTCTATATTTCCCTCACTGACATTAGCAACACGTATTAGCTTAGCAGTGTAGGGATAGGGAGGGTGAGCCGTCGGTGAGCGGGGGCGCCAATTCGCCTTATAGGGTGCCGACCTCCGCTGCGAGGTAGGGAGAGTTTTAGGGCTATTGCCCCAATCCCTGCCCCCTCCTTTATTGGAATATCTTATTGTGTCTATAGTCACATGGGTGTATGTTGTTTGGAATTTTAATGATTATAACATAAACATGTAACGATCCACAAGATAATGGTGAACGCTGCAAATCATGTAACAAATGTTCGTTTTCCTTAATAATTCAATCTTTATATAAGGTATTTTTGGTTTAGTACCTAGAACGTGATTATATTTCTCACACATACTGCAGATACAGTGTGATATCCTGACCAGTGATGTATGAGCCGTATACAACTGCCTGTATAGTGTGTTAAACATGTGTATCCTCCAATTCCAGATCCTAAATCAGTGTCAGGAGCACGTGGTCTCCAGCCCGGAGACTGGGTGATCCTAAAAAGACAAGTCAGAATGATCCCTGAGTCAGAATCAGGTGGACCGATCCAGCTTATCCCAACCACAGCATCTTCCATGAAGCTTGAGGGAAAACCCATCTGGAGACAGCAGCCGCTGTAAAGAGTCCATCGTACCAGCAGAATGAGGGTCACAACACACATAGTGCTGGATTATCTCATATAGAACTTTATGGAGAATTTCTAGATTGGGGATGATACATGGGAAATAACCATAAGGGAACAATGGGTACAGGAATATTACACAAATAAGGGCTCATGGTGGGAAAGACATTATCTGACCTGAACCGATCAATTATTTTAAGGGTTTAAGTGACTTAAGGATAACATACACTTATAGGTAACTGGTATTGTTTTATTTGTTGGTATTTGAAGCCGTAAAAGTGCTACTCTGTGTTACTGAAGGTAATCGGATCCATGTGTAAGGGAAATCTTGTTAAAGGCCTCCTGGTGGTAGATTATAGACCAGAGACAAGAAGAGATCCATTAGTGTTGTGATACAATCAGGTATATTCGGGTAGAAAAGTCTCGAAGACGCGGACAGCACTCGGATATTGACTGAGAATCAGCCTTTCAGAAACAGTAACGCTAAAAGCTGCAGCATAACAGTAAGAAGCTTATTCTTACAATTGCCTTACTCTTTCTAATCGATTAATCTCGAAATCTGAGTGAGCTCGTCAGCATTAAATAGTCTGTTCTAGTTACCTGTGCCTCTGTGAACTGTGTGTGCGGGATGTGATCAACTCTCTGATCAGCAGTCTGTACCAGCGGGGGCAAAAGCTTAGTATTGCTTGTATAGTGGATAGCAAAACGAAAAAAGGTTGCAGTTAAAGCATTAGAGCTGATGTGTTAGAGGACCATGGTAGGGTCAGAAGGTTAATAAAGTATTTAGGGGGGACTGTTGAGGAGAGCCATAAAATGAAATACTTAATTAACCTCTGGACATAGAGCATTGTGGGAAATATGTCGATTTGTCTTACATAATTCAGGTTTCAGATCATATGCATGACACAGATATAAAGGTGGCTGCCATTGCCTGTTTCTCCACACCTTGCCTGGAATGCAAGGAATGTCCAGATGAAAGAAGATACCATATAAGGGAAGATCCCTGGTCAAGCTGGAAATCACAGACCAAACCATCAGCATGGATGCACCAGATGACGTCCCTCCCATCGTCATGGTTTCGTCCACTGGAGTCAGACCTGCCCATCAACAGCAACACGGATCTCCCCATTGGCTAGCCCATGAACTGTCCCACTAAATATGCATATCTGAACTTGTGTACGCCCCTAGCCTATATCAAGAGGACGCACGAGTCTCTCTGTCTGTTTGGTGCCATTTTCTACTGTGACCAAGAAGAGATTACACATCCGACTGTGTCTGGTGTGGATTCTTTTATGCATGCACTTGGCCCATATCAATTCGGCCAGGCAGTAGGCAACTAGTGATCTCTGGTTATGAGTTCACCTTAACACCAGGAGGCAAGTGATTCCACACTCAAGACACTTTGAGGAGCAAGTCTTTACATTTCCATTGATTGATTCCGGCCTCTCTCTCTCTCTGCATGTTTCAAGAGGGACATAAGATTGTGTGTAGTGATGCCCAAATATTTAATCAGCCATGGTGAGAAGAAGACGGTGGTGTGCAACTGCAATTAGTGTCTCAAGAGGTAGATGATGATGAGACACAGTTGAAAAAAAGTGATGTTGTTAAGTTGACAAGTCGGGAAGAGGACGAGAGTGCGGAAGTGGAAGACGAGGTAATCGACGATGAAGTCACTGACCCAACCAGGCAAGGTGTGATGCAAAGGACAGTTCTGCAGAGGTGGCTGGATCAGCAGCACCGTAACCGGTATGAAGAGACAGTGAGGTTGCCAGAGGGAGAAGGTGAACAACTGTTCCCCAGAGCACCCACACACGGCTAGTAGTACCCAAGCCAAGAGTTAGGTATTCTCTTTTTTCTTGTGTATCCCTATGCACCCTTTCCCACCCAAAAAGGGTATACGGTTCATAGTTTATTATTTTTCTCGCCCTCCTCCTCCACCATATAAATAGGGTCATCATGCGGCCCTCACTCCAAATTTTCACTCATAATTTTTAGAGGACCATCATGCAGCATTCATTCATAAATTTTGTAGGGTTATCAGATGGCTCTCATTCATAAATTAAAGAGGGTCATCAGGCATCCTTTACTAACAACTTTTGGAGGGCCATCAGACAGCTCTCACTTACAAATTTTTTAGGACGATCAGGCAGCCCTCTTTCATGATCTTTAGAGGGCCATCAGGCAAGACTCACTCATAATTATTAGAAGGCCATCTGTTCTTGGTTCCCAGCCGCCACTATTTTTCACTGTGTGCTGTCCCTGCCTTACACTAGCACGTGTCCCATAATTTCACCTGTGCCCTGAGCAATGCAGGTACTGGAAAGGGCCACTAAACAACCGACACGTGGACAAGTGCTTGTGGCCAGGATAGCTACATTTCCCTAATGAGCCTTGTGGAGGCCAGGACTAAGTCGGAACCTGGGACGGCACACATGCTACCGTTGCAGAGGATTGTGGGCCCTAGTTCCATCAGGGTTTCATCCATCTCCTACACCAGTTCCTGCACATGCTCTTCCTCCATCTCTGAATTGTCATCTCGGAGCATGTTGTCCATATAAGTCGCAAGCTGTAAGCCTCGGTAAAGCGGCAACAGGCTCTGCTGAACTAATTTGGTTAAATGACAAATAGAACACTGGTGACGCGCCCACGGGGCCTCAGGGTTACTGTGAATGGCCTGACCCGTCTCCATGGCCCCGTCGATGTCAATAAAAGGGTGTAAGGTGACCGGTATAGGGGGATGATGAGGGTTTGCTTTGCAGCGCCACCTGTGGTATGTGGCAAATGATCAGCCGCTGCTGCGAGATGTTGCTCTACTCTGGGGCGGATGGAAACGCAGCTCAGATGGTCCAGCTCTCCACAGGCAGAGCTAGGCCCCCAGGGAGGATGATGGTGGGGGGTAGCAGCCATTGGCGCCCGAGTGCGGGGCGACGACATCGGCAATGACGGGACGACACCAGGACTGCAGACAAAGTTCTTTTTACTCACTGTCAGGTTGTCACCCTTGAAGTGACATTTCTGCTGTGCTGGGCCCCAGCCTATCCCAGATGATTCAGAGGCCACCACCAGTGTTGTGAAGCTGTGAGACCTTCCTTCCTTGCGCTCTGTAGTGTGGATCCCCATGGCATGAAGCTACTTAGGAACCCCAGTGTCCTTGGGTTTTGTTCCCGTGTCATTTGCAGGCAGCGCGAATCAGTTATGGGGCCGACCGTGGTCTTGACTCCTGACTCTATATGCTGCTGTGCCCCGGGACCTTTGTGGTAGGCAATGGGACATGAAATTCCCCTTTCCTGCAAATTCTGATGGCGCAACATGGAGTGTATGCCACCCTAGGGGTCTGCACGCTGACTGCATCGGTCCCGATGGGGCTGTTAGGCTCACCCCTCGGCTACCGTGTTGCTCCTCTGTCTCTCCAGGTCACCCGGTAAAATCCTGCTTCTTACAGTCTGTCCGGCCCTAACTAAGGAAGCTCTGAAATACTCTCCTTAGCAGCCATGTTTCTGGGAGTCCTTGGATGTTATGGTACTCTTGTCCTTCTCCCTCCAAGGAAGCTCTAAAGCACTCTCCTTGGCTGGTCTTTCTGGGGACGCTCCAAAGCACTCTCCCCAGTGACCGACTTGTTCCAGTTCCCAGACTAGTCTCTCACTTCCCTCATGCTGCCCCCACCTTCCTAATGACTCACTGGTGGCTGGAAAAAATCCGTTGTTATGGTGACCACCTTTAGCCCAGTTCCTGTGGGAAAGCACCTGAGCTGTGTGTGTTGTGTAAGTGAAAACCAATAATTAACCTCTTCCTTACCTGGGATGAGTATTGCACCTCAAATCAGATGCAGTACCCTGTGGCGACTGAAGCCTCAGGGGCGCCACACTGGCACAGAGTTGTTGAAACAGACCAGACAGATATGTGGCTCTCGTCGCTCAACCTACAAGCAGGTATGGTTGTGTGTGAAAATAGTTGTAACCTGGTAGCGGCTCTGAAGCTTGTCAAACTCACACACATATCATACCTGACCCATGTGCTCAAGAAGTGATTCAGCACTTTCTGAGAATCAACCTGGATCTGTCTGAGCTACATGTGAAAGTACACTTATTTCCGTCAAGTCTGACAACCGTGAGGTGCAACAAAAGTTTGAGATAGTGAGCGACAATGATGCCATAATCAGCGTAACCATCCCGCTTCTGTGTCTATGCAAATGCTTGCTGCTCACAATTAAAGAGGAAGCTTTGCATGTGGACCAGGTGGAGCTGGAGAAAGAAAGTACACAGGGTGCTATGTGCTTGTACAGTATATTCTGACTGCTTGTCTTGGAAATGTTGTCATTTAGGTGTGTGAAGGCTGAGACTTTCCAAAACCTCATGGTGGTAGCTGTCCCATGGTACTCGGTCCCCAGCCGTCAATATATTTCCCTGTGTGCCGTCCCTGCATTACACCGGCATGTGTCCCATAACATCCCATAACATCACCCATGCCCTGACCAACACAGTTAGTTTGCAGCAGCAGTATACCTACTGTATATAAGGAATGTAAAACAATATACCCTTCCCATATTCCTCTAATTCAAAACTATCCCTCCTCCAGCAGCTCTCCCTACACAAATTGCAGCTTGAAGTGTAGTTATTAGAAAATATAATAGATATGAATTAGCCCTGAAAAATACTTTTGGGTTAATGTAGCAACAGCAAAATCTTTAAGGATAGAATCCCTGCCTACATGCCTCTAAAATACTATTCCTTCTACAGCAGCTATCCCTACACTAATTGCAGCTAAGAGCAATATTATTAGAAAATAGAATTAGTCCTGAAATGGATTTTTGGCTTAATGTAGCAACAGCAAGGTCTGTAAGGCTAGAATCCCTGCTTACATGCCTCTCTGCCGCCCTAGCAAAACCAGGGTGTCACAGAGGTCTGCATCCATCTTTTGGTGCAGATCTCACTCTCCCTTGGGAAGTTTCCCACACAGATACACACCAGCCAATCAGGCCCTACTCACCCCCTCCCCAGGAAAATGGGAGGGGGTGTAAGGAGCTTAGGAAGGGCAGAGCCGAGTATAAGCTGTATTCAGTCTGCAGGAGGAGAGAAATCTGGAAGGAGCTCCAGTGTGGAGCTAGGTAGAGTGGCAGCAAGGGCCTAAGGAATAGGCCAGCCGCTTGTGGGGAACCGAAGTGGACCGGGGCAGGGTAGTGGCCCGCTGGTGCCGACTGTCAGGACCCTGTCCAGACCTGTGCACGGAGCAGACACAGACATCAGGCAGGAGAAAAACACCTGAATTACACAAACGGTTGTGGGACCCGTCCTCACAGCATCCGTGGGCACCAGTTACCAGCAACTTGGTTAATTCCTGGACTCGTGTCAGTTATTGCCTTATACTGTGGGTACTCCTGCACCACCCGGTCCAAGCCGTGGACTGCACTCGTCACTTCCCAATCCATTACACCGGGGTCCCGGGACATCAACACCCTACCCGTGGAGGGAAAATCACCACCTTGCTGCCCATCACCATCCCCGGGATCCTTTGACTGGCAGCGGCAGTGCTCCATTACCTCACCGCACACCACGGGTGGCGTCACGGATCATAGACTTACAAATTCCCCTGTACATAATCCCCCTTTTTGGTTGTGGAGCCTGGAATCACAGACCGGGTTACGCCACCGTGATACCTACAGAAGTGACCCCTTGGCCTGGATCTGAGTATCCCCTATCCCTGGGCGACACACCTCTATTACGCTATTCCTTCTTCAGCAACTAACACTAAACTAATTGCAGCTAAGAGCAGTTTTATTAGAGAGTATAATAAATTTGAATTAGCCCTGAAAAGTACTTTTGATTTAATGTAGCAACAGCAAGGTCTGTAAGTGTAGAATCACTGCCTACATGCCTTTAATACACTATCCTTTCTTCACCCACTCTCCCTACACAAATTACAGCTAAGAGCGGTATTATTAGAAAATAGAATAGATTTGAATTAGCCCTGGAAAGGACTTTTGCTTTAACATAGCAGCAGCAAGGTCTTTACTGCTAGAATCCCTGCCTACATGCCTCTAATACACTCTACCTTTTCCAGCAGATAGCCCTACACTAATTGCAGCTAAGTGCGGTATTATTAGAGAATAGAATAATTTTGAATTAGCCCTGAGACTTTCGGGTTAATGTAGCAGCAGCAGCATGGTCTGTAAGGCTAGAAACTCTGCCTAAAAATGTCATGCTAGGTACAGGGAAGTACCAAGCGCCTAGCAAAAAGGAAGGAAGGGAAACCATGTGTCTAGGGACAGGGAAGATGGTGACCCGTTACCAAACCTACTGCTGGTCCCTGGGTTCTCTCACCATCCTAGATAGGTTCTGCACCTATGCGTGGCGGAGCCGGATACCTGACCCTAGGTATCCTTAGTTAGTGCAGGGCCCTAAATAGGGAATGGGTGGGATGAGCTCTTCATAAACCCTACTAAACAACTATAGAAGACACAAGGAGGACACACAGGGTGTAAAGCATGAACTACTTATCATTAGATGACTTAGGTAGAAGTTCAGCAGAGCTTTAAGCAATGATACCACAGAAGAGTACAAACCTCCTGCTTGCAACCTTGGCTTGAAGGAGTTGAAAATATCACCAGCACTGTCCAAAGGAAGGAAGAGGTATTTAAACACCACGGGAGCACTGATCAACAGTTGGGTGAAAGTAAAGCTCCTGCTGGGTCCAAAAGGGAGAGAGATGAATCCAGCAGGAAAGCTGCCTATACCAATGAATGCTAACAGCAGGAGCAATGGAAAGTCAGGGAGCATTCTGTGCAGCCAGAGGCTGTGACCTTTTATGGCCAGAAACCACATGATTGTCTGTCACACATGACACACCCATGACAGCTTGCCTCTAATACGCTTATGTATACCCAACGACGCTATGCGGCCGGCTAATCCCAGTAATGCCAGTGATGGGCGAACCCAAACTGGGTCAGTACCGGACACCTAGTGTCTGTGCATGGACCCCAAACACTGATATATCAGAGAAGTTAGTGCTACTGTTCGAGTTCTGCCACCCAGATGAAAAAAGGAAGCCAAATGGAGATTAATGCAGGACTATTATACTTACTGAGTTTACGCACAGCTGTCACACTGCTTTGGGTCTGCTCATTAGATCTCATGCATATTCACTGCTTTCTGTGCCCACACTCTGTGACAGCATCTATGGTTGGTTGCAGTCTGATTGCTGACTTGCCAGTGTCCGTGATTGGTTGCCCTCACACTAGCTGTCTGGTCCCCAAAGTGGAGTGTAAAAATAAATAATTGGAAAAAATGGCATAGGGTCCTCTGTATATTGATTCTCAGTGCAGATAAAGTAGACAGCTGGAGGCTGCAGCCCCCAGCTGTGTGCGTTATCTTGGATGTGTATGTAAAGTACAAGGGATCCCATGCAGATTAAAAATTTAAATAAATAATTACAAAAACGGTATGGGGTCCCACCAATTTTGATACCCAGCTAAGATAAAACCAACAGCTGGGGGCTGGTATTCTCAGGCTGGGGAGGACCATGGTTACTGGTTCCTCCCCAGACTAAAAATACCAGTCCGCAGCCACCCCAGAATTGGCGCATCCATTAGATGCCCCAATCCTGGTGCTTACCCGGCTCATCCCGATTGCCCTGATGTGATGGAAATTGGGTAATATAAGGGGTTAATAAAAGCTGTGATTTGTCGAAAAATTGCAGCTGTCATCAAACCAGAGGTTAGTAATGGGGAGGGATCTATTTACTAATCATGTAAATAAAACTAAATAAACAAAAACTCAGAGAAAAATCCTTGAACTCAATATCAAATTACCAGATTAGGCGTTGTGCGCATGTTGAGTTTTTGCTTGCCGACATTACTGCACCAAATCTGGATCTCCTGGCAGAAAAACTACACTGAAACCGTATGTGTCTTTGATGTGGTTTCAGTGGGTTTTTCTGCCAGGAGATCCAGATTTGGAACAGAAATGTCTGTAACCAAATACTCAATGTGCGCACATCATCTAATCCAGTAATCTGGCACTGAGTTCAATTACTTCACCTGAGGTAAGGTCACTGAGTTTAATTAGTTCACCTCTGATCGGTTCACCTGAGATCACAGCTGAGGTATCGTCGGAACCCCAGCTGTGACCTCAGATGCGCTCACTGATGTCACTGCTCACAGCTGTGGCTCCACCAGTCATTTCCTGACCATTTATCTGATGGTATTGGATGCTGGCCGTTTTTTTTTGAGGATTTTCTCATGGTTTTTGTGAAGATTTATTTTTGTTTACGGTTGTTTTGTTCTCCCATTAAATAATGAAGAAACTGTTATATCATGTCCTGGTTAGAATCATATTGTAAAGTAAATGGCATATTCTTAATATGAAATGTATGCAAAATGGTCGGGTCACTTCTTTTATCCAAAAACAAAGCTGTTAAAATACATTCAAAGGCCTGAACATATGGAATTGCGTTTGTTCTTTCTTTTGAACATGTTTTGATATGATTTTTGAGCTGTTTCCTTGGCTTAAAAAAACACGTTTTGCTCCAAAAACGCATCAAAAAGAGCCGTAGGGGTCGCATGGAATCTTTTTGTTGAGTTTTTTGGAGTAGAAACTGGCTTTGTATACATGACGTCTTTTTCAGGCAGACTCTACCTGAAGTAGCACCACATTAAAGGGGTTATCTGGCTTAATTTGCTTTTTTTTATTATTTCCCTATTGGGCTACATTGGGGCAGGTAAGTAGATAGAGACCACTTACCTGCCCTGCTGTCAGCCCCTCTCCCCCGGCTCAGAGCGGTCATGTGACCGCTCCTGCCGCGATTTTGCTGCTTCCGGTCATTTCATGTCAACATGGGCAGGGCCATGTTGACATGCAAATGTGGAAACAGCATGTCGCCTCCCTGCTGGGCTGTACAGTGCGAGGAGTCACCGCCCCCTTCCCTGCACCCTCCCACACATTCCCCCGGACCTCCAGTAACCTCCCCCTGCACTGCTGTGGGGTCCGTGACCTGGGGGAGGGGCCTGGCGGCGGCTGCGTGGTGTCAGCGCCAGCACCGGGCCCCCTGCTCAGGATCACACATTCAAATATACCGGCATCACAGATCACCGATGCCAGTATATTTGAAAGCGCTGATGAGAGGGAGCGTTGCGCTGCTTCTCATCAATGCACGCTGTCTGAGCTCTCTTCAGCACAGCGGTGACGTCTCTACTGTGCTGATATGGCCAGAGCACAGACAGCGCGCGAACGTGCAGGAGCGACGGGGACCGAGGAAGGGTGAGTATGTACTCCCTATGGGATGGGATGGGATGGTGTGGGGTGGGTATGTATGTGTGTATGTATGCACAGCCCAATGTGTGTGTGTGTGTGTGTATGTATGTGTATGCGGTGCACAGCCCGATGTGTGTGTGTGTGCGTGTGTGTGTGTATGCGTGTGTATGTATGTGTGTGTGTATGCGGTGCACAGCCTGGTGTGTGTGTGTGTGTGCGGTGCGGTGCACAGCCTGATGGATGTGTGTGTGTGTGTGTGTGTGCGGTGCACAGCCTGATGTGTGTGTATGCGGTGCAGAGCCTGATGTGGTGTGGGGTGCAGAGCCCGATGTGGTGTGGGGTGCAGAGCCTGATGTGGGGCTGTTATTTGCAATGCTGTAGTGTAGTGTGCTGCCCTGTAGTGCCCTGCTGTGTAGTGTGCTGCCCTGTAGTGTAGTGTCCTGCCCTGTAGTGCCCTGCCCTGTAGTGCCCTGCTGTGTAGTGTGCTGCCCTTTAGTGTCCTGCCCTGTAGTGTGCTGTCCTGTAGTGTCATGTAGTGTGCTGCCCTGTAGTGTCCTGCCCTGTAGTGTGCTGCCCTGTAGTGTCCTGCCCTGTAGTGTCCTGCCCTGCAGTGTCCTGCCGTGCAGTGTCCTGCCGTGTAGTGTCCTGCCCTGTAGTGTGCTGCCCTGTAGTGTCCTGTCCTGTAGTGTGCTGCCCTGTAGTGTCCTGTCCTGTAGTGTGCTGCCCTGTAGTGTCTTGTAATGTGCTGCCCTGTAGTGTCCTGTAGTGTAGTGTCCTGCCGTGTAGTGTGCTGCCCTGTAGTGTGCTGCCCTGTAGTGTCCTGTAGTGTAGTGTCTTGCCGTGTAGTGTCCTGCCGTGTAGTGTGCTGCCCTGTAGTGTCCTGTCCTGTAGTGTGCTGCCCTGTAGTGTCCTGTAATGTGCTGCCCTGTAGTGTACTGCCCTGTAGTGTGCTGCCCTGTAGTGTCCTGCCCTGTAGTGTGCTGCCCTGTAGTGTGCTGCCCTGCAGTGTGCTGCCCTGCAGTGTGCTGCCCTGTAGTGTCCTGTCCTGTAGTGTGCTGCCCTGTAGTGTCCTGTAATGTGCTGCCCTGTAGTGTACTGCCCTGTAGTGTGCTGCCCTGTAGTGTCCTGCCCTGTAGTGTGCTGCCCTGTAGTGTGCTGCCCTGTAGTGTCCTGCCCTGCAGTGTCCTGCCGTGTAGTGTCCTGTCCTGTAGTGTGCTGCCCTTCAGTGTGCTGCCCTGTAGTGTCCTGTCCTGTAGTGTCCTGCCCTGTAGTGATAACAGGTCAGGTGCTGGGGCAGAATATACTGACAGGGAATGTGTGTGCAGGGGGTGGGCAGAGGGTGGGGCTGGACACTGGGGTGGGGCTGGACACTGAGGCCGGGCGGTGCCAGCTGTGACTGGGAGGTGTGGCACAGGAAGTGGTCAGTTTGCTGGAGCTGAATGTAAACAAGAAGCTGCAGAGAATAAAGGGTGAATTCAAGAGGAACAAAAGTTAGAAAACAAAAAATAACAATGTAGGGGTGATTAATATGACAATACAGCACAGATTAGCTTAAACTCAAAAATTTTTGTTATGTCGGACAACCCCTTTAACTGAACATAATGTACACAGCAATATCAAAACAACATTGCTGTGCATATATTCGATTTTTTGTCACTTCTTTTTAACAGCTTCAGTATTCAGGAAAACCTGAAGTGTTTAAAAGAAGAGACATGCTCTTTCTTTGGACACCTTCCTCTCAGTTTCTGTTCCCAAAACTTAGCAAAAACAATCAGTGTGAACAATAACCTAAACTTCAAAAACTCAGCAAAAAAGAGCATTTCCTAAAGTGTTTGTGTGGCGCCCCTGAGGCTTTCATCGCCACAGAGGTACTGCACCTCAGCAAGAGGTGTGGTATCCCATCCTGAGAAAGAAGGGGGTCATCTACCGGTTCACAGACAAAACCTGCACACACCAATTGTTAGGTCACACACTGAGCCAGGGTTTAAGGCAGTTACTCCATTAATGCTGAGGAGCAGCGACCAGTATACCTGGTTATGGGGCCTTAAGTCCCATTCACTGTCCCAGAGGGGTGGAGCCTGGCAGGGGGTAGTGTAGGAGGAGTCAGAAGGGGTAGTTAGGAAAACCGGTTAGTTCAAGTGTGAACCAGGCAGTCTGTCAGAGAAGTGACGGGTGACAGGAAGTCTGAGAGACAGGAGTGAAGAGACTTTGGCTTTGTGGTGAAGACCCTGGGGCCCTGCTAGATCCAGGTGACACCGAGGAAAAGGGTTCCAGAGTGCCACGGATGTGCGGGAGGCCTCCGTGGACTTGTTCTACCAAGAACACCGGGGCGGAGGAATCTGGTCGCAATAACGGGGACGGTCCCCAGGCTAAAGAAAGAAAAACATTTCCTTTAGCAATCCGACGGCTCGGGAGATTGCTGTAGGTACCCGAGGCCACAACCTGCCACCCATCACCTGCAAGGGGGAGCAATAAAAGGACTGAGGTTAGCCACCCTTTGGACAGGTCTCGGTGATGGAGGCGGAGAACAGTCCAGTGCAGGTCAGCGCCAGTGAGACGGCCAGGGAAGGCACATTGAGGGGTGCACCGGTACTGACCTTTGACCTGCTCGGGATCGGCGGAGGTCCGGAACAGTGAATCCCGGCATACCACGGGTAACCAGTCAGCTCAACTGTGAGACTAACAGTGAGTAAAACTTCTTGACTGCAAGCCCTGTGTCATCTGCTTTGTCCTGCATCCTATCAACATCCACCATAGACTTTACACACGGTTGCCCCGAGGTACCCGCTCCACCTGTGGGGAGCAGAAACACCTAGCTGCCACAACACCAGCCCCGGGAGTCCTGTCCAGCAGCTGCGGCTCCAAAGCCGCAATCCACAGGTGGCGTCATGAATCTTATACAAACTTTATTACCATCTCCCCTATAGCACCATTTTAATTAACTCCACCAGGGTCATGGGTTCGGGCCCCGCCACCGCTGACTACCCTGGACTAGTCCGGCCCGACACCGAGTCACCTAAGGCCCTGGGGTGGTAGAGTAATTAGCAGCTTGAAAAACTTTTTTAACCCCCTTCAAAACTTTCTGTGTGATCTACAGTGACTTTCTTTTCTTTTTCTTTTCATTGACAGACTGAACCGAATGTGGGTCCAGAGTTGATATGATAACCCAATGTTTAGTTGTTTGTTTTTTTCTGGACAACTTTCACAAAAAAATCACGGAAAACATTTTTACAGGAACATTGGGACGCCATAATCAATCAATATGAACATTTTGCGCAAAATTATATATGAACATATTTGCATCATTTACTGTGACCTATAGAATTATAAATTATACAGCCGCAATCACCTGTATGAGCTCTTCAGGCTTCAATATAATCACAGACACATCCATTTTTTCCCATGCACACTGGAATAAATTCCACTATTTTTATGGGTCATGGGTAGAGATACAGTAAACAGGATACTTTTGCCATCTAGTGGACAGAATAAGTATTGCATATAATTTACATATACTTTGGAATTATTCTGACCTATGGACATAGTAAATTATAAAAGGATGGACTGTAAACATATTAGTCTTTACAATTGCCTCCAAAAAAATTTGCAGTGGTGCAATTATAGAAGCCTATTTCTTTATTTTTATTTTATTTTCTAACATGGATATCAAATATCTAAGTTGACATTACACTTAAAGGGAACCAATCACCAGAATTTTCGTATATAACCTAAACCCAGTGCTATACTGGCGCTATCAGGCTGATTCTATACATACCTTTAGTGGTTAGCTCGGATATATAGGTTTTGAAATACAACAAAGTAAACTTTATAAAATAATCAGCTTCTTTAGTGACAGCAGCTGAGGATCAGATAATATCTGGGGGTATTCATAGTTATCCCCGCCCACTGTTAGAATTAGCACAAGTATTATACAATCGATTCACTTTTTCACTTGCAGGACCTGTGTTGAGGTCATACCCATGTGACCAGAAGGGGCGGGGTCTCAACCAACAAAGCTGATACCAGGAAGCAACATTTTTGTTGGTTAAGGCCCTCCCCTTCTGGTCACATGGGTATGACCTCACCACAGGTCCTGCAAGTGAAAAAGTGAATCGATTGTATAATACTTGTGCTAATTCTAACAGGGGGAGGGGATAACTCTGAACACCCCCCAGATATTATCTGGTCCTCCTCTGCTGCTGTTTGAATCCCCCAATAAATTTCAGGGTTCAATTAAAAGTGGTATTTAGCAGTCCTAGTCATCATGTTGTTCACATTTTGACATCATGAGACCCAAACAACACCTAACAATTAGGTTACAGGTTACAACAAAGATACAGAGAGACTAGAAGCAGGGCTGTGGAGTCGGTAAGTCAAACCTCCGACTCCTCTATTTCCCTGAATCCGACTGCCGACTCCGCTGTCTAGATCAGGAGCTTCACTACTTAGCATGTACATGTGGCGTCCCTAAGGCCTCAGTCGCCACAGAGGTACTGCATCAAAGCCAGAGGTGTAGTATCCCATTGCCGGGTAAGGAGGGGGTCACAAACCGGTATACACAAACACAGACACTCTCACTCATCAAAACCCCATCAGGTCATGGTAAGGGCAAGTTGCACCTTTGCTGTCGTCACAAGGATGCAAAGTCCGAGGCCAGGCTGGGGGGGGGGGGGGGTTCTAGTTAGTGGGAACAGCCTGTAGAAATTTAGTCAGTCGGAAAGAGCAGTGGAGGAGAGCTGCTGCAGCCCTGCCCAGGTGCACGACAGAAAGAGTCCTAGAGCCCATGGGAGCGACCATACTCTCGTAGCCTCGTTCCACAGACGACATACCGGAGTGGAGGGACTTGGCCAGCCCCTCAACTAGTGAAGAACTTCATGACTCAGCTAGCTAACCGGAGGCTGAGGTTACTTAAAGTGCCAAAGATAAATCCACAAACATCCAGTGAAAAGGTGACCACATAGGGCCAAGGGATAGAGCATCAAGCCACCCAACAGGGTCCGCGAACACCGGCTAGGGGCTCTGTGTGTGCAGGCTCAGGATAGGCGGGAGAGGTCAGTGCAGGAAGATGACCAGGAAAAGAACACAACCGGGTTGTGCCTCCGAACTATCAGGGATCGGCTGCAGCCCCTCACAGCAGGACCCGGCACTCCGAAGGCAGCATTTGTCTGGACGTGCTAACCTGGAACTTTGAACTGTGAGTAAAGACCTTGTGACTGCATCCCTGTGTCGTCCGGTTATTCCCTGCGCCTCCAGCACTGCACCCCGCCATATTAGACAACTAATCCTAACAGCCCTGGGGCCCAGCTCTGCCTGTGGAGAGCTATTCCATCTCTGCTGTGTCACCACTGACCCCAGGGAGAACTGAACAGCAGCGGCGGCACCTAGCTTGCTGCATACCACAGGTGGCGTCACGACATCTCCCCTGTAAATATTCCCCCATCATCATCAGCCATCTTTATTTTAATGACACCGCTGGGGTCACGGAACCGGGCCTGACCACCGCGGCATCCACACGACTAGAACTGCGAACCGGTGATGAGTAACCTCCGGGCCCCAGTGCGGTCGTGTTATGCACAAAGTGCAGCACAGATTCATCCCAACTAAAAGCCTAGGTCCGTAGATCAGGAATAGAACAGACATTTTTAGGACATTTCATAACTTTCCCAAATTCTTATGAAAAAATATTCAGCACATTCTGCATTGCACTACTGTACGCAATGTAGTATATATTTTAGGAGTCCCTTTTATACCGACGCTACCAAAATGGACACCAACTCCAACTTTGCGATTTCCGACTCCACAGCACTGACTGGGAGTATCACAGAAAGTTATAGAACTGTACATCCTATAGTCACCTCCAACACTGACGACCGCTTCACTGTCAACAATCCCCTTTGGAACCAGATGATGAATGCCACACAACTTCAGCGTGGTCTGCGTGCTAGACAACCTGCAAGGGTACCTGACCACACCAGTGAACAGGTGTCATCATCTTGCATGGGCCAAGGAGCATCTATGCTGGACGAGGGACTAGTGGGCCTCAGTGCAGTTCACTGACAGTGGCGTGCTGCCAATGGCGGCAGACCACACAGCCGCAATGGGACGCATGAGTCAAGGGGGCTTGGTGCCAGCACTGGCTCTGTCATCATTCTCCTGCTGTGCCTCCACTCTGATGTCTTAGGCCAGCGGAGCGTGATGACGTCACTAGTTTGCGCTGCTGTGTTGAGATGTGCAGAGTGCAGGACGCATGCATGGAGACTGGCGCAGCAGGGGGAAAGAGGAGAGGTGAGTATTTATTTATATAGTCAATCAGTGGGTATACGCTGGCCAGAATACTATGGGGGTGCGTTAAAAGATATGGGGGCTGCATTATATATGGAGGAATATGGGGGCTGCGTAATACTATATGAAGGAATATAAGGGGAGTATTGTACTATATGAAGGACTATAAGGGGTGCATTATACTATATGGAGGACTACTGGGGCTGTATTATACTATATGGAGGACTATGGGGGTGCATAATACTAAATGGAGGAATATGGGGGCTGCATTATACTCTATGGAAGACTATGGAGGGTGCATTATACTATATGGTGGAATATGGAGGCTGCACTATACTAAAGGGAGGTCTATGGAGGCTGCATAATACTATATGGAGGAATATGTGATGTGCATTATGACCCGCCCTAAGGCCGTGGGGTACTCGTTTCCAGGCGTTGGTTAATGGGATTATGTCACGGGGGCCCTAGTGGTCGCTGAAAGTCAGTAGATAATAAAAAAGAAAATTAAAAAAAATAAAAGTATTTTGTGACGCCACCTACGGTTCAAGTGTCGCGGGCGGAGGAGGGGACGCCGCGCTCTCCCCACTGCTCGGGTCTGGCCGCTACCCTCTGTGGTGGCTCGAGCGGTGGGCCAGATCCCGGGGCCTCGAGCGGCGCTCCTCACCCGTGAGTGAAAGGGGGTTGATTGTTGGTGGGGGATTTGGTTATTGTCCGTGACGCCACCCACGGTTGTGGTGATAGGGTTGACACCACCGCTGCTCTGGACGGGGATCCCGGGAGTTGTAAGAGTGAGCAGCCGAGTTGTTAGTTCTCCCCTACGTGAGTAGGGGGGTTGGTTGTCCCGGGGCCCGGTGATGGGGTAGGGGTAGATGGTAGCAGGCGGGTTGCGGGGCCTGGCGAGGTGCAGGGACGCGGGGGCAGCGCTGTGCCGCACGGCACGGTGGTACTCACTCAGCCTGAGACGATGACACAGTTCACGGTAAAACACTCGGCTGGAAAGACGGGTCCCACGGACGGCTGCTGATGCTTTTCCCCGGTAGGTTAACGGTGACTGTGCTCTCCCTGCACCTAAGTACTGCTGTTGGTTCCAATGGGTTCCCACCGGTAACCCGCTCCCCGGCTTGGATATGGGCCGGAGGAGCCCCTCTTTGCCCACAGGCGCTGGCCCTGAGGAACTGATGCCTTGGCGGTGGCGGTGTCCCTCTCACACGGTTGGACGGTTGCCTTCAATCGGGACTTAGTTGTTTGGAAACCCAGGAGGTCCCCTTCACTGACGGATTTGGCAAATTCACGGCGACTCCAAGCCTTGCCGGGGTCCTAAAAGCCCCTGCCAATGATGCTGGCTTCTCCTTGTGTACCGGTCCGGTACCGCCGGGCCACCGCCCGTCCACGGTCCTTACGGCAACTCCGATGGGCCACTCCTGCAGACGGTCACCGCCGTCTGCTAACCTTGCTGTCTCGCCCAGGGCACACACCCGGACGCAGTCAGTCAGTTCCTCCTTTACCACTACGCTCCTCACTCCTTCACTTCCCTAGCTTAACTCTAACTAACTCCTTTTTCCGCCTCCAGGACTGTGAACTCCTCGGTGGGCGGAGACCAACCGCCTGGCTCCGCCCCCTGGTGTGGTCATCAGCCCCTGGAGGAAGGCAACAAGGATTTTTGGGTCTAGCTTTGATGTACCTAACCGGGGTGTAGGGTGTGGTGGTGTAATTACCTGTGACCCCTGACTTGTCCAGGGCGTCACATTCCCCCTTAGCAAAATGCAGACCGTCCGCGGGCTGCCCGTCCAACACCGGTTTTATTTTTATTTTTAACTGTAGAAAAATAGAAAAACGGTAACACACAATACAATTAAAATAACATCTTCCCACATCGGGAGGTACTCTTACTTAAATGGTTTCAACGGTTTCAAACAGTTACTGCTTCCGCTCTCTCCCACCCAAGCAACCTGGCCCTGATGCTGCCCCTAAGAAACAGGCAGCACCCCTTGACCCCAGTCCAGCACAAGTTGCCCGAGCGGGTTCTGTCCTTTCAGGGGACCCACGTCCATGGGGAACCCCTGAAACCCCCAGAGGAATGCCACCGGTGGCTGGGCCCCAGCCTGCTCCACTGCGGGCCCTTCCTCCAATCTGCCTCTCCGGAGGTGGCAACGGTGGAAGCTGTAACAAAACATTATTTACATTCCACTAATGTTTGTGGTTGCCCTGCAAGTTCTCAGGCTTGTCCTTAAGAAGTTCTTTATGCAAAACTGTAGACGGTCCCCACGGGGACAACGGTGCCGGCAACGACCGGTTTCAATCAGCAGTGGTCAATCAGGTAAATCTTCGGTTTCATTTCACTTATCATTCATTTTTCCATAAACTTTCAAACTTTTCAACTTTTTCAACACTGCTGGTCCCCAACGGGGACGGTGACAACGGGGTTCCGCTGCCCTTACTCTGATTCTTCAAAAGGGGCGGTCCCCTCCTCCGCCACAAGCATATCAAACATGCAGTGGCAGGCCTGCTGCGAAAGGGGTGCCCAGTATCCGTTTCCACCATTCCACGGGGTGTAATAAACCACCGGCTCTCCCGCGTAGCAGGGGCGCTCATTTGCCGCCGCGCTTCCAGGGGTGGGTTCAGCACCGGAGCTAGAGTCACTGGAGTCATCATCGCTTGTCTCTTGCGTCAGGCGGGTTGCCGCCAGCTGCCGCAGCCTCCTGGCCTCCAGCATCCAGCACATCAGGTTCCTCTGCAGTAGTGTGGGGTAGTAGATCAGGTTGATCAACGCTGAGGCGCCCCAAGAATAGTGGTAGGGATGATACGAGGGCCGTGACAGGGCCGGGCCCCCCAGCCGCAGCGACCGGTCCTGGTAGGACATAGGGACGTGGGCTACCCCTTGGCTCCATCACATCTACTCCCTTCCCATACATTGGGGCGGTTGCAACCAGCGCTTCCACTTCATTGGTCCACTGCTCCATCATAAGGAAGATCTGACTTTTCTGGCGTCGGTGGAATTCCATCACTCAGGCCTTCATCCATGCCACGGTGTAATTACCTGTGACCCCTGACTTGTCCAGGGCGTCACACAAGTATGGTTACTGGGGCTACAGGTCAGCCCTCCGGGGCAATGGTTAGGCAGCTAGTTGTTTACGCTTCCCGTAGGTGAAGCGGGATCCCCAGGGCAGTTTTATTAGTCTTTAAACAGATATGGCAGTTTTTCTTCACAGCCATTTCAACTGTCACTTTAGTGCAGCAGCCTATGGCTTCTCAGATGAGAGAAATAAAGTATGTCACACCAATCCATTAACTCTGACCAGGTTTTACTTGCAGGTATTATTAAAAGGGGTTCAGTTTCTGATGTGACAGTTTTTGGGTAATCTGGGAACAGTTCAGGATCTCTGCACCAGGTCAGTTGTGTGGCCTCCCTGCTGCGCTGCGTCTCTCCTTGGTACTAGGCTACCTGTAGCTATACCTTGTCCCTCTCTCACTGTCTTCACCTGTATGGCAGGCGGCGGGAGCTTCTCTAAGGGGCACTGAAGTGCTCACTGCGGTCCCTAAGCTCTGTGAAGCGGCTTTGCCTTCAGGTGCTGCTGCGGCCAGGAGATCTGGAGTCTCCCTGGCCTCCGGTCTTTATTGCTGGGCAGATTAGATCCCTCACAATCTCGGACGCCGGTGTCCGGTAATCAGCGCTGTTCCTCAGGGATGAACCCGTCTGGCTCTACCCCCCGGTCACTCCTCTTTTGCCTCACTCCTGGATCCCTCAGTGTGTCTCACAGCTCACACGTACGCGCTTAGCACAGCCCTCTCCATCTTGATGTCATCACCATTCTGACTCTAGCTCAAATCTCAACTCTGACTTCGCCTCCAGACCTGGATTTAAAGGGGACTTCACCTGAGCTCGGCTTGTAGAGCTCCCCCTCCAGGCTTGGAGTGGAAGTTTTGTTTGTGGGATTACCTGATGTGGAGATCCTTCCCTGCCCCAGATACAAGTATATCTGTGGCAACCGAACGTTGGGGAGCCTCAATTATACTACATAGAGGAATATGAGGGCTGCATTATAATATATGAAGCAATATGGGGTGCATTATATAATACGTAGGAATATGGGGTACATTATACTATATGGAGGAATATGGGACTGCATTATATTATATGGAGCAATATGCAGTGCATTATACTATATGGAGGAATATAGGGCTGCATTATACTATATAGAGGAATATGGAGGGTGCATTACAATACATGAAGAACTATGGGGGTGTAATAAAATACATGGAGCACTATAGGGAGTGTATTATAATAGATGGAAAACTATGGGGAGTGCATAATAATACATGGGGGACTATGGGGATCGCATTATAATACATGGAGGACTATGGGGTACATTAAATTATATGAAGGACTATGGGATACATTAAACTATGGAGGACTATAGGGTGCATTATATGATATGGAGGACTATGGGGAATGCATTATAATACAGTATATGGATAACTATGGGGAGTGCACTATAATATATGAAGGACTATGGGGTGCATTATACTATATGGAGGACTATGGGAGGTGCATTATAATATATTATTATTTTTTGTAGAGCGGGCAATTAGAAATTCTGCTATGGGGCCCCATTAGTTCTATGTATGCCCCTGCTCACTGATGAAAGTTGACTCATGCTGTGCAGAAATTATGGCTACCAACAATGTTGGAGGTGTCAAGGACAGCACTATGCATCAGTCACTGTTGTCACCAGATGAGCCTTTGGTGGTAGTGGTGTTACATTGCGCACAGGTGTGTCTAGTCAATACAGATCTGCCCTACAACACAGGAATAATTTAATCTTCATGGATAACAATGCTCCAGCTCAGCAAAGCAATATTAGGGTATGGCTGCTGAAGACTGGAGTACCTCGAATGGCATGGCCTGCACTTTCTCCAAGCTTGAAGGGATCAGCTAAAGTGATGTGTAGACAGGGCCGGACTGGCCATAGGGCAATTCTGGTGTGGCGCCCTGGACAAGCCAGGACATCACAGGTACTACAACAACACACCCCACACCCCGGCTAGGCACACCGAAGTCAAACACAAATCCTTGTTGCCTCCCTCTAGGGGCTGATGTCCACACCAGGGGGTGGGCCAGGCGGTTGGCCCCGCCCACCGAGGAGTTCACAGTCCTGGAGGCGGGAAAAGGAGTCAGATTAGTTTTGAGTTTTAGAGAGTGAAGTGGTAGTAGAGGAGACTGACCGTGTCCGGGTGCGTGGCCCGGACACATACAGCAAGGTTGGCAGACGGTGGTGACCATCTGCAGGAGAGGCTGATTGGAGGGCCCGTAAGGACTGGGGACGGGCGGTGGCCCGCCGGTACCGGATCGGGAAGTGAAGAGAAGCCAGCACCATTCGGCAGGGCTTACGGACCCCGACCAGGCTAGGAGTCACCGTAAAACCGGTCAAATCCGTTAGCGAAGGGAACCTCCGGGGTTTCCCAGCAGTCAAGACCCGATTGAAGGCAACAGCTCACACCGTAAAGGGAAATACAGTCACCGCCAAGGCTATAGTTCCCAGGGCCAGAGCCTGCGGGCAAAAGGGGCTCCCTCAGCATCCATCCAAGCTGGGGAGTGGGTTACCGGTGGGAAGCCATTGGAACCGTAAACACAACACAGATGCAGGGAAAGGCAGTCACCACCAACCTACCGGGAGAACTACCGCAGCCATCTGTGGGGCCCGTCCATCCAGTCGTTTGTTTTACCGGAGACTTTGCATTCGTCATTGGCTGAGTGAGTACCACCGTGCCGTGCGGCACAGCGCTGCCCCCGCGACCCTGCACCTCACCAGGCCCCGTAACCCGCCTGCCATCCCTAACCCTCACCGGGCCCCGGGACAACTAACCCCCCTACCCACGGAGGGGAGAAACAACATCCAAGCTGCTCCCTGTCATCGCTCCCGGGATCCCCATCCAGAGGAGCGGTGGTGTCACAACCTCACCACAACCGTGGGTGGCGTCACGGACAATATCCCTAAACCAAAACCATTCCCCTTTTCACTCACGGGCGAGGAGCGCCGCTCGAGTACCCGGGATCCGGCCCACCGCTCCAGCCACCGACCGACCGAGCAACAGCAGCAGCAGCCGGACCCGAGCAGTGGGTGAGCGCAACGTCCCCTCCTCCGCCCGTGACACTGGCAAATGCCAGAAGGGCCGGTGCCTGTAGTGGACGGTCAATCTTAAGTCACCGCTGCCACTCTCCTCCGCAGTGTGCGCTGTGCTGTGTCGGCCCTGTTGTGCGATTCTGAGCCCGGCATATACACTGCAAAGGAGAGTGATGGTGACCGCAGCTCTCTCCTTCCTGATCAAATGTATTTGCGTCTCTCAGCTGTAAATACATTTGAACAGTGTAGCGCGGCGCTCGGGTCTGGTCTCCAACGTGCATCAGCATGATGAGATCAGCACCTTGCTGCGGGCGCCACAGAGACACGTCGGGCAGTGGTGAGCACTCCATGGAGGAGCGGAAGATGAACTGTACTGGAGAAGGGGAGAACAATCGTGAAAGGGACACAGTTTTCTGAGAGGTAGTGGGGTGAGTACTTTATTCAGATTGGGCAGTGTGTGTGTGTGTATGTGTGTGTGTGTGTGTGTGTGTGTGTGTGTGTGTGTGTGTGTGAGGGAAGGATATTTTACAAAAGGGCACTGTGGGGGGGAAATATTTTGCAGAGGCAGTGTGGGAGGGGTATATTAATGAGACTGGCAGCATGGGGGTATATTAATGAGACTGGCAGCATGGGGGTATATTAATGAGAGTGTCAGCTTGGGGGGATATTAAGGAGAGTAGCACTGTGGGGGTATATTAGGGAGAGTGTCAGTGTGGGGGAATATTAAGGAGAGTGGCAGTGTGGGGGTATATTAAGGAGGGTGGCAGTTTGGGGGTATATTAAGAAGAGCAGCAGTGTGGGGGTATATTAAGGAGAGCAGCAGTGTGGGGGTATATTAAGGAGAGCAGCAGTGTGGGGGTATATTAAGGAGAGTGGCAGCATCAGGGTATATTAATTAGAGTGGCAGCATGGGGGTATATTAAGGATATTGGCAGTGTGGGTATATTAAGGAGAGCAGCAGCATGGGGGGTATATTAAGGAGAGTGGCAGCGTGGGGGGGGTATATTAAGGAGAGTGGCAGCGTGGGGGGTATATTAAGGAGAGTGGCAGCGTGGGGGTATATTAAGGAGAGTGGCAGCGTGGGGGTATATTAAGGAGAGTGTCAGCATGGGGAGTACATTAAGGAGAGTGGCAGCGTGGGGGGGTATATTAAGGAGGTGCAGCGTGAAACCAAAAACTGATGTCGCAAGGATGTGCAACAGGCGATCCCAAAACTGCCGCCGCGAGGAGGTGCAGCATGGAACCAAAAACTGCTGCAGCGAGGAGGTACAACGTGCGATCCCAAAACTGCCGCTGCGAGGAGGTGCAGCATGCAATCCAAAAACTGCCGCCGCGAGGAGGTGCAGCATGCGATCCAAAAACTGCCACCGCAAGGAGGTGCAGCATGCGATCCAAAAACTGCCGCCGCGAGGAGTGCAGCGTGTCTTTTAGAGATAATTTCATCTTCAACTTGTTTAACTGTTCTCAATAATAATTTTGACCAGGGGTGTCCAAACTTTTACATGCCACTGTATATTCTTATAAATAGGGGCGGTATTATAGTAGTTATATTCTTGTGCATAGGGGCAATAATATAGTAGTTATATTCTTGTGCATAGGGGCAGTATTATAGTAGTTATATTCTTGTACATAGGAGCAGTATTATAGCAGTTACATGCTTGTACATAGGGGGCAGTATTCTAGTAGTTATATTCTTGTACATAGGGGCAGCATTATAGTAGGTATATTCTTGTACATAGGGGCAGTATATTTGTAAATAGGGAGCAGTATTATCTTAATTATTGTCTTGTGCACTTATGCAGTAAAACAGAAGAAGTATTTTGTCACCATTAATAGTTCCAGAGACACCCCCCCCCCCCCCCCCCCGGAACCTTGCTCGCTGAGTAAATAATGAAGCTCGCTGAGTAAATAATGCAGGGCACTGCGGCCGATGCCGCTGCCCCTGACTGCTGAGCCCCTCGCTACGTCCCCCATGGTCACCTCTCCCTCCTTCCCATTGTGCAATGCCCCCCGCTGACCCCCCTTCGCTGCTGGGACCTCCTCCAGGGCATATAAACAGCTGCCGGAGTCCCTCCTTCCTCTTACCACAATCTGCCCTCAGGGTGAGCATCGCCGATGGACCCCCTGGAAGCAGCGGTAAGAGAAAGGAGCGGACGGGAGGGAGCCGAATGGCTTGCCTCCTTTGTGGGCACCAGCTCCCTCCTGCCGGTTCCCAGCAGCGGTGGGCGCAGGTCTTCCAGACCCTCCCGTCCACCGCAGCGTCTAAGCCCCACCACAGATTCCAGGCGCAGGGCGGCCCGGTCCAGAAGGTCCGGTCCGCTTTCACCTCCTGCTCCCGGCCCTAGCCCCTGATCCCCCCCAACATCACGCCGGTCGCCATAGCCACCTCGCGCACCTCCCCCCGCCGGGATGACGCGGCCCCGTGTGACTCCCTGTGGTATACGGAGGTCGCGTCACATCCTGCTATCCATGTTCGCCGCGTCACTTCCTGTGATGCGGCGATCACATGATAACTCGTCACTTCCGGTTTCGGGTCCCGGACCGGAAGTGACGTCAGAATCCTGAAAAACAACAGAATGCGGTGTTCGGCGCACATATCAGCTGTTTTTAACAGCTGACATGTGTGACTACAAGTTACGGGTGGAATCGCTTCCACCTGCAACTTGTAACCCCTTACATCTCGCTGCCAAAGTCTGGCAGCGAGATGTATATGCGCGGGCATTACTATCACGTACCACCGCCCCCACCGAAAGTCACGTGCGTGATCACATGACTTTCGTTGGTTGCCATGGTAGCACAGGGTCATGTGATGACGCCTGTAGCTACCTTGAGTCACTTGCTCTCAGTGCCGGCATACTTCCGGCATTGAGGGTAAAGCAGTGTATCTGCAGATCTCAGCTGTGTAGCTGAGATCTGCAGATAGTGCAGAGCGATCGAATTGTTGATCCATACATCCCCCTAAAGGGACAAGTTTAAAAAAATAAATAAATAAATAAATAAATAAATAAAATAAAATAATAAAAAAAAAAAAAAATAAATAAATAAATAAATAAAATAATAAAAAAAAAAAATAAATAAATAAATATGTATACATATATACACATATTTGGTATCGCCAAGTTCAGAAAAGCTTGATCTATCAAAATATAAAGTCAATTAAAGAATAATAATGCTATAATGCTAATAATTTTATTCACTTGGGTAGCGCTGTCCACGGCGCTTTGTATGCATTGGCGACGCTGTCCCCATTGGAACTCACAATCTAGAGTCCCTAATCTGATTGTTAAATTTCGTAGCAGCAAAAAAAAAAAAAAAAAAAAAAAAACACGAGAAACACCCAAAATTACGCTTTTGGTCACCGCGTGTTTTGCGTAACATCCAATAACAGGCGATCAAAAGTAGCATCTGCGCAAAATGGTACCATTAAAAAATGTAAACTCGAGACGCAAAATAAGCAGTCATTGCGCCATAGATCCCAAAATGAGAACGCTACGGGTTTCGGAAAATGGCGCAAAACGTACGCCACTTTTATTGGGCGATCTTGTTAACACCATCAGGAGTAGTTCTGGTTAACCCCGCGTTTGTACAACATCAGGATGTAACGCAGCAGCGCCCGACTTACACAGGGACATGTTTTACTGCTGTGTATCACAGCTGGGAACTCACCTAACACCAGATACAGTTAAAATAAATAAATAAATAAAAAATTCGCGCAAACGAATACGTCGATATCTGTTCCCTAATATCAGTGGACCAAAAAACAGTCAACAAAGAAAAGAGTCAATTCGCAAAATACTGCAATACCATTTTCAACTCCTATAAAACCCATTGGGGTTCTGCGTGGTGGAAGTACGACGAAGAATTTAGAAGATGCTTGGCATTCCAACCGTTGGGAAGTTAAGGCCACCGATTCGTGGCTTATGATGGCGCAAAAGTCCCACCAGTCGTTTCCAGGCCCACCAAACTTTTCCTCTCACCACGCTACACCTGGAGCTGCAAATGTCCGTAGACCAGGTCGCTGTTGGCTTTTCAATGAAGGCCATCGCAGGTTTCAAGGACTCCGCAAATACAAGCACGAATGCTCATCGTGCGGAGGCAATCACACCTCCTCCAAATGCGATAAGCAACTAGACAGGCGTCACACTAAAAATGCACCACCAAGTCCCAAAGACTCCAGTGAACGTGCACGTGGTGGAGCCATTGCTAGAACGTTACCCCAATAAGGCTGCGGCCAACGCTATTAGGGACGGTTTCAACCACGGTTTCTTTATCCCCCTTTATGTTCTCCTCAGAACCAACCTTCGCCCCCAACCTCAAATCGGCCCGGGACCTCCCACAGGTCCTGGCGAACAAACTACTGAAGGAAGTGGCGTTAGGCCGACTAGCAGGCCCATTTATAGATTTACCATTCTTAAACCCTCGCGTTTCACCCCTAGGGATAGTGCCTAAGAAAGAAAAGGGTGAATTTCGCCTCATACACTACTTGTCCTTCCCGGCTGGGCGGTCAGTCAATGACGGCATCCCCACAGAGGACTCAGCAGTTTCCTACGCATTTTTGACAAAGCGGTCGCACTGGTGCGAAAAGCAGGGTAAGGAGCACTAATGGCAAAATCGGACATAGCATTTGCTTTTCACCCGCTACTAGTGCACCCCGATTGTCCCACCTGCTAGGGCGCTATTTCAACAAAAAAGTCTGTTACCACATGTGAATTACCATGGGTTGCTCCATATCCTGCTCACACTTCGAGCTCTTCAGCTCTTTCCTGGAATGGGTGGTTAAGGACGTGGCAAAGAATAAATTGGTCACCCATTATTTGGATGATTTCTTGTTCGTTTTCCCACACCAACTCTAAAGCATGCTCAACCGCGTTAAAATCTGTCCAGGTCATAGCGGACAAGTTTGGTTTCCGCTGTTGGCCGAAAAAACAGTTGGCCCTGTGACCTGCCTTTTCATTTGAGAATCGAAATAGACTCAATTATCATGATGTTTCGGCTACCACTCGAAAAGGTTGAAAAAACCACATCGCTCATTGACGGGTTCTGCGCGGTTCGTAAGGTAACCCTGGCGCAAATGCAATCTCTATTAGGCTTGCTCGCCTTCGCCTTTAGAGTCATGCCCATGGGAAGGGGCTTTTCCCTGAGGCTCTGCCTGGCCACTAGGAGCATAACTGCCTCCCATCAAAGGATTCGCATCACCAGCGCTCTACGTGAGGAGCTCGGTGTATGGAGGTCCTTCATAGCTATTTACAATGGGCGTTCATGTTTCCAGGAACAGGAAGTTTCCAGCGCTGATATATCTATTTTCGGATGCTGCCGGGTCCACCGGATTCGGCCTTTACCTTGGTCCCAATTGGTGCGCTAATCGCTGGCCCAACACATGGCACCTGTCTGGGTGGACAAAAAAAAAAAAAAAAAAAATTACTCAAGCTGTTCCCTATAATAGTAGCTACAAGTCTTTGGGCAGAAAAGTTGGCGAACAATCGGACCCGCTTCAGGACTGACTACATAAGTGTCGTCCACGCCGGTAACCACCTCGCATCTTCCTCACCACCGGTGATCAGCTTGCTACGATACTTAGTTCTTAAGTGCCTTGAACATAATATCTGGGTCAGGGCCATCCACATACCGGGGATTGATAATACTATCGCTGATGCCTTATTGCATTTGATTTTCAGAAGTTTCGAGCATTGCACCCAGAATCTGACAACAATGGCCAAAAGTGTCCACAGTCCCTCTGGACGGTCCCTGTGGACAGTTGATTCCGCTGGTTAAGGCATCCCATCAACGTGGCATTTGTATGGTAAGGCTGGGGACGAATGATTTCAATATAGTTCAACCGCTGCCTAGCCAGGTGTCCGCGGTTTTTCTTAGCAATTCCGTTGCTCGAGACATAACGCATCTACATACCAGTGGCTTGCCGGGCACAGTAGCGTAGTTGCGGGTTGCAGGAATAGCCTCTCACTTTCAGGTTCGTGGATGGACCGATGTCACCAAGGCCTTTCTGTTCAAACAGGCCGTTAAAGGCTGAAAGCGCTGGTGCACGGAGAACAGGAAGGCCATTTCATTCGCCATCCTTTCCGGCATAATAAACCAGCTAGGTGACGTTTGCACCAATGACAGCGAGGTCCTCTTGTTCTCGGCCGCCTTCTCGCTAGCATTCTTCGGAGCCTTGATGGTCAGCGAATTAGTTAGCAGGTCCCTAGGTCGCACCGGTGGTCTGTTACGCGACAATGTTATAGTTTGCAATGGTGGAGTACGGGTTCGCATAAGGCGCTCCAAAACAGATCAGCTCGGTAGAGGAGTTTGGTTCCCTATTTTCCCGTTTTCAGGTATCCTATGTCCCATCCTTACCTTGCAGCGACACTTAGAGTCTTGGGTTCCCAACAAATTCTTCTTGGAGCACGCAGAGTGATCCCGCTCATGGCGACACAACTTTCGGCATTGCTCAAAATGTCTATTTCCTACCTGGACCTACAACCAGGAGATTATGGCATGTACTCCTTCCGCATCGACACGACAACCGAGGCAGCAAGGGCCAGCTTCATACCTATCCGTGCAGTCCTGTAGTTCCCTGCCACCAGTTGTCCACTGTTTGGCACGTTTATATATTACACAAAAAAAAAAAAAAACAAAATTGTTAACCGAAATGATATACATATATTTATTTATCTAAGCACCTTCAAACCTAAAGAAACATTAATACAATGATGTTTACTGACACGATGATGGAAAATGTTTTGCATACAAGAGAAGTAACCGTTTTTCTTTTAGATCTGTCGAGACCTAGCATCTGGATCCTAGGTCACTCACACATATTCTGGGCAGCACGGCGGACTGAGTCGAGACCGGGTGGAAGCGTGCTGGGAGTTTGTGACCTCAAGTTTCACTGGAGAAGAGTTCGGGGCCTGGCCTGGGCCCAGGTCCTGCCCGTGGTAGTGAGCATATCCAGAGTAGCCACTGGCCTACTGGTGCTGGTCATTCACGGGTGGAAATGACCTAGTAAATGTGAGGATCCAGGATCTGCTTGCGGTCATGCAAGGGGTCCTAGATAAGTTCAGCAGCTTCTTTCCTAGATAAGTTCAGCAGCTTCTTTCCTAGATAAGTTCAGCAGCTTCTTTCCTAGATAAGTTCAGCAGCTTCTTTCCTAGATAAGTTCAGCAGCTTCTTTCCTAGATAAGTTCAGCAGCTTCTTTCCTAGATAAGTTCAGCAGCTTCTTTCCTAGATAAGTTCAGCAGCTTCTTTCCTAGATAAGTTCAGCAGCTTCTTTCCTAGATAAGTTCAGCAGCTTCTTTAGCAACGTAGTGGGGGTACGGTCCAGTATATTACCGAGATTGAGTTGTACAGGGGCAAGGAACATAGCAGCTGTGGAAAGGTCAAGGCAACACGTTAATATGCAGATCGCCAAATTTGTAGCGTCAGGAAGAGGGATAGTGCCTGGACACGAGATGCTGGAATCAGAGGTCAGCCGTTTGGTGCTAGAGGATGGTTTTAGCCTTAATGATATAGGCCTAGACAATTTCCTGTCGGACAGTAAGGACGGGGTTGAGCGGGCCATAAGGGCCCTGTGTGGGGGTCGCAGCTCAGGCTTGGGCCTTCGCCACTCCGTGGCCGGTGGAAGAGGGATTTGGTGAGAGCCAACCTGCCACGGACGGCCGTAGGCATCGGGCCTCCTCCCTCAGGTTTAAGGCGGATTTGTGCCTGTGGTTAAAGCTGTGGCCAAAATAACAAGCAACCCCCTTTTATATCAACATTGAATGGTGTTACGTGGATACCTTCAATAAAGTACAAAAGAAAGATATTCCATGTGTGGTCTCCTTCATTGCGCGGTGGGGAGGGGGAACCGGTTGGTGGGTCTCGGCAGTCTGCAGGGCACTGCGGCCGATGCCGCTGCCCCTGACTGCTGAGCCCCTCGCTACGTCCCCCATGGTCACCTCTCCCTCCTTCCCATTGTGCAATGCCCCCCGCTGACCCCCCTTCGCTGCTGGGACCTCCTCCAGGGCATATAAACAGCTGCCGGAGTCCCTCCTTCCTCTTACCACATCTGCCCTCAGGGTGAGCATCGCCCGCCCTCCCTCCCTTAAGAAGGTTTTGTTACAAGTTCGGAAGTCAAAGCTGGTGGAAGAGGGATTTGGAGAACCTACCTGCCACGGACGGCGTAGGCATCGGGCCTCCTCCCTCAGGTTTAAGGCGGTTTTGTGCCTACGGAAAAAGGTTATGGTTCAATTTCAAAGTCACAGCCGGTGGAAGAGGGATTTGGTGAGAGCCAACCTGCCACGGACGGCCGTAGGCATCGGGCCTCCTCCCTCAGGTTTAAGGCGGATTTGTGCCTGTGGTTAAAGCTGTGGCCAAAATAACAAGCAACCCCCTTTTATATCAACATTGAATGGTGTTACGTGGATACCTTCAATAAAGTACAAAAGAAAGATATTCCATGTGTGGTCTCCTTCATTGCGCGGTGGGGAGGGGGAACCGGTTGGTGGGTCTCGGCAGTCTGAAGCTCGCTGAGTAAATAATGGAGCCTTACTAAGTAAATAATGGAGCCTCACTAATAATGGAGCCTCGCTAAGTAAATAATAGAGCCTCGCTAAGTAAATAATGGAGCCTCGCTCGCTGACTAAATAAAGGGGCCACATCCACTTGCTATGTCATCATATTATCAGGTCACAGTAGTCAGTGACTATAAAAAGCCATGCGGCTATCATTTATCCTCATACTCCTGGACCGGACCGCTGAAGAACAAAGCTCCACCTGTCACCATGCCATCTAGAATGTAGAATTAATGCAGTGGACATCAGCGGCGACGCAGAGCCAGGAGGACCCCCATAAAGCGCCACCCCGGCCGTAGGACAGGTAAATATCTATGTACACACTTGCCTGTGGACAGAATGTGTAGTAATGATGGCTTTTTCTTGTCTCAGTTCACAGGCGCAGAAGGCGCCATCACAGACGGTGAAGAGGTCTCCACACAGCGACGCCGCGTCTCAAGACTTCAGCAAACCCTGGGTGAATCCAAAAGACTTCTGAAGATTCCACCAAAACCGTAGTGAATCCATAATATCGCTTGAAGATTTTACGAAACCCGTGCTGAGTCCAAAATACTTACTGAAGGCTTCACCAAACTCGTGCTGAGTCCAAAAGACGCTGGATGCCGCTGGAGATATCTGTTAATAAACCTAAGGCGCAAAAACTCTTCTGTTCTGGTTGGTTTTTTTTTTAGTAAAACAAATCAATCTTTTTGTGCTTTATCTAAGCTGGGGTCTTAAAGGGGGCCAGGGTTCTCCTTGTAGACATGTGGGATCTTAAAGGGGGGCCGGGGTTCTTCTTGCAGGCATATGGGATCTTAAAGGGCGGCCGGGGTTCTTCTTGCAGGGAATATGGCCGGCATCAGGCTCCTATTGGTCCAGGGTCTATAATCAGCTCATATCTGTAAATACAAAGTGACAAATATTAAAACTCCATTGTTAAACTTTTTATTAAAAAAAAAAATCTCCACAAAGTTGGATAGAAATATTTGATTAGTGATGGGTGGGACCACAAACACCCGGAATCAGTGCATCCAACAGGGTTTGACAAAACAAACAAACAAAAAAACAAAAAACAAATAATTAAAGAAGTAAGAATTATAATAAAAATATCACATTAAAAAATAAGTGAATCCAATTAGGTTTAAAAAAAAAACAAAAAAACAACCCAAGAAACAAAATACAATTAAAGAGAATAGACAGAAAATAAAACAAAAACCTCACATGCACAAATATCCTGGATCAGTGAATGCAACCCGGGTTTAAAGAAAAGAAAACAAACCTTAAAAAACCAAAATACAAAGAAAATAAACAGAAAATTTAAAAATAATAAAAATTAAAACTGGGTTTAAAACAAAAACAAAGAAAAAAAAAAACACAATCGAAGAAAATTAAATAAAAAAAAATAGAAACCTCACTCACATGGACAAATATCCGGGATGAGTGGATCCAACTGGGTTTAAAAAAAAAAAAAAACAACAAAAAAAACCAAAACAAATAGAAAATTAAAAATAAAGAAACAGACCTCACATGCACAAATATCCAAGATCAGTGGATCTAACTGGGTTTAAAGAAAAAAAAAAAACCTTATAAACAAAATACAATCACAGAAAATAAACAGAAAATGTAAAAAATAATAAAATCATCACATGCAAAAATACCTGGGATCAGTGAATGCAACTGGGTTTAAAAACAAACAAACAAAAAAAAAACAAAAACAGAAAATTAACCAAATTAAAAAAATAAATAAAAACCTCACATATATCTGCGATGGTTGGATTCAACTGGGTTTAAAAATAAAGAACAACCTACCCCCCCCCAAAAAAACAGAATTAAAAATAAAAAAACAGAGACCTCACATGCACAAACATGCAAGATCAGTGAATGCAACCGGGTTTAAAAAAAAAACAAAAACAAAACAAAATAAATATAAAATTTGTGGTGTGTGTTAGCATAAATTACTGCACAAGGAGTGGCTGTTCCTGTAATTGCGGTCATATGGGCAGTCACCCAGCTTTGCCAGGGTCAGATAACATGTCAGGATGGAATCTGGAGCTCCTTTCTTAGATGTTGGATAGGATCCATCAGATCTGTTCTGTGTTGAGTAGTGTGACGAGCCACGTGCGTCTCAAGGACGTCTCTCCAGTGGTCACCTGGAGGAGCGCAGTATTGATTAAGTAATTTCTTATTCTATAAACGCCACAGAGAAGAGAGAAGGCGGCACACTGCTATTATTACTCCGGCCACTGCGCGCACTGCATCTGCTCACACTGGATAAACAATATATATAGTTTTCTATTGTATAATTTTCTATTTTCTTTGTGTATATATATATATATATATATATATATATATATATATATAGCTTAGGGACGAGCCACGTTTAACCAAGGGGGAATGTGATGCCCCTGGACTAGTCAGGGCATCACAGGATACTGCACACTCTTTATCTCTTAGGGTATGTTCGCACTTTGCGTCGTCCTAGTTGCAGTTCTAAACGCATCCTCTGGCAGAAATTGGTTTTGCCAAAGTTGCTTTTGACTTTCAAGACGCTATAAATACGCGTGCGTATTTACCGCGTTTTAGCCGGGTTTTTAACGCTTTTAACATGCTTTTCCATTGCTTAAAGCCCAATGCGTTTTGATTACAAAGACACTACTAAATAAAGTTTTAACATACAAACACTAAGAAAAAAGGGAAAAAAAGGAAACAAATATAAATCATTAAATCATAACAAAAAAGTTATATTTAATATAATTTTAGTGGTTTTATACTAAATATGGCTAAAATATATAAAAAAAGATAATTTTCATTAATTTGTCGGACTATGTATCATTCCATTATTTTGATGTCATAAATGCATGCGTTTTGGTAGTTCAAAACGCATGTTTTCTGCAGCTAAAAAGCATGTAAAACGCTGGAATTTTAATGTGGCTTGCTTTTTGCCACTTCTCATTGACTTCAATGTTAGCAAAACGCAGCCCAACTGCAAAAACAATTGACATGCTGCTTCTTTGAACGCAGAGTTTTTGCCACAAATTATGCAAATTAAACGCAGCGTTTTGAACTGCAAAGTGCGCACAAGAAATCCCCATTTCCCATACACTTTGCTTGAAAATCAAAAAGCATGCCTTTTGACATGAAAACGCTGCAGTTCAAACGGACCTGAAAAGCAGCTGAAACGCAGGTGAAAACGCAAAGTGCAGACATATCCTTAGTTCAGGACTCAACTCCCCATTGTTCTGCGTTCCCAACCTATGGTACTGCCTCTATCAGCATCAAAATCCCAACCACACCTCACACCACCCTGCCAGACACACCAGTGGGTTGCTAAGCTGGAATAGGGCCACCCACTTAGGTGTCAGGTAGACTGGTGGGAGGGAGTAGAGGAGAAGAGGGAGGGAGAGGAAGCAGGAGTTGAGTGTAGCCCTCGAGTGGTGAGGAGCTAGGGGAGCGTGTGGCTCCCGGGGAGTTACAGGTTGGGTCGCAGATGGTGGTCTGGGACCGGAGGAGTCGGAGACCCGATCGCAGGGTATTGAAGCTGGGTGCCTGGACCCGGTCTTGGAGGACGGGAGGCATATGAGTCTAATAACCGATCTGGGACCAAAAGTACGGCGGGGCACTGGACCCTAGGTCGGGGAGTAGCTTCAAGCAAACCCGGCAATTAACCTGTGGAGGATAATGAGTTTATGGACTGTCCCCAAGAAGCTCAGAGATCAGGGGCACTAGCGCAACGAGGGAGATAGGGTTTTCCAACCCAAGCAGCCTACTGAAATCCCAAGCGTGAGCTCTTGAGAGCACAGCTCCACTACAAACAGTAGGGAGCGGGGCCCGGACAGCTTTATGCCAACGGGCCACCAGAACACTTCAAATTTGTGCATGGAGGCAGGCTCCGGACTAACCGGCAGTACTATAGGGGATGGATACCCGGATGGGCTCCGGCAGCGGCTCCCAGAGACTTGGTTCACCTTGTTGTCAGAGTCTGCTTTGCGGCCGCATCATCACCAACACTGCCTGAGTGAGTACATGGTCCTCCCCTGCTTCCAATCTGCACCCCGCTCCCCAACACCACCATCTAGAGTCCTGGGGTCTCCCCTACCTGTGGAGGGAAACGTCATCTGGCTGCCCCCACTCCATCTACCCTGGGTACTCCCATCGACAGCGGCGGTATTCCCCTTACCGCGAACCACGGGTGGCGTCACAAACTCGTATCCCCTGTAAATACGCCCTTTACATTTGAATGGCTGCAAGCCCACGGGTCCGGAGATCCTCGAGCCACAGCAGACCCTGGATCCGAGCGGTTCGACAGCTGCAGGGTCGGCACAATGCCTCACAGATCCTCAACTGGCAGCTTCATAAAATAGTACCCGCAAAACGCCAGTGTCAACGTCTACAGTGAAGAGGCAACTCCGGGATGCTGGCCTTCAGGGTAGAGTGGCAAAGAAAAAGCCATATCTGAAACTGGCTAATAAAAGGAAAAGATTAATATGGGCAAAAAACACAGACATTGGTCAGAGGAAGATTCGAAAAAAGTGTTATGGACAGACACATTGAAGTTTGACGTGTTTGGATCACACAGAAGAACATTTATGTGATGCAAAACAACTGAAAAGATGCTGGAAGAGTGCCTGACGCCATCTGTCAAGCATGATGGAGGTAATGTGATGGTCTGGGGTTGCTTTGGTGCTGGTAAAGTGGGAGATTTAAATAAGCTAAAAAGGATTTTGAATAAGGAAGGCTATCACTCCATTTTGCAATGTCATGCCATACCCTGTGGAAAGCGGATGTGTTATGATCCGGAACCATGGAAGATCAGCATAAATCATTGGTAAAAAGGTGACAAGAGCATTGGCAACTAATCTGGTCGCCATCCCCTTACTAGCCATCAACACTAGAAGTAGCTGAGGGGTGAACTAACATCCTGTGCACCGCGAACCCAGCCGGAGAACTAGCTATCCTAAAGGAAGGAAAGATGAATAACTCTCAAAGACTGCGGTGATATAGGAAAACACAATACACAGATAGATGATAGGATTAGCAAAGGTGAGGCCCTACTGACTAAATAGGACAGGATAGGAAAGGGGCTGATGGTGGCCAGAGAAAAACCCTACAAAAATCCAAATTCCTGATAGTACAAAAGCCCTCAGATCACTAGATCTGAACTCTGTCCTATTCCAGGTGCTCTTGTCATGCCAATGAACAGAAAGCAGGAATCATTACAAATTCAAGAAGCAACAAACACATGGACTTATAGGAGCAATACTCCAAACATAGCTGCAGGGAGCTTCCCAGCTAAGCAACTGAGAGGGAATATTCCTGCATGCAAATAAACTGACGATAACCACAGTAAATGACAAACTCAGATAAGAGCAAAAAGAACAAAACAACATAACAAAGAGCCAAGCACTTATCTGGGGTAGAAGTGGTCTGGAGCAGGATGAGAAGGCTGGTGAACAAAGAACAAATGACATCCGGTTCAGCCTGCTAGCAGACCAGGGTTTAAATAGGCAGAGAGTTAGCAAAGGAAACACCCATTGCTCCAACACACCTGGTCTCTGTCCAAACCATTCCACAAGAGGGAGCCTCACAGCAGCAAAAGCATAACTGACATTCACAACACGGATGATTGGAGCCAATTTCATTCTACAACAGGACAATGACCCAAAGCACACCTCCAAATTATGCATGAACTACTTAGGGAAGAAGCAGGCAGCTGGTATTCTATCTGTAATGGTGTGGCCAGCCCAGTCACCAGATCTCAAGCCTATTGAGCTGTTGTGGGAGCAGATTGACAATATGATGCGCAAAAAGTGCCCATCAAGCCAATCCAACTTGTGGGAGGGGGGAAGCATGGGGTGAAATATCTCCAGATTACCTCATCAAATTAACAGCTAGAATGCCAATGGTCTGTAAAGCTGTAATTGCTGCAAAGGGAGCATTCTTTGACGAACGCAAAGTTTGAAGGAGAAAATTATTATTTCAAGTAAAAATCATTATTTCTAACCTCGTCAATGTCTGGACTATATTTTCTATTCATTATGCAACTCATTTGATAAAAAAATGTATGATTTTTCACGGAAAATACCAAATTGTCTGGGTGACCCCAAACTTTTGAACTGTAGTGTATGTACCCATCCTGGTATATATGTCCTACTCCTGGGCATATTCTGATATTTATGCATTATCCTCGGCCTGTCCTGGTATATACGTTCTCACTCTGGGCCCATTCTAGTATATATGTGTACCGCCCCTGAGTGCTCGGCCTGCTCGAATACGGGGATGATCGTGGCTCGAGGGACCCGGACCCGGGGGCCTAGTGGACACTCCAGAATAAAAAGGGGATATATACAGGAGGAAAGTTCGTGACGCCACCTGCGGGTTGCGGTAACGGCGAGTATTGCCGCTGCTATTGGGAGTACCCGAGGCTGATGGTGTTGGGGCATCCTGGTGGTGATTCCCTCCGCAGGTAGGGAGGCCCCGGGACTTGGGAGGATGATGCTTGGGAGCACTGTGTGGGTCGCAGGACAGGCAGGAGGGTCGGGGCTGCAGGATACTCACTCAGATCACCATAGTAGTAGCAAGCAGGCGAGAAGAATTCACAGGCACTGCTGTTAAAGCAAGTCTCTGGGTGCCGCTGCCTCCTGGGAGAACCCGTCCGGGTATGCCTCTTCCTATGGCCCTGTTGGGTGATCCGAAGGCCCTACTCCATGCACAAATTGTTAATTGTTGACCCTTAGGCTTGAAACCATCCAGGTCCCGCTCCCCAGTTATGTGGAGCAATGCTCTTGGCTGCAGGCACGGGGGATTTTCTGGCAGTTATTTGGGAAGCCTATCCCCCTCGGTGTGCTGGCACTACCAATCTCTGGGCACATGGGAGTAGAACATGAAGATTCTACTCGCTACAGGCTAATTGCCGGGTTGCATATAGCTTCACCCCGACCTAGGGTCTATGTACCCTGCCGTGCTCAGTCCTGGACCGGTTACTGGACCACCAATGCAGTACACCGCGACCAGGTCTCTGACTCCTTTGGTTCCGGATCACCTGTCTGCAACCTAGCCGTCTTCTAGGGGCTACAACCCCTCCCTGGGAGCTCCAACTCCCTGTGACCTCTCCTCTTGAGAGTCACCACTTAACTCCCTGCTACTTCCTGAACTGTTTACTATATCCCTCCCACCATCCTGTCTAGTCCCTAGGTGGGCAGGCACGGTCCCAACTGGTCCTACCAACTGGTGTGCTGGTGTGACGCCCCTGGACTATCAGGTTGTCACAGGGTATTGCACAATCTGCCCTCCCGTGCAATATCCACCTCCTTCTTGGTTATGGGTCCCCAACTGTATGGTGTTGCCAAATCAGCTAATCAAAATCCTGGGTACACTCTGCACCACACCCACCAGACACACCAGTGGACGGCCTGAGTGAAATAGGGTCGCCCACTAGGGGGGTTGGTTAGGGGAGGTCAGGAGTGTCACGAACAAGGAAGTTGTAGTTTTGAAGTGAAGGAGAGAGGAGGTCAGGAGCAGGGCTCCTTAGTAGATCTAGGTGGCAGACGGTGGTCTGGGCCTAGAGGAGCTGAATCTGGGTACTAGCACAACAAGGGTAATAGTACTTTCCACATAAACAGTCCAGGAAATCCCAAACGTGAACCCTGAGAGCAAGCTCCCACACTTAGCCATAGTGGGGAGCAGGACCCGGCAAGTTCCATACTACCGGGAACAACAGAGAAGTAAACTTAGTGCCAAGAGGCAGGTCTCGGATCACCAGGCAGCACCATCGGGGACGGGACCCGAATGAGCTCCCCTAAGCGGCAGCTGTATCCAGAACTTTGGTTTATCCAGTTGTCGGTGTCAGCTTTTTGGACTGAGTGAGTACGCAAGTGACCCCTTCACACCCAACGGCACTCCCCCTCACCATCACCGAGTCCCAGGGTATCCTCCCTACTTGTGGAGGGTCACAACACCTGGTTGCCCCATTCCATCACCCCGGGTACTCCCAACTGCAGTGGTGGTACTCCAAATTACCACATACCACGGGTGGCGTCACGAGCTTTAACACAATCCCCTGGAAATACCCCCTTCATTTGAGTGGCCGCACGACCCCCCGGGCCAGAGACCCCTCAAGCCACCACGGATCCGGATCCGAGCAGCCTGGCTGCTGGCACGGGGGTGGCACACTGGCAGGGTGTGGTGTGAGGTGGCTTAGGATTTTGTGTGCTGGTGTTCAGTGCCCTGGATCAAGGCTCCCAGAACCAAGGAGGGTGGGCCCTGCACCTAAGATAAAGGCAGTGCAGAACCCTGCAACACCCTGGTATAGCCAGAGCATCACATATGTACTCATCCTGGTATATATGTCCTCATGCTGGGCCAATCCTGGTATTTATGCCTTATCTTGGGCCTATCTTGGTATATATGTTCTTATCCTGGGCCCATCCTGATATAAATGATCCACATCCTGGTGTATAAGGACCTTTTCTTAAGCCCATCTTGGTATATATGTCCTTATCCTGATCCATTTTCTGGTATATACGGTCCCCGTTCTGTCTCTAGCTCATAAAAAAACAGCAAAAAAATCATCCCCATTCTACTCACCTCCCTCACCGCCCAGTATACTCTGTAGTAGGTGTGCAGTGGCCAGCAGCTGACATCGGCATGTGCGCTATCTCACATGCAGGGCCGGACTGGCCATAGGGCAATTCTGGCAAATGCCAGAAGAGCCGGTGCCTGTAGTGGGCTGGTGCCTGTATTGGCCGCTGAATCTTCAGTCACCGCCGCTCTCCTCCGCAGTGTGCGCTGTGCTGTGTCGGCCCTGCTGTGCAATTCTGCGCCCGGCATACACACTGCTGAGGAGAGTGATGGTGATCGCAGCTCTCTCCTTCCTGATCAAATGTATTCGCGTCTCTCATCTGTAAATACATTTGAACAGTGTAGCGCGGCACTCGGGTCTGGGCTCCGACGTGCATCAGCCTGATGAGATCAGCACCTTGCTGACGTCATCACACTGCTGCGGGCGCCACAGAGACACATCGGGCAGTGGTGAGCGCTCCATGGAGGAGCGGAAGATGAACTGTACTGGAGAAGGAAAGAACAATCGAGAAAGGGACACAGCATTCTGAGAGGTAGTGGGGTGAGTACTTTATTCAGAGTGGGCAGTGTGTGTGTGTGTGTGAGGGGAGGATATTTTACAAAAGGGCACTGTGGGGGGGAAATATTTTGCAGAGGCAGTGTGGGAGGGGTATATATAATCAGACTGGCAGCATGGGGGTATATTAATGAGAGTGGCAGCGTGGGGTATATTAAGGAGAGTAGCACTGTGGGAGTATATTAAGGAGAGTGGCAGTGTCGGCGTATATTAAGGAGAGTGGCAGTGTCGGGGTATATTAAGGAGAGTGGCAATGTGGGGGTATATTAAGGAGAGTGGCAGTGTGGGGGTATATTAAGGAGAGTGGCAATGTGGGGGTATATTAAGGAGAGCGGCAGCATGAGGGCATATTAATTAGAGTGGCAGCATGGGGGTATATTAAGGACATTGGCAGTTTGGTTATATTACGGAGAGCAGCAGCATGGGGGTATATTAAGGACAGTGGCAGCGTGGGGGTATATTAAGGATAGTGGCAGCATTGGGGGTATATTAAGGAGAGTGGCAGCGTGTGGGTATATTATGAAGATATGAACACGAGAGAACAAGAGTAAAGTGCAAAAATAGACATAATTTTTATTGAATACACAACAAGACAAATATTTCATTAAAATGGTGCACTACCAATAAATCCTAGGGATGCCGACATAAAAGATTAGACCAGTAGTTATAGCCAATCAGATAAGTCAAAAAAACCCACTAGTAAATATCTATATATATGGCAGCAACTAGCCTAAAAAGATCACAGTGGTTGGAAAAATACCCAGAAAAGGGGGGGACTGCAGAATGGGGTGTAAAATATGATCAGATCAAACCGTGGTTGCCCACCATGTAAGGGTGGGGAACCATGGTGATCCCGCTGGCTCTACTGTTACTGAACACTAATGCCCAGCAGAGAATCGGCATGGAGTAACAATATGGCACAAGTGTGCGATTAGAAAAAATTCCCTTACCTAAAGTGCTAAGGTGCAAACCAAACCAGCGCAGGAAAGCCAGCTGTAGACACAAGCAGTTCCTATGGGGTGTAAGAAGGCATCCCTCAGATCATCCTAGGGTCTCCATCCGACGCGCGTTTCGCGGGGATAGCTTTATCAAGGTGGAAAACCAAAGTAACCAGTAACCAAGTCATTACTTTGGTTTTCCACCTTGATAAAGCTATCCCCGCGAAACGCGCGTTGGATGGAGACCCTAGGATGATCTGAGGGATGCCTTCTTACACCCCATAGGGACTGCTTGTGTCTACAGCTGGCTTTCCTGCGCTGGTTTGGTTTGCACCATAGCACTTTAGGTAAGGGAATTTTTTCTAATCGCACACTTGTGCCATATTGTTACTCCATGCCGATTCTCTGCTGGGCATTAGTGTTCAGTAACAGTAGAGCCAGCAGGATCACCATGGTTCCCCACCCTTACATGGTGGGCAACCACGGTTTGATCTGATCATATTTTACACCCCATTCTGCAGTCCCCCCCTTTTCTGGGTATTTTTCCAACCACTGTGATCTTTTTAGGCTAGTTGCTGCCATATATATATAGATATTTACTAGTGGGTTTTTTTGACTTATCTGATTGGCTATAACTACTGGTCTAATCTTTTATGTCGGCATCCCTAGGATTTATTGGTAGTGCACCATTTTAATGAAATATTTGTCTTGTTGTGTATTCAATAAAAATTATGTCTATTTTTGCACTTTACTCTTGTTCTCTCGTGTTCATTCCTGTAATGAGTAGTGCTGGCACCTTCCCTGCCTAAATCAGGGAGGCTTGGTGCTCATTATCTAATGGCTCTTGATGTGAGTTATGTTTTGATATTATGAAGAGAGGGGTAGTGTGAGGGGATTTTTGGATTAGGGCAGTGTGTATATGGGCGGAGATATTTTGTGAAGAAAGTACAGCAATTATTTATTCAGGGTTGCAGCATGGGAAATATTCATATTAATGGATCAGAATAATGATACTTTTATATTTAAAGGCACTGTGTCAGGAAGTGCTGCTGAAAAACAAAGAGGGAGGTCTTCAGAGACGAGTTGAGGGCATGAAATCTCACGATGGTGTCTGTACTACGTGGAAACAAAAGGGATGGGAATGACTCTGATCAGAGATGATGTCACTTATAAGGTACCTGGATGTAAATGTTTATCAGTACTGTGGTTCTTGTATGGCCCGCAGTCTGATAATTGATAACAACAATTCTCAGCATCTCCTTAGCATTGTTAAGGACAAATTGAGAGTTGTAAGTTCATACAATCCAATTGTACATGGGGCTAAGCATGATTCATGTCCTTACGTTAGTTTTGACGAGGCAGTCATGTGCTGACTGTGGCTTTGGTGCTGAATTCCTGTGCTGATGATGGTTCTGGCGCTGTATTCATGTGCTGATGGTGGTTCTGATGCTGCATTCATGTGTTGATGGTGGTTCTGGCACTGCATTCATGTTTGGTGGTGGTTCTGGTGCTGTATTCCTGTGCTGATGATAGTTCTGGTGCAACATTCATATACTGATTGTGGCCCTGGCGCTGCATTCATGTGCTGATGGTGGTTCTGAAGCTACATTCATGTGCTGATGGTGGTTCTGGTGCTGCATTCATGTGCTGATGATGGTTCTGGCGCTGCATTCATGTGCTGATGGTGGTTCTGATGCTGCATTCATGTGTTGATGGTGGTTCTGGCACTGCATTCATGTTTGGTGGTGGTTCTGGTGCTGTATTCCTGTGCTGATGATGGTTCTGGTGCAACATTCATATACTGATTGTGGCCCTGGCGCTGCATTCATGTGCTGATGGTGGTTCTGAAGCTACATTCATGTGCTGATGGTGGTTCTGGTGCTGCATTCATGTGCTGATGGTGGTTCTGGTGCTGCATTCATGTGCTGATGGTGGTTCTGGTGCTGCATTCATGTGTTGATGGTGGTTCTGGCACTGCATTCATGTTTGGTGGTGGTTCTGGTGCTGTATTCCTGTGCTGATGATGGTTCTGGTGCAACATTCATATACTGATTGTGGCCCTGGCGCTGCATTGATGTGCTGATGGTGGGTCTGATGCTACATTCATGTGCTGATGGTGGTTCTGATGCTACATTCATGTGCTGATGGTGGTTCTGAAGCTACATTCATGTGCTGATGGTGGTTCTGAAACTACATTCATGTGCTGATGGTGGTTCTGCACTTGACAATCTAAAACAAGTTTCATAGCTATGTTAAAGCTTAAAAATAAAAAAAAAACCTTTGTTTTGAGATTATGAGAATTTGGCAAGATTCTGCTCAGTTTCTGCTCCAAAAACAGTGTAAATAAGCGTATGTTTGCACATATTTTTTAAGCAGAATGCCTCCAAATCCTCCTTAAATCTTTGGTTCTAGTGATATATTCATGTAAGTACCCCTTACATGAGGCTGACTGTTCACATCCTCTTAATGTCTGATGCGTCCTTTTTGTTATAAAAAATACAAACTTTTGTTGCATCTGGGGTCTATAATTGTCTGTATCTCTGACATCACATCAGCAGCGCTGTAGCCAAGCAGTTAGCTGCTGAGCTCCTTGATTGGTTGCAGCGCTGTCATTGTGATGTGACATCAGCGCTGCAGACAATAACAGGCCTGGGGAGAGTGAATAAAATAAACAATGCAGGGAATGGGTTTCCAAAACCGGAAAACCTAAGGTTCTGTGCACACAAGGGATTTTAAACTCAAGCAAAACCGCCATGTTTCTCAAGGAGAAGATGCTCAAAACCGTTGCGTTTTCTTTTCCTGACCCATCTTCTGTGTAGTTTTACAGTAATTTCCTAGCATCTATGGTTTTCACCATCTTTGGTTTTTCTTTTAGTGTTTTCTCATTGTTTTTGTCACATATTTTTTACTGCACTTTTAAGAAAAAGCGATGGTAAACACAACAAAAAACGTCTGGGCATCTTTCGAGCCTTCCCATTGATCTGCATTGTAAAGCACAGAGCGTCTTCTAAGTGGAAAACACCAAAAGAATGGAGCGGTCACTTCTTTTAACTACTGAGTGGTTTTAGAAACCCAAAGTGGGTAAAAAATGCTGAAAAGCCTGAACCTCTGCACAGCAATAGATGCATATGGTCATTCGAGTATTTTTCATAGTAGTTTCCATGGTGTGATCTGTCCCCAAAAATGTCATTACACATTCCCTAAGTGGTATGTGTCCAAAATTATCACCAGGGACAGCAACAGCTTCCCTGATCACCTATCTGTAGAATAGGTCATCAATATTAGATCAGGGGGATCTGATTTTGTATCCCTGCCCATCAGCTATATGACCGCAGCATTATATGGAGAACAGCATCCTCTTCATTATCTGTGAGACCCAGCTCTGTAGGGAAAATAGCGGCTTCACCAGGTCCTGCTACTAAAGGGGGCTTTACACGCTATGACATCGCGAAAGCACCCGCCCCCGTCGTGCATGCGCTATCGTGTGATCGCTGCCGTAGCGAACATTATTGCTATGGCAGCGTCACAAGCACTTACCTGCCTAGCGACGTTGCTGTGACCGGCGAACCGCCTCCTTTCTAAGGGGGGCGGTTCATTCAGCGTCACAGCGACGTCACAGCAGCGTCACTGAACCGCCGCCCAATAGAAAAGGAGGGGTGGAGATGAGCGGGCGGCACATGCCGCCCACCTCCTTCCTTCCTCCTTTTCCGGTGGACGGAGGTAAGTAGATGTTCCTCGCTCCTGCCGCAGGAACGAGGAACAACATTGCTAATGAGAGGTGAACGATTTTTGGTTTTAGGACGACCTCTCCACGGCAAACGATTTTTGTCACTTTTGCGATCGTTTTTGGTCGCACATAAGTGTCACACGCTGCGATGTGCTTTACTAACGACATGACCCCCACGATAAAACATTAACGATCTCGTAGCATGTAAATCCCCCTTAAGAGCAATAAAGAGGCCGGAGCTGTAATACTGGATGCAGCCGTGACTGCATGTTATATGGTCGTGTTACACAATATACAAGTGCACAAAGATATTACACATTCAACACGCGAAAAGTGGGCCTGTGTACCGCCCCAGCGCCAGCAGCCTCTTGTCCATAACACTACGTCACAAAGTCGAATAACAAGTTTCAGAGGAAGCCAATTGTCATTAGAAGTGATCATTGAGGTGAATTTACAGAACACGAAATAAAAAACTACTTAAGACAAAATGGTATAGCGCATCAAAAGACTGTTCCATACACACCTGAACAAAATGGAGTAGCAGAAAGGAAAAACAGAACTCTGACTGAAATGATAAGATGTATGCTAACAGATTCCAAACTACCAGAGAAATATTGGGGTGAAGCAGCAATGATAGTTACTTACCTACAAAACCGACTTTTTTCTAGAAAACTGAAAAAAAAAACAAAAAACCTATGAACTGTGGCAGCGTAAGAGACCAAGTGTGAATCATTTAAGAGTTTTTGGATGTAAAGATTTTGAATTTATTCCAACAGAAAAATGTTCCAAACTTAAAAACAGATCCATAGAAGGCATATTTGTAGGATATAGTGAAAATTGCAAAGAATATAAAATCCTAGATCCCAAAACAGACAGAGTTAAAGTGAGTAACAGTGTGACATTCATTGACCATCTAAATGAAGACACTATGAGTTCACTAGAAACAAAAATGAGAAAAACAACAGTGATATAACTGAAAGAACTTCTGATGAAAAAGAAGTTGAAATTGATGAAAAACAGAATACTGAAAGTGAAGAGATACAACTACCAAAAGACATAGAACCAAGACATTCAATAAGAGAAAACAAAGGAAAATCACCAATACGTCCTTCATACAAGGCATGTACAAGCAAAATTTATGAACCTAACTCTTGGGAAGACATATCTCCTAAACAGGCTCTTTTCCTGATTGTCCGAGAGTCACCATAGAGCACCCAATTTTAAAAAGGTCCTTAAACAGCCTCTTTTCCCAGTTGACCGTCACAGCCAAGATTGCCCGATATCTACCACAGACCATCCAAATTTAAAAAAGGCCCTTAAACAACCTCTATTCCCTGTTGACCTTCATAGCCAGGTTTGCCTGAGAGCCAAGATAGAGCACCCAATTTTAAATATTAAATATACTATAGCCATCAAAATTCAGTAATGCAAACCTTATTTTGTAAAAAAAAAAAGAAAAAAAAAAGGATTTTAGTGTGATGAAGCCAAACCTAAAAAAAACTATATAAATCTGGTATCGCTGTTATCGTACTGACCTAAGAAATAAATCCACCTTATCACTTATACCACAAGGTGAATGGCGTAAAGAATAGTAATTTAATAAATCTAATTCTTCAAGTGGTGTTGATTTGTTTATTCTACATCCAAAAGATTGCAGTAAGGAGCGACTCACATTTATTCTGCACTCTATGGTGAGCGCTTATATCGGGGATTACGTGTACATCTCTGGAAAATGTGATTCAGACAAAATCAAAGGAAACTTCTGTAATGAGGCAGAGGGAATCACTTTGACCTCCCATCTTGCATGTGTTCCGGTGGTGTCCATCTTTTTATGCGTCTTTTTAGGCGTACACAAAAATGCGGTCAACAATATTTTTGTGCACCTTGGAAAAGATGGACACCGCTGAACAGAGGCCAAACGGAGTAATTCCGCTGCCTGAATAGTGAATGGATCCGTTGGGTGGTTTCAGATTAATCACGTATTGTGGAAATGTACATGCTATCCAAGTGCTGGGCATGTTTTTCATGGACGCAGACTTGTATTGGCCCGGGATATCGTATAAAAATGGACATGTCTACGTGAGTTTTAGCCTGGACACGCGATCTGTGAAAAAACAGGGACATGCGAGTACCACCACGAATTATAGTGAGTACAGGTATGTGTGAAAAAAAAATATGGGTAAACACGGATGTCTGAATGGGGCAGATAAGAAAGCGTCTTTACAGATTTAGTTAATATACTCCAAACATCCGAGTAACACAATACATTCTTACATACAGACACACACAAACACAAGCAGCTACAAACACAACTGACCACATATAATACCATCCTGCATAATGTGCAGTGCAAAAAAAAATCCTGGGTAAATTACCAAATAAAACTAAGAAAATTAAAAAGAGAAATAGATAATTTTGATTAAGTGTTTTGCTATTTCTCTCGCTCGTATAAAGAATGAATGGAGCAGAGGTGCACATGATGACATCTGTAGTTTCCCCCCGTCAACCGCACAGAGAGGAAGAGAAACCACTACTCTGTCGACGTGACTTCAGCGGAAGCCGCAGAATCGCTGGCCAGAGCAGTTTGTGTGCCAATAGAGATTTGCGCCAGGTACAACAGGCAAGTAGGTAGCAACTACCTGCATGTTAGTTCTTAGACACATTGTAATAAAATAAATGATGAATTGATCCCCAGACCCCTCACAATATAACACCCACCAGCAACACAAAGTATACAGAGGAACACACAGGGCATAGGGTTATAGGTCCCCAGCCCTTAACAATAGACAATACAACACCTAACCCCATATACACAGGGTAGAAAATGTATCAGACTCATAACATACATGGCCGAAACCCCCCCCCCCAGCCCCTCATAATACACATGGCCACAGACCCACCCCCCAAGCCCTTCATAATACACATGGCTGCTTACCTCTCCAGCTCCCATATAATACACAAGGCTGCAGACCCCCCCAGACCCTTATAATACACATGGCAGTAGACCCCTGAACCCCTCACACTATACATGGTCACAGACCTCCCAAGTCCCTCATAATATACATGGCCACAGACCCCCCAGTTCCCTTGTAATAAACATGGTCGCAGACCCCCTTAACCACTCATAATACACTCAGCTCCTCATAATATAATTGATCACAGAAACCTCTAATCCCTCATGATATACATGGCTGCAGAGACCCTCATAATACACATGGCTGCAGACCACTCCTGTGGCGCCCCTGACGCTTTAGTCGCCACAGAGTATTGCACCCAACATTGGGTGTAATGGGTCATTCCATGGTAACTTACGTTACATTCACAAGCCAAAAACTGAGTTAATAATGGCTATAGACTGTTCTTTGAAAGCAGGCACAAAAATGAGTGAATGTATATTATACATTGAACTATTCTCAATAGATTTCAACACAGTTTGATTTTTAAACAATACAAATTAAACACAAAATACAAAGTTATTACTAGGTAACTTACGTTACACAAAAAGGAAAGGCAATTGTCCACTTCATGATTCTGCCAAATTTTGCACACTCACAAGTCTGGACCCAGAGAGTGTCATAAGCTTTGTTGTGAGGTGAAATTTTAACCCAGCGCGTTCCAATTTACCAATAAATTTTGCCCTATCTACATAATGGGGAAAAAGTGAAACGAAAAGTGTATCCGCACTGTCACATTTACAATCATGAAATTTTGCACAGACACCTCATGTGACCCAGGGAACATCATAGACTATGTTTTGCAGGAAAATTTAACCCCGTGTTTTACAGTTATGCTCCAAAAAACATGCCTCCATTAAAGTAAATGGAGCTGGAACTACAGGTTATTAGTAGGAGCTGTGATTGGTTGCTATAGGAACAAAAGACATTCATAGTATAAGAAGCTTATATGTGAGGTAATAAGATGTCGGTGGGGAGACGGATAGAGAGAGACAAAGAGAGACAGACAGAGAGACAGACAGACAGGGAAAGAGACAGACAGGAAAGACACAGAGAGATAGAGACAGACAGGGAAAGAGACAGAGACAAACGGTGAAAGAGACAGACCTGGAAAGAGACAGACCTGGAAAGAGACAGATGGGGAAAGAAACAGATGGGGAAAGAGACAGACAGGGACAGAGACAGGGAGACAGGGAAGGAGGCGACAGCCAGAGAGACAGACAAAGATAGATGGGGAAAGACACAGACCTTGATAGAGAAAGACGGGGAAAGAGACAGAGAAATAGAGACAGACAAGAAAAGAAACAGACAGAGATAGGCAGACAGGGAAAGAGACAGACAGGAAAAGACACAGACAAAGAGGCGGGGAGACAGACAGGGAAAGAGACAGATCTGGAAAGAGACAGATGGGGAAAGAAACAGAGATAGAGACAGACAAGGAAAGAGAGACAGGCAGATGGGGAAAAAGACAGACGGGGAAAGAGACAGACGGAGAAAGACAGACGAGGAAAGAGACAGACGAGGAAAGAGACAGACGAGGAAAGAGACAGACGAGGAAAGAGACAGACGAGGAAAGAGACAGAAGGGGAAAGAGACAGATGGGGAAAGACACAGATGGGGAAAGAGACAGACAGAGATAGACGGGGAAAGAGACAGACCAAGACAGATGGAGAAAGAGACAGACTAGGAAAGAGGAAGACCTGGAAAGAGGCAGACCTGGAAAGAGACACCTGAAAAGAGACAGGCGGGGAAAGAGACAGACAGAGACAGACCTGGAAAGAGACAGACCTGGAAAGAGACAGACTTGGAAAGAGACAGACTGAGCACATTACTTGGCCAATTTAGTTAAATCTGTGTGGAATATCTGGGGTGTTGAAGTATATGTTGTGAAATGCTTCTATTAGCTTAATTTTTGCCTTTTAATAATTACATTTCTATTTGTTTTGTGTTTTTTTGTGTGCAGAATACATTTTTGCTAATACATTCTATTTTGTTAACAGCAGTTATTAACCCGGGCGAAGCCGGGTAGTACAGCTAGTATACATATATAACAGTATATAGACTGCGGATTTTACAATTAGCCATATATTCGGTAATACTATTTATACTGTTTTCCTTGGTATATGGTGGTGTGATGCTTTCACCATAGGTGCCGTGTTCCCCATGTGAATTTATTCCATCCGTCACTTGGGTGGTCCATTCGATTGTTTTTTATATATATAAACATTTATTGTTAATAAAGATTTATGGAAGAAAAACCTTGTGAATTATCTTGCTTTTGGTTTTTTGTTGGTGTTTCGACATAGCACTAAGGCTATGTTCACACACTGCGTTTTTTACCTGCGTTTTGGGTCCGTTTTGGGTCCGTTTTTGCTGCAGAAATTTCTTGAGAAATTCTTGTAACCTTTCTGCAGACATTCCCCAGCAAAACCTATGGCAAAAAAAATTAGCTGTGCACACACTGCGTTTTTTCTTAAGAAAATTCTTTCAGTAGATTTTCTTAAGAAAAAGAATGAGCATGTCACTTCTTTTCTGCAGCTAACTGCGTTTTTTGCCATAGATAATTGGCACAATAACGCAGGGAGCAACCAGCGGTAAAAACGCACCAAAAACGGACCGAAAACGTACCAAAAACGCACCGAAAACGCACCGAAAACGCAGGTGCGTTTTTGGTGCGTTTTTTAACACAGGTGCACTCTTAAGAAATTTCTTAAGAAATTTCTTAAGAAAAATCATTTTTCTAGTGTGAACATAGCCTAACATCAAACTTTTTCTTCTCTCTGCATTTTTTAACTGCTTTTCTAATTTTTATCTTGAACTGTTCATATCCTCCTGTTTGTTTCAACTTGTCACGTCGTCTCTTCATCTTTTCTGCTAGCGTTAATGGCATTGTGACTCTAAAAATACAAACAATAACCTTATAATATAACTAGATGTTAAGAAAAATGAACATCAAAATTATGATAGTATTTAATTATTTCAAAAAGCTGACTGTGTTGTCCAAAAATTGAAAATCAGGTAACTTACATTGAAAAGCTGAAGTAACTTGCGTTACAATAAGTTTACTTCATACAGAAACTGTCAAACTTTTAGGAGCAACATGAAACTTAGTGAATAATTAATACATTATGCCATATAAGAACTCTGCAACTTACAACTTAATTTAAGCTAAGTTCTCAATACTACAAAAACTTTTTATCTTTTTGGTAACTTACGTTACTGAGAAAATGTCTACAATAGATATGTGCAAAATTTCTGGTAAATAATAATCTTAGAGGACCAAAGATATTATAGTAGTTTTGTTTCCTAACAGTACTTCTTTTATATTTACTGAACTTAAGTTATGCATGTTGCTAGTTAATAGTAATCCACTTACCAATATAGCCTGTTAGTGCATGATTCCAGTAAGAACAGTATGTGTTCACATGCAACCCTCTGCCATGTTGGAAACATGGAATTTGAAAGAAACAGTGTTGCCACCTTTTGCCATGTGTAATGAAGTACCAACTAACAAAAAATTAAGTATTTCCAAAATATTTGAAAATTTTAAAAATATTCCTTCTCAGCATGGAACGGCGCTAATGCTAACCCCAGTTCCTGAGGAGGTCAGTCCCGGTTTCACCACACTTCAAATACACACAAGGTTGCCCTGTTCCCACGGGGGACTGGGTTAGGGTCGGGTAAATACGGGGTCGCCGACAGAGAGGCATTTACAGGATGCCCTCAACAGGAGCCTCAGTCCTACTAACTTAGGACCTGGAAGGGGGGAGGTGCAGCCAGCAGGGGGAGTCAAGAGCCAACACAACAGTTTGAGAGTTATCCAGCAGGAGAGCAGCAGAGCAGACATGCCTTACAGGTGCTCCAGAGGGAAGGAGGAGAGGTTCACAATGGTTGGCACGGGGAGAGAGATCTCTGCTCCCCACGGAACCGACGCTACACAGGGTGTCAGGACCCTAGGGAAGAGCATACTTCACATTGGTTTTCCAGAATCTGCCTGGACGGGGAAAGTTTCAAGCTTCCCTGACCACACAGCGCCCGAAAGCACAGTGCCATATAGGATCCGGGGCCTCGCATCAAGCCGGACTCCACATCGGTACCGCGGCACCTGCAGATAGGGACAAGAGCACATCTCGTGAAACCCAGGGTCCCCTCGTAGCTTCAAGCCAGGGGATCCACAGACAGGCGTTACAAGGAGAAACCCACCGGACACCAAACCGGACTGATCTCTAAAGAGAATCGGGTTCGACACAGCCCATCATAGCAAGTTACCAGTATTACCTGTGTGAGCGGCACCGTAAAACAAAAGTGAGTAAATAACCTGGAACCGTAGCTATACACTCTGACTCTTTATTACCCGCACTGCCGCTCCCCGCCGCCATTTCTACTCCCCTCATCATCCTCCCTGGGGCCTATTCTACCTGTGGAGAGCGATACCATCCCTGGCTGCTACTAGCATCTGCCCCGGAGGACAGCGACAGCAGCGGTGGCCCATTCCCTGGATGCATACCACAGATGGCGTCACAACAAACACCTTCCAACTACCCCAACATCTCTCCCCTGCCATCATCTGTACACCTTGGGGCAACGGAGCCTGGCTAGGCTGCCCATGACTGCGACAGTTGATGGCCCAGCGACAAGTAGGTTACCCGCACCTGCCCCGTGGGGCGCTACACTCCCTGCCTCTCATAATACACAAGGCCTCAGATCCCCTCAGCCCCTCATAATACACATGGCTGCAGACCACTCCCCGCCTCTCATAATACACATGGCAGCAGACTCATCTAGCCCTTCATAATATATATGGCTGCAGATTTCGCAAGCTCCGATAATATACAGTACATGGCCACAGACAACCCCCAGCCCCTCATAATACACTTGGTTGCAGACCACCTGTTACGTCACCACCGGAGTCCGCTCTAGCGACTTCTGCTCCAATCGCCAGGCGACGCCGAGTTCCTGCCGTGGATGGTGCTGGTGATGGGAGAGGAGTCGATGCCAGCGACACCGGTGGGCGCAGGCTCCGATCATCCACTGGGCTGGGTTATCTTGGGATCTGCAGTACCGCTGGCTGACTGTGGGTGTCGTTGATGCTGGGATTTATATTCTCTTATCATTACCCTTGGGCTTCCTGATGATCCGATGACGGGCGGGGAAACGCGTTGAGGCCATGTAAACAGCATCAAACTGAGGGAAGTACATTTTTGTCCCCATTATATATTGATAGACATGCTGTAAGCCGATTGAGGCAGCAGATGTCCTTTGTTTGTGTTCTGTACCTAGAAGTTTGTCTATTGAGGTATTAATCCCTTAATTGGACTCTAAATGGAGTATTATACTACATGTTGATAACTGAGATTATCGGGCACAGGCACTATCCTTGTATTGGCAGGGTCAACTAGGGAGAGTGAGGGTCAGCCGTCGAGGAACGGGGGCGCCCAGTAACGTTAGGGCGTCACACCCTCCGTTGTTAGGCAGAGCCAGATATAGTGATATATTAGGGGCACTTTAGCTCAAATAAGCTTGGGACTGCCTTGTTCATTATATCTGCCTCTGTAATGTTATTATTGCTGTACCCGTTTTTACAGTAGCTCCCCTGGTTCCCTGCTCTGTGCCTGCAAAATTGTTATTGGAGATATTTATCCTCTTACTGAGTTTAATATGGAGTATTGCACCATATGTTATTGAAAGTTTTGGGTACAGAAACTATCATCATATTGGTAGGGTTTTAGTAGGGAGAGTGAGGGTCAGCCGTCGAGGAACGGGGGCGTCCAGCTAAGTTAGGGCGTCACACCCTCCGTTGTTAGGCAGGGCCAGACATAGTGACATATTAGGGTCACAATAGCATAAATAAATTCTGGTCTGACATTTTATTGCCTATGAAACCTGAGGGTATATGGCTGTACCTGATCCATAGTAGCTCCCTTTTTATTGGTTGAGTTTTTGGGATTTTTTCACCTGGGCGATTTTTATATGAAATAATAAAATTGATTTTTTAAAGGGAATTGTATTGCACACTGGTTAAACATACTAGGGTGGATATGTAACGGAAGGAACCGGGCAGAAGTGCCGACCAGAGACGGCAGACGGAGTCCGGGCACAGCTTGATGAGACCAGGTGAAGTCCAGAGCCAGTGTCGGGTGTTTCAGCAGGATCCAAATAGCAATCAGGAACCAAGAGATGCAGGGCAGGAGTAGACAGGAAGCAGTATACTCAGGCAACTAGACTAAGCTTAGGGGCGGCTTTTAAACAGATGAACAGGAAGTAGGGCAACAGAACAGAAAACGCCATGTTAACAAAGGGCAAGATCCTTCAGAAGAAAACTGGAAATCCCGGAACTCTGACACAGGGCCTTTATTTAGATGTAGCAGAGCAGAGACAGTCAGATGTAGCAGAGACCGTGAGAGACTCCCTCCCTCTATCGTGATTTCTCCTGCTCGAGTTTCCCATTGAATTCCATCATGCTCGTTACTCGAGCATTACAAATTGCTTCAATTGAGTAACGAGCATCCAAGCATTTTAGTGCTCGCCCATCTCTGTTGATCACTTCACTTAAACCTGAGATGGACAGGATATCCAGACAGATCATGGATTGCTACATTCATACATGTAAATTGTTTTTTATGCTTAAAATGTTATATGTTCTCAGATGCATTCCCTTATACATAACCAAAGTCATCCTACTTAAATTGCAATCTATGCTTTTGGGATTCATATGGGCCAGTGAAAGTCTGAGAATAGCTAAGAATATGTCACACTAGAAGGCATGGGTTGGAGGAATTGGAATTCCTAACATTGTACTTTACGGTATTAGGCTATGTGCCCACATTGCGTTCTGTCCCTGTAGAAATTTCTGCAGCGATTTGAACAGCACACGTGCGCTTCAAATCGCTGCAGAAACAGTCCGTAATGAAAAGCCGATTTCATGCGCTCTGGATGCAGCCCCTCCCATAGACAGAGCGGGACCTGCATCCAAAGCGCATGGAAGAAGTGACATGTTGCTTTTTAGAACGCAGCGCTTCGGCTGCGGTCTAATATGCCACGTGGGCATGGATTAGGCACAATCTTCATAGATTGTGCTGGGGACGCAGGACGCATGCAGTTACACTGCAGTGCAGAACGCAGCGTAACTGCATGAAAATACGCTACGTGGGCACATAGCCTTAGCAAGCTTTCTTTGTGGATGGAATAAAGGAATGGTGGCAACCAGATTGTGACCACAAATGGGTTCAGCATAAAAATGTTTTGCCAAGCTGTACTCTACTAGATATCTTTTGGAAGCGGAGTACTTAAAACCTGTATCCCATTCTTGCAATCTCCCTTCCATGCAGACTACACTTTATATATGGAAATAAATATAAAAGAAAACAACTAAAAATCCCTTTGCCTGGCGTATTCAATTCTGTTTATCCATCTCCTCCTTGAATGATATGACATTTTTTCTTCCAATATATGCAAATCAGAAGTTTTCTTTCTTGTTCTTTCATTCATAGACAATTGATTCCACAGATATCCAGGGTTTCATTTTAGGGAAGAAGGGTTATGAAACAGGGTTATCTAATTCTTATAATACAGTGTGTCCACCCGTATCCTGTCCACTGCCATTAACTTGAGAATGGCGGCAGCTATAGGCATAGAAGTGGTGTCTAGGTATAGTAAAGTAGCCAATGAAACCACCTATAGCGACACCTGGTGGAATACAACGGAGTTAGCATTTTTATCTTGTAAACGGAACGAGATAGAGAAAAAAATAAATTAAAAAATTGTAGGGCATCATCAATTCAGTACGAATCGATACCTTGCATACAGAAATGCTATGATATGAAACCCATGACCCCCCCCCGAAAACATTGAATGCTGGTCGCGCATATGGCGCTCATTTAACTTTGATGCTCAACTTGGCCACCATCAGCTGCAATGCGCATCTGGACTCTGGACAGCATACTGTATCTTGCTGCACGTTGTGCAATATCGTAGGTGACACGTTTGCACAAGCATCTGTGATACGTCGTCGTAGGTCCTGCAGTGTTGATGGAGGGGTCATATACACCTGCTGCTTGATGTGACCTCACAGAAAAAAGTCCAATGGGGTCAGGTCAGGTGAGAGTGGAGGCCACTCCACGCAGCCATCATACCCAATGACTTGTAGGAAGGTCTCCATGAGGTATCGCTTCACGTCCTCAGCTTTGTGAGTTTTACACATTCTAATCATAGCATTTCTGTATGCAAGGTGTCGATTTGTATTGAATTCAAGATGCTCTACAACTTTGTAATTCACTTTATTTCTCTATCTCGTTCCGTTTTTGAGATAAAAATGCTAACTCTGTTGTTTTCCACCAGGTGGCGCTATAGGTGGCTTTATTGCGTAGCGCATGGCTACTTTACTATACCTAGACACCACTTCTATGCCTATAGCTGCCGCTGTTCTCAAGTTAATGGCGGTGGACAGGATATGGGTGGACACACTGTATATTAAATTATATAATTTCACAAGTAAAAATATGAAAATAGACCTAAAAGAAGCTTTGAGGAAATGTTTCCATTATAAAATAGAAAATAAAAAAATCTCAAAGTATTTTGCAAATTTCTAAAAAAAAACAAACCCCATGTTGCTCTACAATGACAAGTATGGGAGTCTAATAGACTCATCACTAGTCATTTACAAGCCTTTTACAAGATGACAGCTGTGGGGATGATGCCTTGTCTTTATTATCCGTACATGACATAACTCATCCATTGACTTTATCCTCCTCACCCTGTGAGTGACAAGTAACGTCTATTGAGCCTCCTTATGCAGGCGGTGGCAGGTGAGCACACAATGAAGGGGCCTCCTGGCTCTTTTGTCTTTTACGTTTCCCTTTATGTTTGCAGTCATACCCAGCAGGAAATATGATTTATGGCACATCCTAATATGAATTGTGGAGCCAATATATAATACAGTCTACAGCACAAGCGGAAGTCTACCCATAGTCTACATTCACGTTAGCGAATCGTCTATTCCATATTTCCCTACAGAGCCCCAGAGCCATCACCACTCCCATAATCTACAGTAACAGCTCATCATGGAGCGCAATTTGTTTCAGAAAATTCAGCAATGTACAAGATAATCCAAAAGTTGCACACAATAAGCAATACATGTACAATAAAGAAATAACTTATTTTACATTGGCTGCAGATATCACTTCACAGTTCAAAGACCCCTTGAGAAGTCCGGACCCAATCGGTTTTCACAATCTTGTGCGTATACAGCTGAGGTCATTAAAGGATTTTCACCAGGATTTTCCTACGAGTATAACCTAAAGCCAGTGCTATACTGGCATTATCAGGCTGATTCTATACATACCATTAGTTGTCAGCTAGGATGTGTAGGTTTTGAAACACAAGCAAGTAAAGTTTGTAAAATGAGCAGCGTTTTGAATGGCAGCAGCTGCCGATCCGCTGATAGCTGGGGTGGGTTTTGATAGTGAATTCCGCCCCCTGCCTGTCTGTCCTCCCCCTATCTGTTATTTATGCCTATTCCATTATAGAATTGTTTTGCCTAGAAGTGGCTAGAAGGACCTGTGCTGATGTCATACCCATGTGAGCAGAAGCGGCGGAGCCTCAGCCAACAGAAAATGTTGCTTCCTGGTATCAGCTATGTTGGTTGAGTCCGCGCCCCTTCTTATCACATGGGTGACGTGATAAAGGTGCGTATGTCCCTCCATGTGCCATGATTTGGGCAGATGTGTGATCTCCATGTGCTATCCGTGATAACACACAGAAATTAGGCACTTATACTCACCTGTCCACGCCGATGCTGTCCGTGGTGCTGATGTTTTCTGCGCTGCTGTGTCCAGCCGCTACTGTTTCCCCTCTGCAGCTACTTCCATGTTGGCTGTACACTGCATATGCATGAGAATTTGTATAGCCGGCCTGGAAGCAGGAGACAGCATCGCTGAAGACGGGTAAGTTTAAAAAACTTTTTCTTTTAAATGTACGTGTTTTTCTGGCATGTGTTTTTTGGATCACACCACTGTGTTGTCTGTGGAACATCAGTGAAGCTAGAAAAAAACAGACATGTCTTCGTGCGGAACACACGGACACGCATGTATGCCGCACGGAGACACGTTAGTGAAAAAATCACTGATGTGTGTGCAGAGCCAATGATTTTAATGGGTCTGCAAATGTCCGTGATTCTGGTACGTATAGAAACTGCAACATATGTACCAGAATGACTGACGTGTGACGGGGGCCCTTAGACAGTGATGCCGAGCATCAGTGGATCCATCTGGAATTAGTGGTGAGCCGCTTTTTTTCCTTTTTCTAATCACTTTAATTCAAATAATGTGAATTGGTGTCAACAGTTATTCAGAAAGTAGTCCAATAATACCTTCATATATACAGCCAAACACCATCAACCCCACAGCTGAGCCCATATATAAATGAAAAAAGGTACAGTATATGAGCATGGAGAGCCATAGAAACCATAAAATTCCAATCAATTATATGTATAAATGTATATCAATATAATGTTTGCAAACTGATTCTAGGCCTTAAAGGTTGATTTAAAGGGAACCTGTCACCAGTTTTCTTTTTACATCTGAACAAAGACTAGCACCTTCAGCAGCGCCTGTTCTGAGTTCCATAAAGGTGTATATTATCCCTTAACTCTCCCTGTATACTCCTCAAAAACCTTTTTAAACTCTCCTATGCTCTATGTAAATTTGGACCATCCAGTCCGATGGGTGTCCTTCATACGGCGTCTATCCCTCCTCTCCGCTGCTGATTACCGTCCTCTCGTTTAGATTGACGTACATGATGCCTCCTGTGTCATCCACAGAGCTGAGCCAAATCTCGTAGACATCACTGGCTCGCGCATGTGCACTTTTCTCTGCCCTATTGCGGCCAGAGCCTAAAACATAAGTTTGCATGTGTCATCTACGTAACTGGGTGAAATCTAGCACCTGCACAGAGACATCACTGGATCACGCATGAGCATTTTGTGCTTCCCTACTGCTGTCACAGGTGTGTCATGGTTGAGAGACAACCCTGTGGTGTCCAGCTGCAGAAGGTCTCTGCATTTGTCTGCACGAACTGCTCCTTGATATTTCATTCTTCTCTGGTGTGAATTGAGTTCCATGTATCTTCTTTGTCAGGATTAACTCCTTCTCATTAATGGACCCTTCGGACAACTTGGCAATTTAGCTGCTAAATCTTATCCCACTCCCTGTGTCCAAATATACCTGTATTTCCCCTTGGTTTGTTGTTGGCAATCGAGTAAAGTGGGCTTTGCACACTGTGACATCGCTAGCCGATGCTAGCGATGGCGAGCGTGATAGCACCTACCTCTATCGTTATGCCGATATTTGGTTATCGCTGCCGCAGCGAACATTATCGCTACGGCAGCGTCACACGCACTTACCTGGTCGTCGTCGTCCCTGTGACTGCCGAACAATCCCTCCCTCAAGGGGGAGGTATGTTCGGCATCACAGCGACGTCACCGCGATGTCACTAAGCGGCCGGCCAATCAAAGCGGAGGGGCGGAGATGAGCGGGAAGAACATCCCACCCACCTCCTTCATTCCTCATTGCTGGCGTGTGGCAGGTAAGGAGAGGTTCCTCATTCCTGCGGCGTCACACGTAGCGATGTGTGCTGCCGCAGGGACGAGGATCAACTTCGCCCACGCAACAGCAGCAATATTTGAGAATGGACCCCCATGTCAACGGGGAGCGATTTTGGACGTTTTTTGCAACGATCCTAAATCGCTCCTAGGAGTCACACACAACGAGATCGCTACAGCGGCCGGATGTGCGTCATAAAATCCGTGACCCCAACGAGATCGCTGTTTCTTCCTATGCTGTCCAGGTTGCAAGCAGTCAGCTTGGAATCACCTGTGGAGACTTGTTGGTGTATATTCCTGTACTTCTCCCAAAGTCATCCTAGAGATAAGTTGTACGTTTGTATTCCCTTTTTGTTTCCCCCTGTGTGTTCTTTAGCACTTAGTGGGGTTGAATAGGGCTCATCCTATCCGGTCACTTCCTAGGGTCGATTTCAAGGTCAGCCAGGGCCTAGGTATCCTGCTTGGCGCATACGTGCGGAAACTATCTAGGGACGTCAGGCGAGCCAGCGGATGTTTTTTTTTTTATCAGGGGTCACAATCTTCCCCTTCCTTAGAGACAGGGTTCCCCTCTTTGCTCCTCTTCCTTTTCGTCATTTGCCTGGTATCCCTCATACCTAGCGTGACAACTGTGGGCAGAGCCATAAAACATAAGATTACGTGATTTTTGGTGTTTTCACACCAGTTGAGCTTGGACATTACACCATAGCTCACCTAATTCATGACAAGCTGTGGCAGTCCTTTCACGAGAAATCTTACCACAGTTAGGGACTGTGGTACGATTCCTGTCATGGTGCACAGAGGCCCATGCCACTCCTCTTCCATAATAGGTGTGAGGTAGCGACCACCAATGTGGTAAATGGTCGCTATATGTCATAGTGGAGAAGATACCTGCGATATCTAAACGGAAGAGGTTGCTATGGGACTTGTAGTCCACAAAGGCGTCTTGCTGCATATAAGGGTCAGGTTCCCTTTAATAATACCAGGGTGCTGTGCAGGGCTGAGAATCACAGACCTCCACCTGTGGGTGTGGCCAGCTTGATTTAGGAGACTGGCAGTGTGTGTTCTGGAGAGTGAGAGCAGAGCCGAGAGCTCTGGATGGAGCAACCTGTGTGGAGGCCGAGCACAGGGCTCCGATATTAAGTCTGAGTCGAGACTGAGGTGAGTGCAGCCAGACCAGGGCTGTAGGGCCGAACCTCTCCTGGAGGAGACACAGACCCAGTGGTCTGCAGAGGGCCCTGGGGCTGAGAAGGAACCTCAGCTAGAGGTGTCTGCTACCAGGTGCCAGAGAGTGAGGAAAGTGGTTAAACTTCCACTATAAACTTGTAATAGAGTCTGTTCTGTAAGCTGCAGAGCAGGAGGCCTGGAAAAGCTCCAGGACTGCGTGGAGCGATTATAAGTCTGTGGACCCTCCTGGAACAGCCGAACGGGGCATTATAAGACCGTCTCCTACGGCAAGGGGTGCCTGTGTGACGGGGACCCGTATGGATGGTGCATAACCCGGCTGTATTCCGGATGACTTTACCTGTACAGCGAGGACAATAAAGCTGTTTGGATCGGACTATTTGGGTCACTGCCTCTTTGTCGTCCTGGGGGACCCCCAGCCCGCTACATAGGGAACGTGTGATTCCACCATGACCCCCAAATTGATGATCTTGATGACTCAGACTTGAGTTTCTTTGCCACATGAGCCCCGAACTGCGATTACCAAAAGAGCTGGAAGAGCGCCAGAACAGGAGGCGAGTAAAAGGTGTTTTATTTCAATTGGGGGAAACAAGTGGAATCAGAAGGGGTTGTGCTAGTAGTGGACAACTCCTTTAAATAAAAATCTTTATTAGCAGTGGACTGGAGAGATATTCTACGGAATATTTTTTTTCCGTGATGCATTTTCTGGACATTTTTATTTTTCTTAAAAAAATGTTGGTAGGCAAAATTGGGAAATATTTTCACGTTAGTGAACATATTTCAGTCTTCTTGGTTAGCCTTGTAGGTAGTGGTAGTGGTGCATCATCACATTATGGGTTTCAGGTCCGAGCATTCCTACATGAACAGTGTCCTGGAAAGTGGTTTGGTCATCGTGGGCCAGTTGAATGGTCACCAAGGTCTCCCGATTTGACCCCCTTAGACTTTTATCTTTGGGGTCATCTGAAGGCAATTGTCTATGCTGTGAAGATATAAGATGTGCAGCATCTAAACTATGGATACTGGAAGCCTGTGCTAGCATTTCTTCTGCGGTGCTGCTATCAGTGTGTCAAGAGTGGGAGAAGAGGGTTGCATTGACAATCCAACACAATGGGCAGCATTTTGAACACATTTTATAAGTGGTCATAAAATTGTAAATAACTAATGAACGAATAAAGTTATGTTAAAACTAAGAACACCTTTGTTTTTGTTGTGAAATTCTCAATATGTTTGATGTGTTACATGACCCTCTTCCCATTGGAAAAATAAAGTTGAATCAAAATAGTTGGCTTCAAAATGGCCGCCATGGTCACCACCCATCTTGAAAAGTTTCCCCCTCCCATATACTAATGAGCCACAAACAGGAAGTTGATATCACCAACCATTCCCATTTTATTTAGGTGTATCCATATAAATGGCCCACCCTGTAGTATGAGTACTGATCATGGTAGTGCTAGCCAATCAATAGTTGCCAATCAAACATGGTAGTGTTCGGTCACCACTAGTTACAAGTACCGAGCACCCGAGCATGGTACTGCTCGCTCATCTCTAGTTATGAGTACTGAGTATGGTAGTGCTGGCTCATTACTAGTTACAAGTATTGAGCACCCGTGCATGGTAGTGCTCGCTCATCTCTAGTTATGAGTACTGAGTATGGTAGTGCTGGCTCATTACTAGTTACAAGTATTGAGCACCCATGCATGGTAGTGCTCGCTCATAACTAGTTACGAGTACTGAGCACCCGAGCATGGTAGTGCTCACTCATCACTAGTTACGAGTATCGAGCACCTGAGCATGGTAGTGCTCACTCATCACTAGTTACGAGTACTGAGCACCTGAGCATGGTAGTGCTCACTCATCACTAGTTACGAGTACTGAGCACCCGAGCATGGTAGTGCTCGCTCATTACTAGTTACGACTACTGAGCACCCGAGCATGGTAGTGCTCGCTCACCACTAGTTACGAGTACAGAGCACCTGAGCATGGTAGTGCTCACTCATCACTAGTTACGAGTACTGAGCATCTGAGCATGGTAGTGCTCACTCATCACTAGTTACGAGTGCTGAGCACCTGAGCATGGTAGTGCCCGCTCATCAGTAGTAACGAGCACCTGAGCATGGTAGTGCTCACTCATCACTAGTTACGAGTATCGAGCACCTGAGCATGGTAGTGCCCGCTCATCAGTAGTAACGAGCACCTGAGCATGGTAGTGCTCACTCATCACTAGTTACGAGTACCGAGCACCTGAGCATGGTAGTGCTCACTCATCACTAGTTATGAGTATCGAGCACCTGAGCATGGTAGTGCCCGCTCATCACTAGTTACGAGTATCGAGCACCTGAGCATGGTAGTGCTCACTCATCACTAGTTATGAGTATCGAGCACCTGAGCATGGTAGTGCCCGCTCATCACTAGTTACGAGTATCGAGCACCTGAGCATGGTAGTGCCCGCTCATCACTATTACGAGTACTGAGCACCTGAGCATGGTAGTGCCCGCTCATCACTAGTTACGAGTATCGAGCACCTGAGCATGGTAGTGCCCGCTCATCACTATTACGAGTACTGAGCACCTGAGCATGGTAGTGCCCGCTCATCACTAGTTACGAGTATCGAGCACCTGAGCATGGTAGTGCTCGCTCATCACTATTACGAGTACTGAGCACCTGAGCATGGTAGTGCCCGCTCATCACTAGTTACGAGTACTGAGAATGGCAGAGCTCACTCATCACTAGTACCGATCACTTGAGCATGGTAAAGTATTCTGTGGTGACTCTGTTCGAAAGAAGCTCGCCCTTAACACAATATTATATTTTCCTGATTGCAAGCTTTGTGCCGAGTTGATCGAAAATTACAAAAAAGCCCACAAAAATCAAAGCTTTCTGTATTTTCCTTTGCTGACATCTCTCCATCAAGGCCTGTAACTGCTAATACCTGTGCTGCGAGCATTAGCTTAGCCCTGGCTGTCAGCAGCCTCCCCGGTGCTCAGCGACTTCCTGTACTCCCTCCCTCCTGTCAGCGAGCTGTGGCAGAGGGATGCAATAGCCGCTGCAGCAGCCAGGTTTTCTGTATGATCACATATCATATGCTCTTTAAAAATGTCCTTGCAGAGGAAATCAAAGAAGATCCACTCCTCAGGGGGTAAGTGGCTCTTTAACGGAGAGGAGGGTTGGATGAGCAGAAGAAGGCGTGCTATTAGTATCATGACATCCTCTGCCATCCGGCTGCACTGTGTACACGTCATGTCGCTGCTGTGTGCACTGACGTTATGGGGTCCATAGATGCTCATATGTTTAGTATTGTAAACAAAGCCGCTATAGGTTCCCCTCCCCCTCCGTGTCATAGAATCATAGAATGGTAGAGTTGGAATGGACCTCCAGGGTCACCGTGTCCGACCCCCGGCTCAATGCAGGACTCGTCCGTCCAGCCTCTGTTTGAAGACTTCCATTGAAGGAGAACTCTCATTGTTCGATACTTCAGCTAGTCATTTTATATATTTACTACTTCTGTCATTGTACGGTGCTGTGGAATATGTTGGCGCTATATTAAAGGTTATTCTATTCGTATTGGTATATATGATTAGGAAGTGATACACGGCTGCTGGTGCTGTACACACCTGTCTTGCTCCTCTTTCCATACGGCGGGATCACTTACAGACTGGAAGCACTGACTCATCCGTTGTGTAATTGTATAGGTGCTAGCACATGACTGTGCCGGCAGCTGGACCAGGTCCTGCCCTGTCAGCGGAGGCAATTGTTTTGGTGGACGTGTCATTTCAGCATGAGCACAGTGACTGCTTGCTCTGTTGGAAATGAATGTCACATTACAGGCATTGCTTTGATATGTCTAATAAATACTGTATATAATATATACATTCATGCACTGTAAGGACAAAGGTATTGGGACACCTACACATTACACATTAAAGGGGTTCTCCACTACAAGGACAACCCATTCTGATCCCACTTGTTTACCTAGTTAAATTTAAAGACCCTGTACTCACCACCCATTCCGGCACCGTTCCAGCGCTGTCGGTTATCATGTTTGGATGCTCACGTGACATTGTGACATCATGCAATCACCACATCCAATTACCACCGGCTTCTTTCTCCCCACCTTCCTACCAAGTGAGTTACTCAACAGAAAGTGACGCTGCGGCTGCCACTGATGATCTTTTGATTGCTTATTTGGGCTAAAGGGAGGGAGAGAGAAGCCAGCAGTGATTGGACAATGTCACGTGAACCCCGAACCACGGTTACCGATGACGCCGAAACGGCACTCGAACAGGAGGTGAGTACATGGTCTTTTACTTTACCTGGGGGAAACAAGTGGAATCAGAAGGGGGCGTCCTAGTAGTATGACATGCCCACCGGGGCCGTGGCGGCGCTCGTTACCGGCCCACGGTTCTGATTCTGGGATGCTGCGGTGGCAAGGTCCGGTTCCGTGACCCCGGCGGTGTCGTTAAAAGGGGAAATGATGGGGATGGTAGTTAGTAGTTTGTCGTGACACCACCTGTGGTATTCGGCCAGAAATAGCCGACGCTGCGGGATGGGACCTCTGGGGAGATGGTGACGCAGCTTGGTTGGTATAGCTCTCTACAGGTAGAGCTGGGTTCCAGGGACGATGGGGGTAGTAGTCTATGATGGCGGGGATGCAGGGCTCGGGCGCAGGCAAATACAGACACAGGGATGCAATCTCAAGGTGTTTACTCACTGTAGCAGGTTCCAAGGTAACACGACTAGTCAGTGACCACCTTTGGAGTGCTGGGTTTCAATGTGATGGGCTCTAGTTGATCCTGGGTAGTTTGGAGGTCAATACTGGTGCACCCTTTGTGTGTTCATTTCCCTGGTTGTCTTCCTGCACTGACTTCCCGCCCTCCTGTCCTACACCTACGCATCCAGTGCCCTGAGCCGGTGTCTGCAGATCCTTCACAAGGGGAGCCTGTTGGCCTAGTCCCTTTAGTCCTATGTGGTCACTTTCCAGCGGATTCATGTGCAGGTTTGGCTTCAGCCCTTGAAGTGACCTAGGCCTCCAGTTTTGCTAGATGAGCACGTTGGTTCTTTTCCTCTAGTCTAGGGACCGGATCCCCATTTGCGGCCACGTCCCTCCACTCCGATATGTCGTATGTGGAACGAGTCCACAGGAGTTTGGCGCACGTGCCGTGGCTCTAGGACCCTGCCTCCTTGCGCCTGGGTGGAGCTGCACCAGCTCCAGACCACAGGTCTTTACTCATGCACTGCTCCTCCTTAACTCCCTCTCCCTACAGTCCCCTCTCACTCACTAGACTCCACCCCAGGCCCATCGGATTAGGGGGAGGGAGGTGTCATCACCAGTTGTGGCTATACATAGCATTAATGGCACCAAGCCCTAACCCTGAACCGGTGGGGAGCTGCTCACTGAGAGCGTTGTGTGTTTGTGTGAACCGGTGGATGACCTCTTCCTTACCCAGGGATGGGGCAGTACCTCTGTGGCGACTGATGCCTCAGAGGCGTCACGAGTAGACAACCCCTTTATTTATAGAGTTGATTCCCCTTTGCAGCTATAACATTTCCCGCTCTTCTGGGACAGCTTTCTATAAGATTTTGGAGGTATCTGTGGGAATTTTTGCCCAATTCTCCATTTGTGAGGTCACACTCTGATGTTGGAGCAGAGAGCAAGCTCACTATTACGTCACCGCCGGAGTCTGCTCCAGCGACTTCTGCTCCGATCGCCAGGCGACGCCGTGTTCCTGCCATGGATGGTGCTGGTGATGGGAGAGAAGTCGATGCCAGCGGCACCAGTGGGTGCAGGCTCCGATCATCCACTGGGCTGGGTTAGCTTGGGATCTGCAGTACCACTGGCTGACTGTGGGTGGCGTGTGTCTTCCAGCTGAAGTTGCAAGCGTTCAGCTACAGCCAATGGGAAGACACCACACCCTTCTTATTTCCCCTCCTGTCACATGATTACTGCCAGATACAGTTATGATTTTCCTGGCTCCTGTTACGTCCTATTCTGTTGGTGATTCCTGTGTTGACTTCTGTGAGTTTTGACTACCTTTCTGCCTACTGTTTTTGTACCTTGCTGCCCGACCCGGATCTGACCTCTTCTACGTTTGCTGACTACGTCACTGCTTGCCGATTCTGTCCCTGTTCCGCAATTCCTGGTTTGACCCTGCCTGACTACTACTCTCATCGGACTGCAGCCTTCCACAGGTAGTGATCTCCAGTTCCCTGTGTAATTCCAAATCCCTGTATAGGGGGTTAAAGGGTTTCAGGGTTCTGGGGGTCCTACTTGGTGAGTGGCTTCCCTCTAGACTTCCCTTTACAGCCCATCTGAGTCTGTGGATCCAGGCAGGCGTTACACTCACAATCTCCAGTCTAGTTCCTCGCAAGGGGTTGAGGTTGGGGTTCTGTGCAGACTTATTAGTATATTAGTTCTTCCACCAAACCCCCCAACCATGTCTATATGGACCTTCCTTTATGCACTGGGGTATATGGGGGAACAGAAAAGAGCCTTCCTCAAATTGTTCCCACAAAGTTGGAAGATTTAATTTTTATTGGCACGAAGGAGACCTATGCCAACATTGGTAAACAATCCATTAGCCATCTCTACCAACCTTTACAGGTGGCACAATGTCATCAGGCAGGTAACATTCTCCTGGCAATCACCAAACCCAGACCTATCCATCAGGTGCCAGATAGTGAAGCACGATTCATCACCAAACAGAACTTGTCTTCACTGCTACAGTCCCGTTGTGGTGGCGGCTTTACAGCACTACATCTGACATTGGTCTTAGCGTAGCAGCTGATCAGCCATGACACTCCTGCTGCACAATTTTTGCACTGATGTTAATGCCAAAGGAGGTTTGGAGTCAGGAGGGTGTTGATGAGTTTTCTGCCTTCTGCTCCTTAGCACTTGTTGACCCCTCTCTGTAACTTTATGTGATCTCCATTCTTGTAATTGAGTTGCTGTAGTTCCTAAATGCTTCCACCAGGGGCGGACATATCATTGGTGCAACCTGTGCAGCTGCACAGGGGTCCAAGAGATAAGGGGGCCCACTTTGACCTCAAAGGCTGAAGGAATTGTGCATTATGATGAGCTATTAGCTTGCAAAGGGCCCATATACTGTTCTTGCACAGGAGCCCTCTTCTGTCTGTGTCCACTAGTGGCCTCCACTTTTAACCCTAGAACGCATGCCTGGGGCCTCGCAGGCCTGCCAGGTCACTTGTTTTCTATGGTAGATTTCTATGGTTGCGCGTTCTAGGGTTAAATACCACTAATAAGTGATTCAGTGAACCTTTTGAAGAGAGTGTCAGCCCAATCTACCAAAATAAACTAAGCACACAGCCTTGATATGTAAATGTAGCCCCATATAAATCACTGCTTATTGTTCTAAATACTGAATCCCTTTAAAATTAATTGAGTAAGGTAAGAGGCGTGTCTCACTACTTTTATCCATATGGTGTAGATATATAGTGTGTAGTTTTATTCTTGTGGAGCTGTGTAGTGATGAGCAGGCATTAACATGCTCAGGTGCTCGTAGCTAGTAGTTGGCTGCGCGGATGTGCACGACTCATGTACCTAATATAATGGAAGTCAATAGGGAACTCCAGCATTTTTCTGGAAGATCTCACCATTGACTTACATAATACTCGGAGTCGGTACACAAGTCGAATATGTGCGATTGTCCATCTGAGACTACAGGGCCCCTGTGCATGGTAGTGCTCACTCATCACTAGTTACAAGTAACGAGCACCCAAGCATGGTAGTGCCCGCTCTTCACTAGTTACAAGTACTAAGCATCCGAACATGGTAGTGCCCGCTCATCACTAGTTACAAGTACAGAGCACCTGAGCATGATAGTGCCCGCTCATCACTAGTTACAAGTACTAAGCACCCGAACATGGTAGTGCTCACTCATCACTAGTTACAAGTAACGAGCACCCAAGCATGGTAGTGCTCACTCATCACTAGTTACAAGTACTAAGCACCCGAACATGGTAGTGCTCACTCATCACTAGTTACAAGTACTAAGCACCCGAACATGGTTGTGCTCACTCATCACTAGTTACAAGTACTAAGCACCCGAACATGGTAGTGCTCGCTCATCACTAGTTACAAGTACTAAGCATCCGAACATGGTTGTGCTCACTCATCACTAGTTACAAGTACTAAGCACCTGAGCATGGTAGTGCTCGCCGATCACTAGTTACAAGTACTAAGCACCCGAACATGGTTGTGCTCACTCATCACTAGTTACAAGTAACGAGCACCCAAGCATGGTAGTGCTCGCTCATCACTAGTTACGAGTACTGAGCACCTGTGCTATAGTGCTTGCTCATCACCTGTGTTATGCAGAAATGATCAGTCCCTGTCCAATCTAATACCGCTATCGCGAATGCACACTGTGTGTATGTGCCGCTCCCATGTCAGCAGCCGGCGCTGCTCGGATCCGGACCCTCTGCGTGGCTCGAGGGATCCTCCGGACCCGGGGGTCACGCGGACACGCCGAATGAAAAGGGGGGGCGTAGTTGTACGGCTTTGACCGTATTTAGTTTGTGACGCCACCCACGGTGTGTGGTGAAGTGGGACACCACCGCTGCTCTTGTGGGATACCCGGAGGAGATGTAATGACAGCCGGATGTTAACCCTTCCGTTGCTAGGCATGGTTGCCCTGGGGCCCAGTGTCTCTGTGTAGGGTATGGCTATGGCAGGAGCCTGCGCGCTCGGACGTAGCAGGGGATGTTTGGTTACTCACAAGCAAATGAATCACACAAGTCTTTTGGTAAACCAAGGTAATGGTGGCCGGCCGCCGCGGCTGGTTATACTGTGGTCCCCCACCCGGGCTGGTGGTCGCCGTCTCTTCCTCTGCACTGGTTGTGGTTGTGTGTTTGGACTTCCCGGTGTGGAACACGGGAGTCCGCTCCCAGCTTTCTGTGTGCCTGAGGAGCCGTGCCCGCTGACCTGTGGGATCTATGGGCCCTGGCGGTTGCCCTATCCCTATCTGTGGGTGGTTGTCTGCTTTTTGGACTTTGGTTGGGACAGGACCTGTAATCCTGCCCTCAATTGGTTGATTAGCTAGGCTGTTGGTTCCGATCCTGGCTTCAGGGTCCGAGTACCCCCTGTGTGCACGGTTTCCGGTCGGGTCTCCGGTGTCGGTACTGGCGGGCTCCAACCCTGCTCTGGTCCTCCTCGGATCTGCCGAGCCGTCTTCCCATCTCCTGCTGACGGTGACGACCGTCTGCCACCTAGCCAAGGTATCAGGGCTCCGGCCCTGGCACCGCTCAACTTGAACTTCTCCTCTGCTGGAGCTACACCTAGCTCCAGCCCACACTCCTCTCAACTTGAACTACAACTTAATCTGTTTGCTTTTCCGTCCCGGGCTGTTCTCTAACCGCCTGGTCCCGCCCACTGGTGTGCCTGTCTTGCCCTGAGGGGGGTGACTAGGGTTTCAGGTCGGCTGTATGTGCCCTAGGTGAGGGATGGTGTTATCCGGGGGCCTAATGTGTGACTACCTGGCTTTGCCAGGGCGTCACATGTATAAAGCATGAGAGAACATACAGTATATAGTCAAATACAGTATCTGTTTTTCACTGGTAGAATTTAAATGCATAAATCCTGTATTATACTTTTTAATTATATTCTATGATACAAATTTATTTCTTTTTCTAAAGTTGACGTCGTTCTTAATTGATGACGATGAATTGTGGACGCGATCATGCATTGTGGTTGTGCATATGCCCCTTTCCCCTGTCCTTTCCCATCCCCCGGGGGAACTTGATGGATATTTGTCTTTTTTCAAGTATATTAACTATGTAACCTTATGGTACAAACTGTTAGGGCCTGTCCACACGTGACACATTATTGAAAAACATTGTAGATTCTGTCTGGGATTTTCTTGCAGGATTGCAATACATGTATAACATGCTGACATTGCTGAGGATTTGTCATCGATTTCATCCTATGCAAATAAAAAAATAAATCCACTTTGAAATTTTGCACATAGGTTTGATACGTGGCAGATTTATAATCCACACTGTGGGTCAATTTATACAGTATATGGAATATTTTTTTGCCACGTGCAAATTTTTTTTGCTTTGTTTTAAGTTCCAGATTTTTTAAAATCTCATCCAATTTGTTGCTACCGTGTTTTTCCAAAAATAAGCCCTCACCCAAAAATAAGCCCTAGCAGGGATTTTCAGCATTTTCGGAGCAAGGCTTAAATATAAGCCCACCCCTGAAAATAAGCCCTAGACCAGGATCAATAATGAAGTGTCCGTGCAGCTAAAAAAGGTTACAGATACTGCAGGACACTTCATTATAGACAGCGGCACCCGGCAATTACACTCGCCCGATGCTGAGCGGCAGGACCTGCAGTGATCACACACCCGTACACATCAGATCTCACACACACACACACACACACACAATCAGATCTCACTCACACACCAGATCTCACACTCAAACATCGGATTGCACACATAATCAGATCGCACACACAAACATCAGATCACACGCAAACATCAAATCACACACACAAACATCGGATCGCACACACGTTGGATCGCACACACGTTGGATCGCACACACATCGAATCGCATACACACTCACCTCATCCAGCGACACCTATGTCTTCTCGCCGGCAGAATCCTAAGAGGCAGTGCAGTGGAGCGCAACGAACAGGACCTGCAGCCGGACACGTGACTTGCTCTCATCATTCCCTGCGGCCGTAAGCGCTGGATGTGATGTGTGCGATCGGCTGTGTGTGTGTCTGCGATCGGCTGTGTGTCTGCGATCGGCTGTGTGTGTCTGCGATCGGCTGTGTGTCTGCGATCGGCTGTGTGTGTCTGCGATCGGCTGTGTGTGTCTGCGATCGGCTGTGTGTGTGTGCGATCGGCTGTCTCTGCGATCAGCTGTGTGTGTCTGCGATTGGCTGTGTGTGTGTGCGATCGGCTGTGTGTGTGTGCGATCGGCTGTGTGTGTGTGCGATCGGCTGTGTGTGTGTGCGATCGGCTGTGTGTCAGTGATCTGCTGTGTGTGTCTGGGATCGGCTGTGTGTGTCTGTGATCGGCTGTGTGTCAGTGATCGGCTGTGTGTATCAGTGATCGGCTGTGTGTGTCTGGGATCGGCTGTGTGTGTCTGCGATCGGCTGTGTGTGTCTGCGATCGGCTGTGTTTTTCTGTGATCGGCTGTGTGTGTCTGCTATCTGCGGTGTGTGTGATCTGCTGTGTGTGTCTGCGATCGGCTGTGTGTATCTGTGATCGGCTGTGTGTGTCTGCTATCTGCGGTGTGTGTGTGATCTGCTGTGTGTGTCTGCGATCGGCTGTGTGTATCTGTGATTGGCTGTGTGTGTCTGCTATCTGCTGTGTGTGTATCTGTGATCGGCTGTGTGTGTCTGGGATCGGCTGTGTGTGTGTCTGCGATTGGCTGTGTGTGTGTCTGCGATTGGCTGTGTGTGTGTCTGCGATTGGCTGTGTGTGTCTGCTATCTGCTGTGTGTGTGTGATCTGCTGTGTGTGTGATTTGCTGTGTGTGTGTGTGATCTGCTGTGTGTGTGATTTGCTGTGTGTGTGTGTGATCTGCTGTGTGTGTGATTTGCTGTGTGTGTCTGCGATCGGGCTGTGTGCGTCAGCCAGCAGCAGGGTAGGACGGCGTGTAGCACCGACCGGAGATCACAGGAGGACCTGGGAGCCACGCAGAAGTCCTGGTCTGGTCAGTATGAGTCTACTGGGAAGTGGGGGGGTCTGCTTTTTGGGGGGGTAAACTTACCCCCAACCGTGTTTCTCCAAGAATAAGACCTCCTCCAAAAATAAGCCCTAGTGCTTTTTTGGGGGGCAAAAAAGACCCACGGAACTATGGATTTTCAGCCTGCAAATCCAGACAGAAAATCATCAGCATGTGGGTGAACATGCCCGCAGTTTCTCAGAATCTGAAACCTATGGATAAATACTCCCGATGCAAAGCAGCCCCCCAAAATAGTTTGTAAAAATAACAACCAAAAATGCAGCACCTATAACGCCCTGTGCGCATGATGCTTTTTTATGAAGAGTTGGTGCAGTGTATCATGCAGTTTGTTGCTCAAATCTGCATGTCTATTCTTATCTCTTAGCTTTATCCATGGAAATCAATCAACTTATCATTATAAAAGGGGTCGGCTTCATGAGATTTGTTCTAGAATTTCATATTTAGTCTGGAGTTCCATTTGCGTATGACTCGTGCGAGTTTCGCATCGCATCACCCGGCACGGCCACACACTCTCCTGAAAGGAGCTGGACGGCTGCATGTATTTCCATGCAGCTGAGGCGCTCGTGTCAGGAGAGTGAGCGGCCATTCCAGGTAATGACAATGCGAGACTCGCACGAGTCATACGCAAATGGAACTCAGGCCTTACAAATCTATATATATAATTGCCTTATTCTGTCTGTCATGCTCCAAAATTGTGTCACCGTGACATGTCCTTACGGTGACACAAAGCTGATTGGCCGCTGGGCTCGCCATGGCCCCGCCCCCCCCACACGGATTGGCCTCTCGCCCCGGCTCTCTGCAGGCCCCGCCCCCCTCACGCAATGCACGCTCGCTCTGGCCCAACTGACACGGAGCTCCGATTCCCAGGTGAGTACACACACACACACATCACATCACACTCACTCTCACACTCACTCTCACACACACCTCACACATCACAACATGCTGGGATATCGCTTGCTTCTACACCGGCTCCGTCAGGATCCCGGCAGCGCCAGACATAACCTTGCGATGCTGGGATCTTGACGGAGGCCGTGAAAGCTGGTAACCATTATACACATCGGGTAACTAAGGTCCCTTAGTTACCCGATGTGTATCATAGTTACCAGTGTACACCGGCTCACACTCACTCTCACACACACCTCACACACACATCACATCGCATCCACACATCAAGGTCCTGCAGCTGCGGAACATACACACACATAACAGCACACACACACACACATACACACACACACACACACAAATCAGATCACACTCACACACACCTCACACATCACATCGCATCCACATACTCACAGCATCCTGGGATATCGCTTGCTTCTCGGCGGCGATACTGTGCTGTTGTGAGCTTCCAGGACCTGCCGGGGGATCACATGGCCAGAAGCATGTGATATCCCCGGATGTTGTGAGTATCAGCGCGTATGTGCAATATCGTCAGTGTGTGTGTCTTTGTGTGTGAGTGTTTGCGATCGGGTGTGTGTGAGTGGATGCGATCGGGTGTGTGTGAGTGGATGCGATCGGGTGTGTGTGAGTGGATGCGATCGGGTGTGTGTGAGTGGATGCGATCGGGTGTGTGTGAGTGGATGCGATCGGGTGTGTGAGTGTCGGCAGAGGAGCACGGCGTGCTGGAGGAGGCTGGGAGCAGAGAGGCTGATCATGGGGAAGGCTGGGAGGAGAGAGGCTGATGCTGGGGGAGGCTGGGAGGGGGAGGGGGAGGCTGGGACGAGGGAGGCTGATGCTGGTGGAGGCTGATGCTTGGGGAGGCTGATGCTGGGGGAGGCTGGAAGGAGAGAGGCTAATGCTGGTGGAGGCTGATGCTTGGGGAGGCTGATGCTGGGGGAGACTGGGAGGGGAAGGCTGATGCTGAGGGAGGCTGGGAGGAAGGAGGCTGGGAGGAGAGAGGCTGATCCTGGGGAAGGCTGGGAACGGGAGGCTGATGCTGAGGGAGGCTGGAAGGAGAGAGGCTGATGCTGGGGGAGGCTGGAAGGAGAGAGGCTGATGCTGGTGGAGGCTGATGCTTGGGGAGGCTGATGCTGGGGGAGACTGGGAGCGGAAGGCTGATGCTGAGGGAGGCTGGGAGGATGAGGCTGGGAAGAAGGAGGCTGGAAGGAGAGAGGCTAATGCTGGTGGAGGCTGATGCTTGGGGAGGCTGATGCTGGGGGAGACTGGGAGGGGAAGGCTGATGCTGAGGGAGGCTGGGAGGAAGGAGGCTGGGAGGAGAGAGGCTGATCCTGGGGAAGGCTGGGAACGGGAGGCTGATGCTGAGGGAGGCTGGAAGGAGAGAGGCTGATGCTGGGGGAGGCTGGAAGGAGAGAGGCTGATGCTGGTGGAGGCTGATGCTTGGGGAGGCTGATGCTGGGGGAGACTGGGAGCGGAAGGCTGATGCTGAGGGAGGCTGGGAGGATGAGGCTGGGAAGAAGGAGGCTGGGAGGAGAGAGGCTGATCCTGAGGAAGGCTGGGAAGAGGAGGCTGATGCTGAGGGAGGCTGGAAGGAGAGAGGCTGATGCTGGGAGAGGCTGGAAGGAGAGAGGCTGAGGCTGGGAGGAGAGAGGCTGATGCTGGGGAAGGCTGATGCTGAGGGAGGCTGGGAGGGGAAAGCTGATGCTGGGGAAGGCTGGGAGGATGGAGGCTGGGAGGAGAGACGCTGATCCTGGGGAAGGCTGGGAGAGGGAGGCTGATGCTGGAGGAGGCTAGAAGGAGAGAGGCTGATGCTGGCGGAGGCTGATGCTGGGGGAGGCTGGAAGGAGAGAGGCTGATGCTGGTGGAGGCTGATGCTTAGGGAGGCTGGGAGAGGGAAGCTGATGCTGAGGGAGGCTGGGAGGAGGGAGGCTGGGAGAGGTAGGCTGAGAGAAGAGAGGCTGATGCACACACACACACACACACACACACACACACACACACACGCGCGCGCGCGCACTGCACAACACACCACACACACACACACACACTGGGAACCACAAACAACTGCCCTACACAGACACCCACACACACAGACAACGCTGCACACACACAACACCCAACACACAAACACCGCGGCACACACAAATATACGCACATACCGCACAACACACACATTGCACAAAACATACCTCCCCCCAAAACACACCACACACACACAAACCGCGCAACACACACACAACGCTACAGACACACAGCGCTCCACAAACAACGCAACACACGCAACACACATACAACACCGCCCTCACCCCCCGTCACACCCAGACAACACCCAGAACATGTACAGCGCCCTACACAAACACTTGGTAACTACACACAACAACATCTATATATATATATATATATATATATATATATATATAACAAAAATCATACATGAACTACACAATACGTAAATTCTAGAATACCCGATGCGTAGAATCGGGCCACCTTCTAGTATATATATATATGTATATAATAATTATGTTATAGTTATTATTATTATTATTAATATTCTCCTGGCAACCTGTCTGACTATGGAAATTCTCCATTTCATGACCACGTATTGCATATATGTGCTATTATAGTTTGTATACTCAGCATAGTGTATACATTTTACTGGACAAGAAAAGCGCTTACAGGCTATGTTCACACAGTGCATCATTTCTAACTACAAAGATGCAGCATTTTTGAGCCCAAAAAAACGCACCCATGGCAAAAACGCATCAAACACGCATTTTTTTATGCGTTTTAAACCTTTTTTATTGTATTTAGTCCAATGTGTTGTTTTTTTTTTAGTCAAATCTATTGACTGGAGGGCTTAAACACTGGAAAAAAGCAAAAAGAATTGACATGCTACATCTTCAAAAAATGCAGCTAAGATGTAGGCAAAAAAAGATGGCCAGTGTATCCAGCAAAGAGATGTCATAGACTTCGCTGGATGAAGGAAATGCATGCATTTACATCTTTGTGACCGCAAAGATGCACCAAAAATGCAATAAAAGCATTGTGTAGCTTCTCTAGAGATGTAATCTCCATGAGGATGACACAGGCGCGCTCAGCAGATTAGCTCACATATCAGATCAGCACCACTCCTGACTAAGCTGGGGTAAACCCAGCAGGGCCAACATCTTCCACAAGCTAATAGTGCATATTGGTGCTTTGTATGTTACGGCATAAGCCTCATGTGACGTTTGCTTCTGTGACTCCATCACCTTGTTTCTTTTTCTATGTCATCCTATGTTTAGCGTTTATACTGTAATATTAGCTGTCATCTCAAGGTGCCACTGCCATATGAAAAGGACAAAATTAAGGTGATATAGGGAGATGATAACAGGAAGTGCTGTTGTCGCGGGCGGCGGGGCGCTGCGCTCGCTATGCTCGGGTCCGGCGCTGCGGCTGCTGCTCGGTGGCTCGAGCGGTGGGCCGGATCCCGGGACTCGAGCGGCGCTCCTCGCCCGTGAGTGAAAAGGGGGTGGTTTGTTTGGGGATTTAGTCCGTGACACCACCCACGGGTTGTGGTGAACATGGGCACCACCACTGCTGGTGACGGGGATCCTGGAAGCGATGGTAGGGAGCAGCTGGGATGTTGTTTTCCCCCTCAGTGGGTAGGGGATGGTGGTCCCGGGGCCCAGTGGTGTGACGGGGAGGCAGGGTTGGTGAGGTGCAGGGTTGCAGGGACAGCGCGGCGCGGTGCCGGATGGCACGGGTGTACTCAGTCAGCAAAAGATGCACAAAGTCTCCGGTAAACCAAACGGCTGGATGGACGGGTCCCGCAGCCGGCTGCAGTGTCTCTCCCGGGACAGGTGATGGTGGCTGTCTCTCCCTGCACCTTTGTGTACTGCGTTGACTCCAATGGCTTCCCAACGGTAGTCCGCTCCCTGGTGTATAGATACCGGAGGAGCCCGTTTTGCCCGCAGGCGCTGGCCCTCGTATTTCTAGCCGGTGGCGGTGGCTGTATATCCTCACGGTGTGAGCGGTTGCCTTCAATCGGGACTTGGTTGTTAGGGAACCCCGGGGGTTCCTGTCACATTCGGATTTGACTATTGACGGCGGCTCCAAGCCTGGTCGGGGTCCGATGGCCCTGCCTGTGTGCTTAGCTTCACTCCATTCCCCGGTCCGGTACCGGTGGGCCACCGCCCAGCCCCGGTCCTTACGGCTCTGCGGAGTTCCACCAATTCCTGCAGACGGCCACCACCGTCTGCCAACCTTGCTCTCAGTGCCTGGGCTCCGACCCAGACACTTGCAGTTTCGTGACCTCTCACTTTCACCTCCTGAACTGATCCACTACTTTTCCCGCCTCCAGGCCTGTGAACTCCTCGGTGGGCGGAGCCAACCGCCTGGCTCCGCCCCACCTGGTGTGGACATCAGACCCTGGAGGGAGGCAACAAGGGTTTTTGTCTGACTAATGTAACTGTCTGGGGGGTTGGGGTGTGTGTGTTTTGTCTGTGGCTACCTGGCTAGTCCAGGGCGCCACACTGTCAGTGTGGGGCTGAAGCCACACGACATGCTAGGAAAGCCTGTTGAGCTAAGCCAAGTGGCACAGTCCCCAGCTGCCCTGGAGTATAGGGGAAAACGTTCATTTTGATCCTGTTGCACAAGAGGACTGGTTTAATAGAGAGGGGCAATGTTAGAACACTGGGTTTTAAAAGAAAAGAGGCGTTACCAGTGTGAGATATGTAATGACTGACAGTCTGCTCTCAGGCTACAGTATATGTCTCACACTAGTAACTTCTTTAATTTAAAATAACCTCTGAAGGCAGATTCTCAGAGAGATATATTTTGGGCCCATAGATATTAACAGCTTTACATATAAGAAAAATGTGGATTTCTCAGGAATAAGACGTTGGATCGCAGATATCAAGCTATGATTTTATTCCTCTTTATATAACCTGCATGCCCATGTACAGCTTAGGCCCCTTTCACACGTCAGTGATTCTGGGACGTTTGTGCTTTTTTTAAAATGTACCAGAATCACTGACATACGCAGACCCATTATAATGAATGGGTCTGTTCACACATCAGTGATTTTTCACTGCACGTGTCTCCGTGCGGCGTACCCGCGTGTGCGTGATTGTCGCACGGAGACATGTCCATTTTTTTCTGGCATCACCGATGTTCCACGGACCACGCAGTGGTGTGGTCCGTGAAACACGTGCCAGAAAAAAACGTGCTTTTAAAATAAAAATCATTTTTACTCACCCGCCGTCCAGCGATGTCCTCTGCAGCCCGTGCAGCCTGCTGCTTCTGAGCCGGCTAATTATTGTCGCGACACAGCCGACCTGGAAGCAGCTGCTGCGGGGGTCAGCGCCGGCCGGATGCTGCACCGCGGGAGTGATCAGCACCATGGAGAGCGGGAGCGGGCACAGGTGAGTTGTTTTCTAAGTGCAATCACGAGCCACGGAGAACGGAGCCCGGATTGCACTTAGACAACCCACGTGTGCCGTGATTCACGGCACACGCAGGGACATGTGCGTGTTTTACACGCCAGTGAAAAACGTCACTGTTTTTCACTGACGTGTGAAACGGGCCTTAGGAGGGTTGATCCTATTGACATATTCCCTTTAAATGCTGTTATACTAGCTTTCATTACTTTTTCACCTCTGAGGTGTGTTTTTTTCTAAGCTAAACAAGCCCAACTTTTCTAACCTCTCATTATACGAGAGACCTTCCATTCCATGAAATAATAATCTATTTGCCCCCCTTTGAACTGACTCTGGGATATCAGTTTTAAAATATGGAGCCCAAAACAGAGTTTGAAGCGTATAGCATCGGATTCTCTCCCATCGGATGTTATACACCAGTGTGTCCCCAGCCTAACCCTGCGCTCACATTGTTTTATTGGATAGCACTCGGCCCATTGTCTTACTATGGGGCAGTGCTGACCAGCGCTTTCTTTCTCAAGCCGAATCGCTGTGAGAAAAAAATTGCTGCATACTTCAATTGGCAGTGTATATTGGATGTCGCGCACCCATTCACGTCTATGGGGGTGTACTGCCCCGTACTCGGCGGCAGCCAAGCCGCTCGGATCCGGACCTTCTGTGGGTGGCTCGAGGGTCTCCGGACCCGGGGGTTCTGCGGTCGCTCCACCAAAAAGGGGGATTTGTGGTATGGGGACGTAGGTATACGGCTGGAGCCGTGTTTAAGTTTGTGACGCCACCCACGGGATGTGGTGAAGGTGGACACCACCGCTGCTGTTACGGGGCACCCGGGGGAGATGGTATGCAGCACGTTTTTAACCCCTCCGTGGGCAGGGATGGTGGCCCCGGGACCCGTTGGGGGTTGGTTTTGGCGGTGCAGGGAGATGGGCGGCCGGAGGGCACTGATGTACTCACTATTATATTGAAACACTCGAGTCTCTGGTAAACCAAGATGATGGTGGTCGGTGCCCGCAGCCGGCTGCAGTCTGGTCTCCCACCCGGTTGGTGGTCTCTGCCTTTCTCCTGCACCAGTTTGTGATGTTGGACTACCTGCGCTTGCAACTTCAGGAGCCCGCTCCCCGGCTTGATGTGGTCAAAGGAGCCCGTTTGCCCGCAGACGCTGGCCCGTGGGATCTCTGAGCCTTGGCGGGGGTTGCTTATTGTTTTCTCGGTCCGATTAGGGCTGAGAAAATAATCGCTCATGGGTGCTGACACACAGGCTAATATTGGTCCGAGTGGAATGCGATGTTTTATCTCTACTCGCACCGTTTATCTCGCCGTGTGGCTTAGGGATAACCATCAAAAAGCTTCTAACTCCTCTCACCTAGAGTTGTGGACTCTTCTATTGTAAACTGCTCCAGGTCTTTCATACTTGAAAGCGTCTTCTCCCAGCAGCAATTTTAAGAGCGGGTGAGTATAAGGCCATGTGCGCACGTTGTGTTTTTTTTATGCGTTTCCGCAGCGTTTTCAACTGCAGCATTTTAATGCAAAAATTGATTGATTCCCAAGGAAAGTTTATGGAAAATAAGCATATTGTGTGCGCACTATGCGTCCAAAAACGCTGCGTTTTTTGTGACAACAATTTGTCAAAATCTCTGCGTTTGAAGAAGCAGCAGGTCAATTGTTTTTGCCATTTTGGCAGCGTTTTGTTAACATTGATGTCAATGAGAATTATCAAAACGCATCCTTAAAGAAATTTCTAGAGTTTTCCATGCTTTTTTGATGCTAAACGCATTCTTTTTTGACAAAATCAAAGCTTGCGTTTTTGGCATTATAGTGAGGTCAAGAGGCTTCCATTTGCCCTCACATCCATTCCTACTTTAAAAATTGAGGCAAACAATACTTTTACTTTATTTGGAACATACTTATTAAATCTCATTAATCATTTTCGGTAAATTATCATTATAGTGTATGATTTAAAGGTAATTATTTTTTTTTCTTTATTTTTTTCCTACTGTTTGAGTGTTCACACTTTATTTATTTGTGTGTTTGTATTGAAAATGCATCTCAATTTAAGCATTGAAAATGCTTTAAAACGCGGCAAAAACGCATGAGTATTTCCTGCTTTTATGTGGTCAAAACCAAATTTGACAATGACAAATTCTGCCAGAGGATGCGTTCATTTCTGCAAAGTACTGAACGCAACGTGCGCACATGGCCTAAGACTATGGGCAGGGAAACTAGATTAAAGTACCACGCCCGTGGTGAAATAAAATGCTGAAGTGGTGCTTTAAGGATGATTGATTAAGAAGATAAAAAAAAAGGCAGTGGAAAATTGAATGTATATCAATAATTATAGGGGGGGCAAGAAAAATAAAGCAGTGTTCCGCTGTGTGAGGTCACAAATCAAGTTTTGCAATGGAAATCCATGACTATCCGTTACTCCTTTGGGTATAAAGGTATCTGTCTACAAATGATGGCAGCTTCTTAGTGGAGAAGTCTAATGGAGTCATCGAATTCGTAATGAGAGGAAATGTTTTCATGAAACTAAGTGAAAGTTGATTTACAGTAGCATATTGGCAAGTGTCCCTCTTGTGTCTGTACATCTTGAGTCCTATATTTACATTTCGGGAACCCATTGCATAAAAAAAAACAACAATGTAGCTCCAGCTACTCTCTTTAGTAAAGTGACACCAAGTCACATCCCCTCTACAATTTATTCCTTTAAGCTCCTTGAAAAGTGTAGTGCAGCAGAGTGTGCTTATGCCAATTCTTCTGGCAAAGGGGACAGAAATCAGAAGCCTTTGGCATGTGTGTCCTGCAGCAGGCACGTGTGGCATGTTGTGGTCACAGGTGACAGTCTTGTGGTGTCTGGCTATAGAAGGTCACAGCATTTGGCTGCACAAACTTCTCCTTGACCTTCTATGATTTATTCTTGGTTTTCATTTCTTTTCCTTTAGGGCCTTGCAGAGTTCCTCAGCCTGTCTGCTGCTTTTCATAAGTATTTTGCTTGTGTCTTTATAAACTTTCACTTCCTGTTACTCAGTGCTTGTGATAGTTCATTTACCTTTTACAAGTCTTCAGTGCAAGCAGTCGGCTTGCATACATCTGGAGAATCTTGGTGGTTTTTACAGTTCCTCTCCCTGAGTCAACTGGAGATAAGTTGTTTGCTTTCCCTTGTTTGTTATTTCTGTGTGTCCTTTAGTGCTACGGTTGACAAAGAGCTCATCCCATCCATTCCTTACCTAGGGCCCAGATCATTGTCATCCTAGGACCAGGTATCCAGCTCAGCGCATAGGTGTGGAACCTATATTGGATGGTGAAGGAACCCAGGGCCCTGTGGTGGGCTTGGTCAGGGGTCACTATCTCCCCTTTCCCTAGACACAGGTTTTTCCTTCCCTTTCACCGTTTGCTTGGTTCTTCCCCTTACTTATTGTGACAGTTGCCTGGGCCACTAGGTAGCATTAAATTAAAATCGTGCAGAATTTGGCTTTAATGAGAGTCAACTGGTTTTAACCAAGACATAGTTTGACAGTCACAGTGGTTGAAGCCACGCTCTCCTGTAGGAGGTGCTCTTGTTGCCCCCACTCCTACTGAACTTTATGCTGTTTTTATGTGTTTTATGTCAAGTGTGTTTTATATGGACTATGCTGGTGTTGGAGGATGCATCTCGTGGCCGGCGCCATCCATAGCTGAGGCCTTGCAAGGTCAACTGTATTCTCATGTAATGTTACTGTCTGTAAACATATTAACAATGTATGTGGTAATGTAAAGTGTAATCTGTTATGTGTTAGCAGTGTGTAGTAAAGTGTATTATGCAGATAAGCTTTAGGGAAGGACATAGGTTATAATAGAAGTAGCAGAGTGGAGAATGTTAAATAGGATGAGGTATCAGGTAAAGTATAGGAATGTTCTGTAGATAGACTTTTTTAGTAATTGATATAGCAGAGCGTCAATTCCTGGTTACAGAGAGCGCTGAGAGCAAAGGTGGGAGGAGTGACAGATGGCCAGAGGCTTGGTTGTAGAGACAGGCCTGTGAGACAGCAGTTCTACAGAGGGGCTCCTGAAGTTAGGATGTGACCTTGTACTTTGGTTTGTCTGGGAACCCGAAGGTATCCTTCAAGGGTCAGGACCCTACGGTTCACCTCTGGACGGGCTTAGAAGAGTCCAGGGACTAGACGGACATGCCAGAGAGAGTTCCTCAGGGCTGACCTAGGGAAATCGAGGGACTAGAAGCCATGTGAGGCAGTGAGTGGACCATGAGTAGCCGAGGAGAAAAGAAAAGGGGTTAAGCAGAGGCTTAGGCCGGACAAAGTACCCTGGGAAACGGAAGAACCCAATAAGTGTGGCCATGTCTGTCGTAAACGTGGAAGAATTAATAAACTATTTACCCAGAGTTCTCCAATGTTCTGTATCTACCGTATCTAATACATCCAAGATGATGGCCGGCTGCTGGATGATGGACGCTGCCCTAAAGAGTACACTAAGGGGTACTTCACACACAGCGAGATCACTACTGAGATCGCTGCTGAGTCACGTTTTTTGTGACCTCATTAGCGATCTCGCTGTGTGTGACACTGAGCAGCGATCTGGTCCCTGCTGTGAGATCGCTGCTCGTTACACACAGTGCTGGTTCGTTTTTTTATTGTTGCTCTCCCGCTGATAAGCACACATCGCTGTGTGTGACAGCGAGAGAGCAACAATCCTGAATGTGCAGGGAGCAGGAGCCGGCGTCTGACAGCCTGCGATAAGCTGTAACCAAGGTAAACATCGGGTAACCAAGGTGGTTACCCGATATTTACCTTCGTTACCAGCCTCCGCAGCTCTCACGCTGCCAGTGCCGGCTCCTGCTCCCTGCACACGCTAACCTAAGCGGTGTGCGCTGGTAATTAAGGTAAACATCGGGTAACCATACCCGATGTTTACCTTAGTTACCAGTGTCCGCAGCTTCCAGACGCCGGCTCCGTGCAAGCGCAGCGTCGCTTGCACGTCGCTGCTGGCTGGGGGCTGGTCACTGGTCGCTTGTGAGATCTGCCTGTTTGACAGCTCACCAGCGACCATGTAGCGATGCAGCACCGATCCTGACCAGGTCAGATCGCTGGTCGGATCGCTGCTGCATCGCTAAAGTATGAAGGTACCCTAAGTCTCACACACCCCGCCTAAAGTGGTCTACAAGCACTGTCTCTCTCTGGCAAAGGAGGGTGGAGTCTTCATGGCCCGGCGTCTGCACTTCCTTCTCTCCCATGGTTTCCAATGGCCACATGATTTTAAAGGTTAACTGTGGGTATTTGCTGCAGCAACAGCCAGATCATATTTGTCAGTAAGATAACTAGGTGGATATAGCACCAGTGCATTACACCCAAATGATTTTAATTAGAGAATGAGCTAGTGTGGCTGAGGGTGGGCTAGTGAGATAGCCATGCATGAAGGAAAACTATGCCATGGCTGGCACTGACCATTTCTGATCTTTCTTACAATTTAGATTTATTTATTTTAATCTTTTATATTGCGCCATCAAGTCCTCAGTGTTATACAGATGTCATTATCACTGTGCCCATTGGGGATCCTAATCTAAAATAACTATCCAAAGGATAGGCCATCAATGTAAAAGTAATGGACAACCTCTTTAAGTCTGAATGTCACATTTGTTGCAATCTGTTCCTGAATCCTATTTGCAGCACTCCCATTATAATTATCCTGTGACCTTGTTTATAACGGAGCTCCGGTCCTGTTAACTGCACCTGCAAAGCCACATCATCAATAGTCCATGATTAATGTCCTATAATACTAGTATTATAGGATGTGATAATAATAGTTCTGATGCATTATTGATTTCTTATTTTCCTGTCTATTTTTGTTGACCTCTCCTTGTTCTGATTTTTGTTTAGTCACTTCTTCACCTTTGTATTTGATGGGTCCTTTTTAGGCGAGCAAACCCGCCAAGTTTTTCAATAACACATTTTTTTTTTCCTGAAGCATCTTTTTTAGTCTGGAGTCACATTAGCGTATATTCTCAAGAGAATTGGATCGATCATTGTAATGATACTCGGCTCAATCTCTGATCAGAGCGTCAGTTTACTGTGATCCGATTCTCTTGTGTGGCACCCTGGACAAGCCAGGACGTCACAGGTACTGCAACAACACACCCCACACCCCGGTTAGGCACATCAGTCACACACAAATCCTTGTTGCCTCCCTCCAGTGGCTGATGTCCACACCAGGCGGTTGGCCCCACCCACTGAGGAGTTCACAGTCCTGGAGGCGGGAAAAGGAAAGAGAACAGTTCTGGAGTAGGAAGAGAGAGGAGTAAAGTGGTAGTAGAGGAGCAGTCTGACCGTGTCCGGGTACGTGGCACGGGCACATACAGCAAGGTTGGCAGACGGTGGGGACTGTCTGCAGGAGGGGCCGATCGACGCGGAACCGTAGGACCGGGGACGGGCGGTGGCCCGCCGGTACCGAACCGGGGAGCGAAGAGAAGCCAGCACCATTCGGCAGGGCCTACGGACCCCGACCAGGCTTGGAGTCACCGTAAAACCGGTCACATCCGTTAGCGACGGGAACCTCCGGGGTTTCCCAGCAGCAAAGACCCGATTGAAGGCAACCGCTCAACCGTGAAGGGAAATACAGTCACCGCCAAGGCTACAGTTCCCAGGGCCAGAGCCTGTGGGCAAAAGGGGCTCCCTCGGCATCTATCCACGCTGGGGAGCGGGTTACCGGTGGGAAACCATCGGGGCCGAAAACACACTACAGGTGCAGGGAAAGGCAGTCACCGCCAACCTACCGGGAGAAGAACCACCGCAGCCGTCTGTGGGACCCGTCCATCCAGCTGTTTGTTTTACCAGAATTATATGGAGATAAGGTATGCACACCAGTGACTATGCAAGGGGAATACATGTAATAGCAGAAACTGCTGTGTGAATACTGACATGAAAAATTCAATAGCTATATGTGAGAATGAAATGTGAAAAATGGAACCTGCATATATGAACATATGAACAAAGAGAAATTTAGCTACTGAATTGATCAATGCAATAGAGCCCCAACACTACGCCAAAGTATTTCTCTACGTTGGGGTCCCTAGGTAGTGTGTGTCATCTCATGCAGTTAAAAAACTTACCGTGTATGGGAAGCTGAGACCCAGGCTATGTATACGTATCATGTGGATTGGCAATAGGTGTGAGTGGGGTGGGTTCACAAACCCAAATACTTATTTGTTTGTTTTACCAGAGACTCCGTGTACATTACTGGCTGAGTGAGTACCACAGTGCCGTCTGGCACCGCGCTGCCCCCACGACCCTGCACCTCCCCGAACCCTGCCATCCACTCTCCAGTCACCCCAACCGGGCCCCGGGACCACCCAAACCCTCTACCCACGGAGGGGAGAGAAACATCTCGGCTGCTCCCTGTCATCGCTCCCGGGATCCCCGTCCAGAGCAGCGGTGGTGTCCCAACCTCACCACAAACCGTGGGTGGCGTCACAAACCGACTTCCCCAATCCCAAAAACTACCCCCCTTTCACTCACGGGCGAGGAGTGCCACTCGAGCCCCCTGATCCGGCCCACCGCTCGAGCCACCGAGCAGCGAGCAGCAAGCAGCAGGCTGCAGCAGGCTGCAGCAGCGCCGGACCCGAGCGCCAGCGAGAGCGCAGCAGCGACGGCCCCCACCCGCGACACTCACATGCGACAATCCGAGCAATGCTGAGGAGAAGACAGAGAACTTAATTTTTCCATCTTCTCCACTGACTGTATCAGTGTGAATCGGACTGCACTCTGATGACATCCCACGATGATTTCCATGCTCCCATAGACTTGAATACGCTGCCACTTGCTGTAGGCTGCACTTTTTTTCTCTTCCCAAATCGGAATCAGAAAAAGGACCTAAAATCCTGCCCTCAATTGGTTAATTAGCTAGGCCGTCAGTGCTGGTCCTGGCTTCAGGATCCATATACCGCCTCTGTGCACACGGTTTCCGTGTCAATTCTCCGGTGTCGGTACCGGCGTACTCCAACCCTGTCCCGGTCCACTTCGGATCTCCGGCAGCCTCTTCCCGTCTCCAGCACACTCTGGCTGCCGTCTGCCACCTAGCCAAGGTGTCAGGGCTCCCATCCTGGCACCTGTCAGCTGGCACTTCCACTCCAAACTTAACCTTCAACTAATCTGACTGTTTTCTTGCCCCGGGCTCTCCAGACCCCTAGGTGGGCGTTCCCTATCCGCCTGGTCCCGCCCACTGGTGTGTCCGTCCTTCCCTGAGGGGGGTGACTAGGGTTTCAGGTCGGCTGATTTAACCCTTCGTGGGATAGGTGTTATGCGGGGGCCTACATGTACAACTACCTGGTTTTCCAGGGCACTACACTGGTAACACAAATGTTCTAGAAAAGCGGTATGGTTCCCCCCCCAAAAAGAAATCTAGCAAAATCTGTTCTCCCAAATCCAAATGTCCCCTTCCTTCTGAGCCCCACAGTGTGCCTAAAGCACATTTACGGTAATGTCCACATATTTGACATTACTATAGTGAGGATGCCCGCTTAATCTACAGGGTCCATCTCTCCAGAAGCGTAAGCTGGGCACAATATACGTTCACTAAAATGTACTGGGCACTACAATGGCAGATTTGCAATCAGCAGCATTCATTGCTGCTTGTTTCTGGAAAACACCCATTAAGTCAAAATTGTCTCTACACCTGTAGATAAATCCCCAGAGGCGTGTAATTTCCAAAATAAGGACACTTAAGGGGAATTCTGCTTTTATGGCACTTAGGGGCTCTGTATATGGAGTCTGAAAACTATTCTAGGAAATTCTGTGCTCCAAGCAGTGATCCACCGGTCCTGTTTTTTGCGAGTCCGAGCCGCTCTAGTATTATTTTTGTGGTTTTTTATGAGTTGTTTTTTTTCCCACTATGCTGTCTTCTGTAGGCTCCCACAAGGGGTTAAACAGCAAGGATGGGAGTTATTTTTGAACCCAATTACTGCAGCACAGTGTCAGCTGTAATATACCAGCTCCATAGCACATGCCCTGTAAATGTCAGCGGATGTCATAGGGGACTGAAGAGGAAGATCCACTACTAGAAACACAACAATGACCACAGGGCTTCACAGCAAAGGTAAAAACTCAGCCCCTCTCAGATACGTCTTCATATCACATCACTATTAAGGCTATGTTCCCCTTGCAGGTTTTTTTTTTGCGCTATTTCATGCGCTTTTCCTTGCTTCTTTTAATCAATAAAAGCAAGGAAAATGCATCCCAGCAAAGTCTATGAGAATCCTGATTTGCTGTGCACACGTTGCTTCTTTTTTCCTTGCAGATTTTGTTGCTGAAAAAAGAAGCAGCAGGTCATTTGTTTCTGAGTTGTTTTTTGTTTGCGTTTCTATAATCCGCTGCAATGCTTTATCCCTACGGAGGATTATATCGCTGCACTTTGCCTCACACACCATGCGTACAGCATGGTGCGCGAGGCTCTCTGTAGCTCAGTAACCCAGGGTCATCATGGTGACAACCCAGGGTTACCATGGCAGCAATCGGGTCCCTATGAACACAATACAGGGACCCGATCGCCAGTGAGAGGTAAGCGATTCCTTTCCCTGCCTCCTGAATGCTGCAATCGTACTGATCGCAGCATTTATGGGGCTAAACTGCCAGGAGCGAAGTGGGCACCGCTACCCGCAGTAAGAGCCAAGTCCCAGCTGTAAAAGACCCAGTGGCGCTCGCAGGGGTATAGTGCCTAAACCCCCGTGATCACCATAACTAAAAAAAGCACAAAAAGAAGCAGGAAAAAAACTCATGAAAAAACGTGGAAACGCAATAAAAAATGCGAGTGTTTTCTGCTGCTTTTTTCCTGCCAAAACATGTTTTGTGTGCAGAAAAGAAGGACATAAAAAAGCAACGTGAGCACATAGCCTAACTGTGACCAACAAATCTCCTGCCCTCATCCCATTTAACTTTTTTTTTTTTGTTTCCTTATATTAAAAACGCTCTTTCCGTGTCGTACATTTATTGCATCTCCTCAGGATATGTAAAGTAAATGTTATTGCTACCAATAGGATCTGCATGTATCTTGAGGTCAATGCCCCGTCATGCACTAATTTTAATGAATAGTTGGCATTCCTATACAAATTAATGGAAATTTCGACCACCTCTCCACTGACAGTGACGGGACTCAGTCCCAAAAGTCCATGTGCACATTGAGTATTTGGTGAGGGTTTTTTTTTACCTCACAAAACCAGGGGTGGGTGATAAATACAGCAGTGGTGCCCGTGTTTCTATTATACTTTTCCTCTGATTGTTCCAGTCCTGGTTTTGACCTTACAATACTAAGGTAAAAAACTCACCAAATACTCTTCGTGTGCACGTGGCCTAAGACATCTTGCAGCACATCCCTGTGCAGGTTTTTACAACCCAGGGCTAACAAGCCATATTCTCAGACACGTCGCACATCCAAAAACATCTATGCATCTATAGTCTGCGACTATTCTAGAATTGTGATTTTCCTGTAAATAACCCCTGTATCACAAATCAGTGAAAAACACACTCGTTTTTCACGATTCGTGTTAAAAGTATGTATGGCCCTCTGTGTACCGTGATTTTGGTACACCTGTGTTTCTTCATAGTTCCTTATGGGAGACCCAGACCATGGGTGTATAGCTTCTGCCTCCGGAGGACACACAAAGTACTACACTAAAAGTGTAGCTCCTCCCTCCGAGCATATATACTCCCCGGATGACAAATCCAACCAGTTCAATGCTTTGTGTTCAGGAGGTCACACACACACATGCATCCTCTGATTTTTGATTTTTGATTTTTGATTTCAAAGATTTGGAAGAAAAGCGGGTCCAATCTGGACTCCCGGCATGTCCCTTCTCACCCCACTGTGTCGGCGGTGCTGTTAAGGTTGATTTTACAAGGCTGGAGCCTTCACATGCCGCGCTCCTTCACCATCCCCTGAGGCTCTGGCTTGAAGTGGGAGCCCTCACGGTTCTCACTGCTTTGCAGGAGACCGGTCTCCATCCGCAGCCCTTTTCAGGATCCTGCCGGACGGAGCGCTCACCTCCCAGGGACCTGGCACCTGCGTCTCACAAGCTAAGTACTGAGACGTTATTACCACAGACAGTGGTCTTTCCAGGGGTCCCTTGTACTTTATATATTGGGGAGAGTGTGTTATATGACTGTGTTAACATTTCCGGCCGGTTCTCCAGTTTTCACTGGAGAACCGCGCCGATGGTGCCTGCACGCTGGCCGTATGTTTAAATCTAGGCCCCGGCTTCGCCTGAGGCCTAGTTTCGATTCACTACCCCTGCATGTCAGTCGTGCAGAGGGACAGTGTGGCTCCGCCCAGCGGCTGTTCAGCACAGGGAACGGACACTCCTCACTGAGGAAGGATTCCCTCCCCTGTATACCTCATTTGCCCTCCGGATCCAGCTCTCAGAGTAGGCCCCGCCCCCTCTCCTCGCTCCGGCGCCATTTTCTCAGCGTTCTCAATGTCTGCATAACACATTGTGACAAATGGGGGCCTGGGCTGGGGATCTGGAGGGCACAGAGATGTCCCTATGTTAAACGGTCTGGCAAGCCACAACCTCCGGTTGTGCAGCTGCTTATATACTCTGTTTATATACTCTGCTGGGGGTCATTCTGGACAAGAGCCCCCACTTCTGCAGCATGTCTCACATCAGAGCAAGGCTGCAAGGCTGTTCTTTTTATGCACTGCATGTAGACTCGTACTGCCTGTACCGACACATAACCACATTGTGATGCTTGCTCTAACATAGTGGTCTCTCAGCCTCCAGCTGTCCGGCTCCGGTGGCTGATCCCCCGGTTTGGGCAGAATCCCTCTCTTCAGGGGACAGCTGTCCCGGACACTGCTGAGCATGCATCAGCCCCCTTCTCAGGGCGCTTCTGCTGCTACGGCTCGCTCAGCAAAGCTCACAGAGGATTCTTCATCTGGTCTCAGTCCCCGTCCTCCTAAAATGGAGACGCAGGGTCCCCTTTCCTTCCTCGTCCCGCAGCTCTGATTCACGAGCCGACTCGCAGGACGAGGAGGATGCTTTTACTAGGGGCTCGGATGATCTGTCCGAAGGTGACGCAGATGCTAATGATTTGATTGCGTCCATTATATTTGTACTGGACCTCAATCCGCCTGTATCAGGGGTGCATTCCACTCTGGTAGAAAGGCATCAGTATACCTTAAGAGAACAAGGAGTGTGTTCCTTAACCACTCCAGTTTGTCAGCCCACTGTGACCAAGCCCAGAGCCTGTCCTGACAGACGCTTCCCAAAGTGTGGTTCTGATGACTGTTTCCCCCTTCCACCAGTGGTGGTCAAGGAGTGGGCTCATTCACCAAGGGTGGACCCTCCGGTGTCTAGGCTTTTAGCCCAGACAGTTGTATCAGTGGCTGACGGCACCTCTCTAAGGATTCCACTGTCCGCCAGGTTGTCCTTCTGGCCAAATCTATATATGAGGCGGCAGGGGCCTCGTTCTCCCTATCTTTTGCAGCAGTGCGGGCTCTCAAAGCCATCTCTGCTTCTCTGGAGGAGATGCATTCCCTCACCAGGGACTTTATGCCCGAAATGGTTGCCTTAACTTCCAGGCTTCAGTCTTTTCATCCTATGCCATGTCTGCCATGCTGGAGACTGTCACCGCACTGCGGTGGCCTCGGCTACTTCCCTCGCTATCCGCAGGCTCCGGTGGCTTCGAGAGTGGAAGGCAGATGCTTCTTAAGAAGTTCCTTGCTGGGCTCCCTTTTGCTGGGACCAGTCTATTCGGTGAACAACTGGATGAAATTATTAAGGAAGTTTTTTGGCAGGAAGAGTACTTCCATGCCACAAACCCAGGAAACCTGTCCAGGGCAGGAACCAGTCGAGGTTTCGTTCCTTTCGTTCCTCTAACTGGTCGTCCTCTAAGCCCTCGGCCCTGTCCACTAACTCAGCCAAGGTCCGTAAACCAACTGGCGCATGAGGCCGCGTCCTCAGAAGTCCGCAGGAGCTGCGGCCACCAAGGCAGCCTCCTCTCGTCCTTGGTCGGTGGCAGGCTCTCCCTCTTGGGCGACGTGTGGTTTCAACACGTCTTCAATCAGTGGGTGTGGGTTACCATCTCCCACGGCTACAGAATAGAATTCTATCCAGCCCGCCAAACAGATTTTTTCTGTCAACTCCCCCCTGCTCCAAGGCCACCGCCTTCTCACAGGCCGTGGCATTCTTGCAGGCCAATGGAGTACTTGTACCAGTTCCCGACTGGGAACGGTTCTGAGATTTCTACTCAAATCTCTTCCTAGTCCCCGAAAAGGACGGTGCTTTCCGACCTGGATCTCAAGCTTCTCAACAAGCATGTCAGGTGCGGCATTTTTGCATGGAATCTCTGCGATCAGGCAATGACCCAAGGAGATTTCTTAGCATCATCGACATCAGAGATGTCTTTCTGCTTGTGCCAACCGCAGTTTCACACCAGCGTTGGCTACGTTTCGTAATCGGAGAGGAACATTTCCAATTCGTGGCTCTCCCCTTCGGGTTAGCCACGGCCCCTCGTGTATTCACAAGGTCATGGCAGCAGTGGTTGCGGTTCTGCACCTCCAGGGGTTGGTAGTGATTCCTTTCCTGGACGACCTTCTAGTCAAGGCTTCATCCAGTGCAGACTGTCAGCGGAGTGTCTCGCTCACTCTCAGCGGAGTGTCTCGCTCACTCTCGCCACGCTTGCAAGTCCACTCTGACCCCGACCCAGAACCTTACGTACCTAGGGATGCAATTCGAGACTCTGCTGGCACTTGTGAAGCTGCCCTTAGTCAAACAGCAGTCCCTTCATCTGGCGGTTCGCTCTCTGCTGAGGCTCCGCTGTCATTCCATCAGGTGCTGGGTCAGATGGTGGCGTCAATGGAAGCGGTTCCCTTTGCCAGTTCCATCTGCGTCCCCTGCAGCTGGACATTCTCCGCTGTTGGAACAAGCGGACCTCTTCCTTGCACAGGCTGGTGGCTCTGTCGCCACAGACCAGGAGCTCTCTTCAGTGGTGGCTTCGGCCCCTCTCTCTGTCCCAGGGACGCTCCTTTCTGGCCCCGTCCTGGGTGATTCTCACCACGGATGCCAGTCTATCCGGCTGGGGAGCAGTGTTTCTCCACCACCGAGCACAGGGCACTTGGACTCCGTCCGAATCAGCCCTCTCGATCAATGTGCTGGAAATCAGGGCTGTACTCCTAGCTCTCGTAGTTTTTCACCACCTGTCGGCGGGCAAGCACATTCGAGTCCAGTCAGATAACGCGACAGCAGTTGCCTACATCAATCACCAAGGCGGGACTCGCAGCCGCCTAGCAATGTTGGAAGTTCAACGTATCCTTCAGTGGACGGAGGACTCCAAGTCCACCATATCCGCAGTCCACATCCCAGGCGTAGAAAACTGGGAGGCAGATTATCTCAGCCGTCAAACCGTGGACAGCGGCGAGTGGGCCCTGCATCCGGCAGTGTTCCGGTCAATTTGGCAGGCGGGGCACTCCGGAAGTGGATCTAATGGCATCCCGGCACAACAACAAGGTCCCGGTTTACGTGGCTCGCTCCCACAATCCTCAGGCCTTGGCAGCGGACGCGCTGGTTCAAGATTGGTCCCAGTTCCGTCTGGCCTACGTGTTTCCCCCTCTAGCTCTCTTGCCCAGAGTCCTGCGCAAGATCAGAATGGAGGGCCGTCGGGTCGTACTCATCGCCCCAGACTGGCCCAGGCGAGCTTGGTTCCCAGACCTGCTCCGTCTGTCCGTAGAGGTGCCGTGGCATCTCCCGGACCGGCCAGACCTTCTCTCACAGGGTCCGTTTTCCGCCAGAATTCTGCGGCTCTCAGATTGACGGCGTGGCTCTTGAGCCCTGAATCCTTACGGCTTCAGGCATTCCTTCCGAGGTCATCTTCACTATGACTCAGGCTCGGAAGTCTTCCTCGGCCAGGATTTACCACAGGACTTGGAGAATTTTCCTGTCCTGGTGTCGTTCTTCCGGCCATGCTCCTTGGCCGTTTTCCTTGCCGACCATCCTGTCCTTTCTACAGTCCGGCCTGCAGCTAGGACTGTCCCTCAATTCCCTCAAGGGACAGGTCTCGGCTCTGTCAGCGTTGTTCCAGCGGCGTATCGCCCGGCTGGCCCAGGTGCGCACCTTCATGCAGGGCGCATCTCACATCATTCCGCCTTACCGGCGGTCTCTGGATCCCTGAGACCTTAATCTGGTCCTCACGACCTTACAGAAACCCCCCTTTGAGCCTCTTAGGGAGGTTTCGTTGTTTCGTCTTTCACAGAAAGTGGTCTTTCTGGTGGCCATAATTTCTCTCAGGAGAGTCTCTGATTTGACTGTGCTCTCTTCGGAGTCACCCTTTTTGGTTTTTTTCACCAAGACAAGGTGGTTCTCCGTCCGACTCCGGGCCTTTTCCCTAAGGTGGTGTCTCCTTTCCACCTTAACCAGGACATTTCATTGTTTTCCCTTTGTTCGGCCCCTGTGCATCGCTTTGAGAAAGCGTTGCATGCTTTAGATTTGGTGCGGACGCTCCGGATCTATGTGTCACGCACCGCTGTTCTTAGGCGGTGCACCTCTCTTTTTGTGCTGACCACAGGTCAGCGCAAGGGTCTCTCGGCTTCTAAACCGACCCTAGCTCGTTGGATTAGGTCGGCCATATCCGATGCCTACCAATGTTCTCAGGTGCCTCCCCCGCCGGGGATTAAGGCGCACTCGACCAGAGCTGTCGGTGCCTCTTGGGCTACGGCTCAGCAGGTCTGTCAGGCTGCCACTTGGTCTAGTCTGCACACCCTTTCGAAGCACTACCAAGTGCATGCTCATGCTTCGGCAGATGCGAGCTTGGGCAGACGCATCCTTCGGACGGCTGGCGCCCATTTGTGAAGTTAGGTTTGCCTACTTCTCAGTTTCTGGTTATTTCCCACCCATGGACTGCTTTGAGACGTCCCATGGTCTGGGTCTCCCATAAGGAACGATGAAGAAAAAGAGAATTTTGTTTACTTACCGTAAATTCTTTTTCTTATAGTTCCGACATGGGAGACCCAGCACCCTCCCTGTTGCCTGTTGGCAGCTTTCTTGTTCCGTGTGTTTTCACCGGCTGTTGTTGTAGACAGAGGTTCCGGTTATTCCGGGTTTTACTCTATCTCTACTTATGGGTGGATGTCCTCCTTCAGCTTTTGCACTAAACTGGTTGGATTTGTCATCCGGGGAGTGTATATGCTTGGAGGGAGGAGCTACACTTTTAGTGTAGTACTTTGTGTGTCCTCCGGAGGCAGAAGCTATACACCCATGGTCTGGGTCTCCCATGTCGGAACTATAAGAAAAAGAATTTACGGTAAGTAAACAAAATTCTCTTTTTTCCGTGTGCTATCCGTGATAGCACACTGAGATCAGGAACTTTTTACTCACCTTTCCTAGGCGCTGCTGTCCATGGTGCAGATGTCTCCTGCACTGTGGTCACACTTGCTTCCGGGTCCACGGTGCAGTGAACATGCATGAGCATAATAAGCGGGCCCTGAAGCAAGTGACAGCAGCACCAAAGCAGCAGGGCTGCAGACAGGTGAGTATAGAAATTCATTTTATTTCAAAGACACGTGTTTTCTCTGGTGTGTGTCACACGGATTACACCACTGTGTGGCCTGTGTGACATCAGTGCTACCAGAGAAAATCGGACTTGTCTCTGTGCGGAACACACGGTCCATGAGAAATCACTGAAGACCCATTGATTTTAACGTAAACGACATCATACATACCGTAATCACCGATGTGTGAATTGGGTCTTAAACAGACAAGTTGCCATGGAAGTCTCATTTAGCGTGTATTGAATTCAAGTGAGTCTTTTGCGACCAGCGACAGAAAATCCAACACATTTGGAAACATTTGTGTGGCAGTTCCGGTAGATCGCAAAGCAACACCCTAGGAAATCATTAGATATAATACTGCAAGGTAACACTTCAATGTTCATGTTGCGCGACATATGAGACAGAGTAAGCCTAGCTTTAAAATGGAGACTAACCTGAGATGGACTCTCTCTGAGGGTCTTATAATTGCCTCCAATGCCAATACGGTTCATACTACATTTTCTACCATCAGCCTAGCCTGTCAATCTTCGGGTATGTTGATATTGGTGGGTGTTGTGAATGTCAGTTATGCTTTTGCTGCTGTGAGGCTCCCTCTTGTGGCCAGGAATGGTTTTGACAGAGACCAGGTGTGCTGGAGCAATGGGCATTTCCATTGCTAACTCTCTGCCTATTTAAGCTCTTGCTTAATGGCTGTCTGGGCCAGTTATCATTTGTTTTTTAGTTCTCCAGCCTTTTCATCTTGCTTAGCTGGGAAGCTCCCTGCAGCTATGTTTGGAATTTTGCTCCTATAAGTCCATGTGTTTGTTGCTTTTTGAATTTGTAATTGTTCCTGTTTTCTGTTCATTGGTTTGACAAGAGCGCCTGATATAGGACGGAGTGCAGATCGTGCGATCTGAGGACCTTTTTGTACTATCAGGTATTTGGGTTTTTGTAGGGTTTTTCTCTGGCCACCATCAGCCCCTTTCCTATCCTTTTCTATTTAGTTAGGATTAGCAAAGGTGAGGCCCCACTAACATCCACCTGTGTTGTATTTTCCGATATCACCGTAGTCTTTGAATGTGGGGGGCTTGCTATACCTTTTGCGGTCTATTTCTGAGGCAGAGAGTTATTCATCTTTCCTTCCTTTAGGATAGCTAGTTGTCCTGCTGGGTTTGCGGTGCATAGGATGTTAGTTCACCTCTCAGCTACTTCTAGTGTTGATGGTTAGTAAGGGGATGACGGCCAGATTAGTTGCCAATGCTCTTGTCACCTTTTTGCCAATGATCTATTGTGATCTTCCATGGTTCCAGATCATAACAGGTAGGTATCTTAATAATGGCACCCTCTGAACAACGTTTTTATCTGTAGTGTTTTGCTGCGGGGACGTGGTCTCACCACTGATCAGCTTTATATAGAAACTTGTCTCCCAAAGCAGCTGGGATAGGCAGGAATGGATAATGGTTTCCATATTAAAAGCCGCAGACATCTAGACATTTTCCCTGCAGTGAATAGTTCTCCGTGTGAAATATGGATAACTCAAAACCTACAGGGGTTGGGGAGCTGGGACTGCTTCCATACACTCAATCAGTGATACAAAGCTTATAACTATAAATAACACACACAAAACCAAATGTTGGGTGAACTAGATGGCCACAGCTTTATTAATTAACATGAGGTAAACCATTTATTCCTTCCTATGTTTTTCCACAATAAACTTCTGTTGAAACAAAACTATGCACCTAGCCAAATCCGACTTAATAAAACCAATGAGATTTGCCAATTTAATTTTGCCCAAATCATTACTCTTGTCATGTATCACTAAAATTACATACTGCCCCAGCACTCTACTAATTGCCACCATCTGGGAAAAACCTGAGCCTACCGCAAACCTCTGAAACCTAGCCAATGTACTTCTATCTTCCCTAGACCCAAGTTTAAACCCACCGGCCAAATTTTTTAACCCAAAATGAATATGAATGACCTAGTATCTATACATTCGGAACCGGAGGAGCTAATACAATTATAAAACAGATACAATGCTAACCACCAAACATAACTGCGTTCCACATACTACCCCCCCAACCGTTACAACATGTCCAATCTAACATATGTCCTACAAACAGGAAGATTTCCATCTGCCCAATTGCTTAATTGTCTCATCATACAAACCAAGGTCTTCCATCTCCGTAGCCTCACCAATTCTGAAAGAGTGTGCCGAATTGTGAGACATCCAAACCAATGCGACGCAAAGAAGACATAAAAATTGACTTGAATTGGTAGCTTGTTAGAAACATGCCTAACTCATGAACCAAGAACCTGGGACATAAAGGATGAATAGCTGTGAAATTTTTGTCCACTAACACGGGGCACACAACGATCTTATGGTAAGCCAGAAACATTTACCGTTCAATCTGTTTTTGACTACCTATCACAAATCTTTATGCCCTCTTCCACTTGTAATGACCAACCCTCGATCCGCAAGACCACAGAAAAGGTGAAGGAAAATGCTGCCGAAAAAGACTTTGTTCTAAAAAAAAAAACACGTTCGTAATTCCCTCCACAACCAAAATAAGATGAGTCCACATTGCAAAGGATACTAGCCATCTCCTGTCTTGTGTAATCCGTTCTTTTATCCAACCTTTAACAAACTTTGTCATAATAAAACCCATTGTGAAAACCTGTACTCCCCACAGTTTTAACACGGCACGGTGGCTCAGTGGTTAGCACTGCAGTCTTGCAGCGCTGGGGTCCTGAGTTCAATTTCCACCAAAGACACCATCTGCAAGGAGTTTGTATATTCTCCCCTTGTTTGCGTGGGTTTCCTCCGGGTACTCCGGTTTCCTCCCACACTCCAAAAACATACTGTTAGGAACTTTAGATTGTGAGACCCAATGGGGACAGTATTGCCAATGTATGTAAAGTGCTGTGGATTTAATAGCGCTATATAAATGAAGAAATATTATTATTATTATTATTATTATTATAAAAGCGACGCTGGCTAGCCCTTTTTTCGCACTTGCCCCTGAAATATTGTTTTTCCTTCACACATCCAGCAAGAAATTGTTATCTCTAAGTGCTTTTTAGCGGTTTCTCTAAATTCTCGACTGGTTATACGCAACCAAGTGTCCCAGGCCGTACCCTGGCTCCGCCATGGGGACTGTCCCACTGACGCTTTCACTAAATTCCACAGCTTGGCTCTACCAGGGCCCACAACTGATTCAGGCAAGGTTCACACTCGGGAGTAAAGCGGGCTTTACACGCTACGAGATCACTACAGCGATCTCGTTGGGGTCACTGATTTTGTGACGCACATCCGGCCGCTTTAGCGATGCCGTTGCGTGTGACACCTATGAGCGATTTTGCATCGTCAGAAAAACGTGCAAAATCGCTTACTGGTGACATGGATGTCCATTCTCAAATATCGTTACTGCAGCAGTAACGAGTCAGCACACATCGCTCCGTGTGACACCGCAGGAACGAGGAAGCTCTCCTTACCTGCCTCCCGGCCACAATGAGGAAGGAAGGAGTTGGGTGGGATGTTGTCCCGCTCATCTCCGCCCCTCCGCTTCTATTGGGTGGCGGTTCAGTGATGCTGCTGTGACGTCGCTGTGACGCTGAACGAACCGCCCCCTTAGAAAGGAGGCGTTTCGCCGGTCCCAGCGACGTCGCAGGGAAGGTAAGTCCTTGTGATGGGTCCGGGCGATGTTGTGCGACACGGGCAGAGATTTGCCCGTGTCGCCCAACTGATGGGGGCAGGTACACACGCTGGCGATATCTGTACCGATATCACAGTGTGTAAAGCGGCCTTAAGGTTCTGAAACAGTCCATCTGCAAACTAAATAAAGCATCTGCAATTTTGTTACCTATACCTGGAACGTGATGAACCCTAACCCAGATGTTCAGCTGCAGGCCCTTCAAAACCAGCGACCTTATTAGGGTTAAAACCGGCAACGAAGAGCTAGAGAGAGAATTGATCATATACACCACAGATATGTTATACATCCAAAAAGGATTTCGCCTGTTAACTAATACTGCACCCTGTATTTTCCCGCATCTGTAAAATGCTGCATTTTGACATTGGACACCTCATCCTCCTGGCACATTATCCTATTGTTAAACAACTTCAAAAACTTATGCCACAACAACAGGTCTTCCTTCCATCAATGCTCTTGTAAACCAAATAAAATGATGTGGTCTGTGCACACAGCGTGTGGCTAAAGAAAGTCTTCTCGAAAAAAACCCAAACCCATAGGCGTAATACAGCACACGAATACCAAATGGTCTAATTGTGACTGCAATTCCCTCAAATTCAGCTTCTAGGCTGCCATGAACTGCTCAATGAAGGACAACATTCTCCATACTTACCCGTCCGAAAGGTAAAAAACTATGGAGATGGTATCAATCTTAGTCTCCAAGAAGGAAAGTTTTGCTATGCGGCCTTCTGCTCTTTTCCTCCTACGTGCCCCATCAAACGACAGAAATATGCAACAAATATGCGCATGTATTGTTGTCACTGGGACCTATGAACAAAAATTATCTATGTAATGGATTACTGACACGTGTCTCGACTCAAATTGAACCATTTATTCAAGAAACGACTCAAAAACCTTACAAATAGTGACATGAGATGGAACATCCCATCGACAGACACATGTCAACAAAAAGAAACTGTCTAAGAAACCACCTCGGAGATGATAACATGACGGATGAACAGGTGATAAACGAAAAGCCAATTCTATATGGGACTTTGCCAGCAACGCCCCTTTTCTGCAGCGACTCACCAACTGAACTGCCACATCAAGATGTATATGACATGGCTGTGTCATCTTTTGATATTCCATCATTGACCGAGTCCCCAGGAGGATCGGATAAATGATGAATAAGGCTGAATTTTCCTTGCTCCTTATTTGGAGTAGGTCAAGAGAGGACACTCGCAAATTTGTTTGAGGCCCCCTTCACACGTACGTGCCTCTGGTACGTGTTTGGCAGTTTTCTCACATACCGGAGACACGTACACACGTAGACCTATGTATTCCTTTGGTTTTGAAAACACGTAAGTATTTTCGAACAGAACGTGTGTCTGTTCCATACTTACGTGTGTCCGTGTATTTCTCACACTGACATGTCCGTTTTATCTCCGGCATCACTGGTGTCACACGGAACGCAATCGGGTCACACGTAACACACATGACCACACGAATGTGTTCCGTGTGACACGCACCGGAGAAAAGACATGTCTGCGAGAAAAAAAAAACAAAACATTACTCACCTTCTCCTGCCCTCCTGTCTCTGCCGCTGCTGTCACTTGCTGCTGACCGCCGCTCATTATGCTTGTTGAATATTCACTTCACTGTGGCCAGAAACAGCAGCAGCGGGGAGTCGGCAGGACCGGAGACCGAAGATCAGCACCACGGACAGCGACGCCAGGGACAGGTGAGCAGAAAGTTCCCGTTCTCCGTGTGTTATCACGGATAACACACGGAGAACACACGTGTGCCATACACACAGCACACCGAGTGCAAAATGCAACTCTGACACGTCCGTGAAACACGTGTGTGATTTTCACGGATGTGTGAGAGAGGTCTAAGGGAGTTCCACAAAGGGAGCTGTTATTCGTGACACACCAACCTCATTAAACAACTTCTGACGCTCTACTTCTGGCTGCAACATAAGTGATTTTAAATAGTGCACAAATAGTAAAATAGATGATTGCTGAATGGAAATATGAAAACCAAAAGAAAAACCTTCAGTAAGAAGGCTTGCCTACTTTTTCCTTGGGTACTGCTCTAACCAATGTCGCATCGTGTTGATGTGCACTGGTGTTCTCTTAGTACAGGGCAACGCAGTTTTTTCAGGCTGACTGGTTCTTCTAAAACAAATGCAGAGTATGTTTTTCCACAAAAAACTGTTCTTTTAACAATAAGAACATCTGCACTTTTCAACTTTTAAAGACACAGTATGTATTGTGGCACTTAGTTATTTTGCCCCTACTGAAGATCCTAAAGGCCCCTTTCTTTGTCGCTCTATTGGGAGACCCAGCCAATTGTCTGGGTCTCCCAATTAGAGCTAGAAGAAAAGGAATTTACGGTAAGTAAACAAAATTCCCTTCTTCTTTGTCGCTCTATTGGGAGACCCAGACAATTGGCTGGGTCTCCCAATTAGAGCTAGAAGAAAAGGAATTTACGGTAAGTAAACAAAATTCCCTTCTTACACACTACAGCATCGCTAGTGATATCGCTGTAACGTCACCGGTTTTGTGACATAATAGCGACCTCCCCAGCGACATTGCAGTGTGTGACACGCATCAGCGTCCTGGCCCCCGCTGTGAGGTCGCTGATCGCTACAAATCGTTCAGGAACATTTTTTGGTCCTTTGTTTCCCGCTGCGCAGCATGTATTGATGTGTTTGACACCGGTACGACATCGTTAGTGACTTAGAACCCAGCCCGTAGGCGTGCTATAGCGTTCCCTTTCCCGCCCCCTTACCTCCAATTAGTGGTGGCTGTTGCATTCTGATTGGGCGGCTTTCACTGAAAAGAAGGCAACTTTAGCGCTTAAAAGAAGGCAACTTTAGCGCTTCCGTCCTTTGTTTCAAAGCTACCTTGTTCCTGAGTGTGCTAGTTTGCAGATCATTAGAGAGTTCTCCAGTCTGCAATACTATAAAGCCTATACGGTAAGCATCATTTGATTGAAGCTGTATTGATGCTGCATAGATAAACCAGTGTGGAGTCGCCGCACAGAGAACTCTACAAAGATCCGCTAAGCAACAGAAGCTCAGGAACAAAGGATATACAAGCGCGGCTTTTGCAAATCTTTCCAAGCTCGGGGTCGCCAATGAGAACGCACTAGCGATCACCAATCAGAGCTGAGGGGGGCGCGTAAAAAGGACACCTAGGTGGCTTCAGCGCCAAACACCACGCCCCTAACATAGGCGTGAGTCGTCAAATAGCTGCTGTGTGACACGTCCCCAACGACCAGCGAGATCGTTCTGCAGGTCCGTATCGCTGCTGCGTCGTTGGCCAGATCTGCCTGTTTGACAGCTCACCAGCGACTGTTTAGAGACTTTCCAGTGATCCCGGCCAGGTCGGGATCGCTGGTGGGATCGCTGGTGGGATCGCTAGAAAGTCTCAGTGTGTAAAGGGGCCTTTAGGCTAAGTTCACTTATCCACTAATCATCCATTAGAACGTGTCCTGCAGCAATCTGTTGTCAAAAAAATTCTGTGAACACAACTTTTTTGTCGATTTTTAAATACCAGTAATTGATTTTAGCTGTTTTTGTCTATTTTTTTAAACATGAGAGTCAATGGAAAACGGATCCATTAACAGATTGTTAATTAGCCATCCGTTTTTGTTTCATGTGTAACAGGATAAGTTGCAAATTGAAGATACATAGCAATCCGTTAATGGATCCATTCTCCATAGACCCCAATGTTAAAAAAACAGATCTGTCAGAAATCAGTTATTTAAAAATGGACAAAAATTGTGTCTGCACAACTTTTTTGCCAATGGACCTCTGCTGTATCTCTTCTAATGGATGATTACTGAACATGTGAGTTTAGCCTTAAAGGGAATCTGTCAGGCCCTGTATGCACCCAGAACCAAGAGCGGTTCTGGGTGTGTATATCTAATCCCTGCCTAGCAGTACCAGCCTATAGTAGCATATATGTGCCGCCCCACGACAGCCGACGGGCTGCTCGGACCCGGATCCGCAGTGGCTCGAGGGGTTTCCGGATCCGAGGCGGGGTCGCGCAACTACCTCGGAAAATAAAAGGGGGGGGAGAAATTGGTGTTTTGGGGTGGTGAATGGGATAATGTTTGTGACGCCACCCACGGTGCGTGGTAATAGGAGAGACCACAACTGCTGTTGGGGAGCCCGGTAACGATGTTGAAGCAGCAGGATGTTTCAACCACTCCGTGGGTTGGGGGCTTGGTGTCCCGGGGCCCGGTGTAAACCAAACTCTTGAAATGCTTTGCTTCTCTTAGTCGAGCATGCTGGGTCCGTGCCCCTTTGGTGTTGCTGGTTGGTCTGAAGCCCTGTCCCTTGGCACTGTGTGTAACTTGGTGGATCCCTTTCGCCTAAGACTACTAGGGTCCCGCTCACCTGCATGGCTAGCAAGGTGAGCTTGCTCTCAGGGTTCACGCTTGGGATTTTCTGGACGATTTTGGGAAGTCCTATCCCCCTTGTTGCGCTAGTACCCCGATTCTGGAGCGGGTGGAGAACTGTTCCTGAAGATTCAGTTTCCGTCGGGTGAATTACTGGGCTGCGTGAAGCTACTTCCCAGCCTAGGGTCCGCGTACCCCGTCGTGCCCTGGCCCCTGCCGGTTGTAGCACAAGGCAGCCAGCCTGCTCTCTGTAGCAGCACCGTACCCCTGTCACTACCCCCTGCGACCGGGGTTCCAGCTCCTTCTGGCCAGACCAACGTCTGGCACCTGGGACGGGTACAGGAGCCCAGCTCCACAGCATGCCTTTCACTGTCACCGCTGTCTCACTGCTCAACTCTACTCAACTCTGACATCTCTGTCCTCCCTCTTTCATCGCCCCAACTGGGTGGCCCTATTCCCCTCAGGCTGCCCAATGGGTGCTTGGTGGGTGTGGTGCAGCGTGTTCCTCAGGATTTATGTACACCTGTTGGTAGCAACACCAAACTGACAGGACCCGTAGCCAAGGAGGAGCAGGTACCATGCAGAATGGCAGATTGCACGGCTCCCTTGTGACGACCTGATAGGCCTGGGCATCACATATATAATGCTCAAAAAAAAAAATAAAGGGAACGCTTAAACAACACAATGGTATTTTAATATTCCCTTTATTATTTTGAGCTGCGTCATGCGCGGTGGCAGCAGAGAGGTACTCGCAACCATGCTTCTGACGCTGCGCATTCATTAACATGTTAGTATGCCCATAAGGACGTGCTTACATGCTATGGGGGCCAACTAGCCAAGGAATCTAACTCCATTGCGACTAGTCCCTGCTCTCATTAGCATATCATAAAGGATCTTTAGAAATACTTTTTCTAAAGATCCCTTTATCTATGCTGCTATAGGCTGGGACTGCTAAGCAGGGATTAGAAATATGCATCCAGAACCACTCTAGGTCTAGGACCTGACAGGTTCCCTTAAATTAGTAGACAATCCGTTTATGTAACTGTCGCGAGCGGAGGAGGGGACGCTGCGCTCTCCCACTGCTCGGGTCCGGCTGCTACTGCCGTTGCTCGGTGGCTCGAGCGATGGGCCGGATCCCGGGGACTCGAGCGGCGCTCCTCGCCCGTGAGTGAAAAGGGGTGGTTTGATTTTGGGGATATTGTCCGTGACGCCACCCACGGTTGTGGTGATTGTGTGGACACCACCACTGCTCTGGACGGGGATCCCGGGAGCGGTGACAGGGAGCAGCTTTGGTTGTTAATCCTCCCCTCCGTGGGTAGGGGGTTGGTTGTCCCGGGGCCCGGTGATGGGGTAGGAATGGATGACAGGCGGGTTGCGGGGCCTGATGAGGTGCAGAGTCGCAGGGGCAGCGCTGTGCCGCACGGAGCCCAATGATGATGACACAGTTCACGATAAAACAAGCGGCTGGATGGACGGGTCCCTCAGACGGCTGCGGTGTTGTTGCTCCCGGCAGGTTAGCGGTGACTGTCTTTTCCCTGCACCTACGCTGTCTGTACGGTTTCGATGGGTTCCCACCGGTAACCCGCTCCCCGGCTTGGATATGGGCCGGTGGAGCCCCTTTTGCCCGCAGGCGCTGGCCCTGAGAAACGGTTGCCTTCTGTTGGGACTTGACTGTTTGGAAACCCAGGAGGTCCCCTTCACTAACGGATTTGGCAAATTCACGGCGACTCCTAGCCTTGCCGGGGTCCGAAAGGCCCCTGCCACTGGTGCTGGCTTCTCTTTGTGTACCGGTCCGGTACCGCCGGGCCACCACCCGTCCACGGTCCTTACGGTAGACTCCAATCGGCCACTCCCGCAGACGGTCACCACCGTCCGCCAACCTTGCTGTCTCGCCCGGGCCACACACCCGGACGCTGTCAGTCAGTTGCTCTGCTACTACTTCACTTCTGCTCACTTTCACTGTCCAAACTGAACTCTCCACTTCACCTCCTTCCACTTCCTCCTCCAAACTAGACTAACTGTTTTCCCGCCTCCAGGACTGTGAACTCCTCGGTGGGCGGGACCAACCGCCTGGCCACCCCCTGGTGTGGACATCAGCCCCTGGAGGAGGGCAACAAGGGTTTTGGCTGACCTTGATGTGCCTGCTGGGAGTGTGGGGTGTTGTGGTGTTGTTCTCTGTGGCCCCTGGCTTGTCCAGGGCGACACATAACAAACCCCATTAAACAGCAACTGTACCTGGAGGTGCTCCACATTTCAGCCTTTGTTAAGCTTTTCATATAACCCCATATTTTATCCGGTCAATTCCTTCTCTGTGAGGACAACCAGGGACACATAACTTATGTTGTGTTGTCAGTCCCTTATGGGAAAACCTTATAGATTTGTCTCTGATCATAATTTTCTTAATTTAACAGTGAATTGAACAAAGTTATTTGTATCGGGCTTTGTACGAGTGTCTATATCTGGCCGCACTCTACAAGATATCCTGTTACCCTTTAATCATTTGTCCAGCTTTCAATTGTTTCCTAAATTCTACAGTTTTTTTCTTGGCTTCTTGCTCTTATTAAATGTGTTTGTTTTTTGTACTTGACTTTTTATACATTTGACTTTTTGCTGGTGGCTCATTACTGAAACAACAAATCAATCAGCTTTTATCTTGCCTGTAGCGGAATAGAAACATCTCTGGGTCCAATAACAAAGAGAATAATTAGGGACAAAACAGAACATGATTTAACTGCAAAAGGGAGATCAAAGTAATTCTTCCAACACGAAAATAAAAAATGTGCACTTCAAGGGGCAGACGGACAAGTGCACGGGGAAATCACTGCCTATACAATGATGGTTAAAGAGACAGAACCGCGTAATGGCTTTATTTTTATCTTAAATCAAAGGGGGAATGGCTTTATAAAATACGTTTTGGACCTCCAAAAGTTTACTTATAGATGGTTTTAAAGCTGCATTTGTAATTCAGTAATCCTTAAATATCTACTTCTTCTTCTTTATATACTGTATATACACCACTTTGGGTCCACTTATACTCAGTCCTATATATATACAGTATAGTGTCTCTATATAATTGTAAATACCTGCACTACTTCTACTTTATTGATTCACATGTACTGCTCGCTTTAATACAAGTAATGTATTGCTCTCTACTTAGACTCTGTCTTGTACTACTTTCTACCTATACTACATGTACCCCAGAGCTTTCTGCATGTGCTACATGTACTGTACTATGCTATATCTGCAATAAATGTACAGTACTGCGCTTTACCTGAACTTGATGTCTTGTACGGTACTATTCTGTACCTGCACTACTGTCACGAGTGTGTCACGGCCTGATGTGATCTCTGGGTGTCCTGGGATCAGAAGGTCACAGCACATTGTGGATTGCAGATCCACTTTAGTGCCCCCTCGCTATTTATCCTAAGTTGGAGCATATTTAATTCCATCTGGCACTGAAGGGGTTCAGGTTCATTTCTATCCTGCAGTGATCTAACAGGTAGTTGTAGTCTCAGCTGCAGCCATTCCCTTCTGCTATAAATATCCACTCCTCATGCCTCCCTACGCCGGCTATAGCTCATTGCTTAGCTATCTGTCTTGAAGGAACTTGTCTCTGCAGAACCGTGGTGTTGTTAATGTTGCAGCTGCGAAGTTCCTGTTGAAGAAGCCTTGGAGTGCTCTTTATTGTGTCTTTCCTCACATATTTGTCCTACCTTGTGTTGTCTTATTTGCCGTGGGGCTGTGTCATGCAGTGACTAGTGGGGTTCCACTAGGTACACAGGAAACCCCGGAAACTGCCAAAACACACAGGGTACACATTACAACGGTGGGCCCTTGCACTAGAGAAAGGGGAGCATGGTCACCTCCTAAACTCACCTGAGACTGATCCCTGCACTCCGTAACGTTCCTATACGGGTTCTTTCACCCAGTTGCCAATCACGTGCCTATCCCTGTCTTTCCCTGGACTCAGCCCTGTATAGTGGCAGCGGAAATGCTAGTCCCCTTCTAGCTTAAAGACACACAGAGGGTTAGACAGAGAAGGGTAAAATAAGCAGCAATCACACAAAGCACTCCAAACAACAAGAAGTAATAATGAGGAACAGACCAGAGGGAAAAACCAAAGAGTACTAAGGAAGGGAAAACAACACAACTTTCACACAGCAAGTGTTCTCTGAATAGCTTCCTGGTCCTGAGCTCACAGGTTCCCTCTAGAGGCAAGTAAAGCAGAAACTATCACCAGCAGATTCCTGGACTAGGAGGGAAGTCTTTATAGCAAAGCTAATTAGCAATAGAGAACAACTGACTATTGCTTACACTCAGAGTTTCAGGAGGCCAGAGGATCTTCTTAACCCTATCTGCACTGAATAAAGGAGAATCTACACAGTCAACAGTATTAACCTTAGTAATTGTGTATGTAGCCCTGCACTGTGATTTCCTGACACTAGAAATGAGGGACCATAGAGGGATCACCCTCGTGACAGGCTGGCCTTCATTAGTCTGGGTGAGTTCAGGGACAGTGAGGGCCTAGTCAAGTGATCGGCGCACGAGGGATAGAACCTGCCTATTGATGTTAGGGAGTGCAGGGTCAGCCTCAGGTAAGTGTTAGGAGGTGCCACCGCTCCCCTTTCCTTAGCACCAGGACCCACTGATGTGTTGTGTTCCCTTTGAGTTGCATTGCTCACCCGGACCCCTCCCCAAGCGTATCTCTACCCAGTTTTTCCTGCTGTGTTACGCAGTTCCATGGGAGACCACTCGTATCTGGCGACACACCTGTAGTCACATTGTGGCATAGCTGGCCCAAACATTTTTTTCAGAATTTGAAAATAAATCCAGTTGCAGTTCTGGTACAACAAATGCAGAGGTTATCTCTGAAGAGATGGAGTTACGGTCACAAGTTGTGTAGCGGATTATGGGTCTGCTTGTCTTGGCTCGCAGCCAGACTGAACCAGAACCCAAGATAGCCCTCCAGAACAGGTTTTCTATGGGGAGGGATACATATGGGGTTTTCAGGTAAGCTTGCAAACTGTATTACAATCTTAGCCCTCTCCCGTCTGGGACAGAGGAACAGCGGGTGGGGAATGTTGTCTCTCTCCTGAAAGGAGATCCCCAGTCCTGGGCTATATCTGTTCCAACTGATTCTCAGTCCTCTTAGTAGACGAGTTATTTGCAGCCCTTGGTCTTATTTATGATGACCCAGACTAAGTATTTGAAAGAAAAAAAAAAGAAGAAAGAATAAAAATTCTTTAGCAATGCCAGTTTACCAGTAATACATTTTTACCTTGCAAGAGATGGTTCACTGTGCTGCTCTGTGACGGAAAATGGCAGGAGTCCTTACCAGCATCCAAGTATAATGAAAAAGCAATATCCAACGAGCCAGTAGAGGTAAAAGATAAAATTTAGTATTTTATTTTGAAAAGTTATTCTTAAAAATCTATAAATTCCATTCTCTTACAGTTAATAAATGGCAGAGGAGAAAAATTATAGTCCACTGGGGATAAACAGGAGACACGTTTCGGCTATGCCTTCTTCACAGTCTTGTGCCTTAAGTATTCATTGCTGAGACCAAGATATGAAGGTTTTGGTAGGGTGGTCGTTCAGCACAGAAATTGTGTTCAAGGTTCCGCAGATGGGCTACTGATACCAGGTGGAATGACCCCGTCCTCTGGATAAACCTATGCAGTTAGGGAAGGTCTCTCCGCAGTCTTGGTCAACATGGCTTTTCTTTTCAATATTCTTTTTATTATAGTGAAAAATAGCATATGAAACACAATGCACACCTTCCAAGTATTGTTCAGAGCAAAAAATTAATATAACGTAACATAAAACAATGAATAAATGTGAGAAAATATAAGGCGCTCGAATCCTGGAGGGAAGGATTTAGATCCAAAGTTCGGTCCACAGTTCTGGATAATTTTTCTTCCCTTGTCGGAAGTACCTCAGTTAGGTGTGTTTACCATTGCAGTCCATGTGAAATCAACAATAAACGTTTGTGAATAATTAACATTAGTGAAATGAACATATGTAAAACATGTCAATAGTAGGATGGGGGGTGTAAAGAAAGGTAAGGATGGTTTCAAGAAGATATTGAGAGACAGGATGTTTGAGTGGAGTTTAATCTAGATGAGAAATATATCATGGCTGGCTCAGGGGAGGGGGGTGGGAGCAGGTCAAGACACCACCAATTCAAAGTTCTCGGAGGATTCTCGGAAATTCAACCAGGGGGGCCAGATGAGTCTAAATTTATTTTGAGAGTGATAAGCTAAAGCTGCCAGCTCTTCAATATGATATAACTGGTCGATTTTGAGCATCCAAGTTTGGATAGTAGGTATTCTTGTCGAGCGCCAAAGGGGGGGATGAGCAGTTTGGCCGCCGCTAGTAGAAATAGGAGGAGAGTTTTGTTCGGAGTGTTTTGTGGATTGCTGACTTGGTCAACATGTCTTATTTGCAGTGGCGAGACTAGTGTCTTGCTGCCGTTCACTAGTCTGGGTACGTTCAGGGCCAGCGGGGGCCTAGGCACGTCATCCGGGCATGGGGAGAAGGACTCGTTTAGGGGCGTTAAGAAACGCAGGGATCAGCCTCAGGTGAGTGTTAGGTCACCCTGATCCCCTTTCCCTAGCACCAGGGGAGAGGGGTGACTGTACTGCTCTTTACCTGCTTTACATGTACTGTCTTATTTTGTGACTGTACTAAATGTACTGTACTTCTCTCTACCTAGACTGTCTTGCACTGCTCTCTACCTGGACTAAATGTCTTGTACTGCGCGCTACTTGCACTAGACATTTTGTGCTGCATGTAATGTATTACTCTGTACCTGCCCTACATGAACTGTTCTTCATGTACTGTACTGTCCTCCACCTGGACTACATTTACTGTACTGCCCTCTACCAGTACTACACGTAATATACTGCTCTATACCTGCACTAGATGTACTGTATCACTCTACATGTACTACCGTCTACCTGGACTACATGTCTTGTATTATTATATACCGGCATTGAATGTAGTATACTGCTCTATACCTGTACTATATGTACTGGATTATTTTCTACCTGTTCTGTACTGCTCTCTACTTGGACTATTTGTACTGTACCATTCTACATGCAGTGTTCTCTATCTGTACAAGTACAGTACTGCTTTTCTCCCTGTTCTACACAATACTGTTCTATACCTGCACTACATGTACTGTACCACTCCCTAACTACCGTATATTATTTATTATTCTATACCTGTACTGTATGCACACTACTGCTATCTCCCTACACTACAAATTACTGTACTGCTCTCTAACTGTACTACATAGTACTGTACTGCTATATACCCGTAGTACATGTACGGTTCTACGTTCTTCCCATACTATGTGTTGACATTTCATTTACTGTACTTGTTACACATCTTTTTTTTACTTTATATATGGACCTGCTATATTTGCTTATTTTAGCAATAGGAAGAAGGTATCACCTTTCCACATGACAGATGATAAATATATGATCGTTGTGAGTTGTGACTCCTAAAACCATCACTGAATCCGGAGAATAGAGATTCGCTGTGTGAGTGAAGCATTGGTGAATATGTTCGATCACTGCTCCAATAATGGTCTATACCTTGACTGATTGATTTTTTTTTTTTATAAAACAGCCCCTTTCATTTTTGTTTTTATGTCCATTTTTGGGTGGCATTTTGATGTTTCAGAACCAATTACTAATTTTAGATTCTCTAGTAACAATATTTTAAGTTACAAGGTACAAAAAAGTAATTTGAAGGAAGTTTCTTATCTGTACAAATAAGGAAAATTCCACATTTTCGGGAGATCTCCTTCTTCCAGTGAATCTCTGCTGAATCTCAAATCGAAAGTTAGTGAGTGCCGGCAAAGGAATTCAGCCCACACAGACAAAGCTGGTATAAACTCCTCTCAGTAATGGCAGGTGCACACCCCACGTACTTTATTGTTACAAGTCTTTTTATAGAGCACTTATGGGTTAATCTCATAGCAAAATTCCTAAGTATGCCATTGGTTATATTAAAGATATGGTAGAGCTGTGGAAAAAAAGCGCAATAGGGTCTTACCCCAAAACACACAGGGTAAACACAAGCTGAATCACTCACAAGGTTGAGTTGTGAAAGTCACAACTACTGTATGCGCATGAAAAAATCGGTCACGACAGAAGCAACCCACAGGCTGATAACAGAGAGTAGTAGAGAATGGGTAATTTTCACACCGCGCCAATGACCACTGGGGAGGAAAATCAGATCAATGTCGCTTTATTTCATGTTCAGGTCAGGTCTACGCGTTTCAGGAGTCTCTGCTCCCTTCCTCAGGACAAACAGGCACAAGAACCATCACATCTCAGAGATTTGATGTTTCTTGTGCCTGTTTGTCCTGAGGAAGGGAGCAGAGACTCCTGAAACGCGTAGACCTGACCATGAAATAAAGCGACATTGATCTGATTTTCCTCTCCAGTGGTCATTGGCGCGGTGTGAAAATTACCCATTCTCTACTACTCTCTGTTATTGGTTATATTAAAAGCACATGCAGAAAGCATGTAGGATTTGTCCATATTTGGGATTTCCTCTCCAGCCCTTCTTGTTTTCCGACCCACCATAACTTGCAGGGTCCTTGTCACGTAGCTCACAGTCATAGATCTGAACATTGTAGCTAGTCATCATGATTATCAATCACTTCATTCTGTTCACTTGTCTCAGACATCAGCTGCAGGCTTTCAGGCTCCATCTTCTTACTTATATACAAAAGAAAGCTTGGTTCTAGAAAAGCATATAGAAAAAATATATATATTGTACTCTCACAGTAGAAAAGCATATAGAAAAATATTTTGTATTCTCACACAAAATATAATTAGCAGGCCCTTTTGGCAGCTTTATGGCATGCAACATTATATTGATGACATTCTCAGTGATATGTAACTCAATCGCATAAACAGTACGTAAGAATGGAAGAATGGAAGAATATAAATGGCATCGAGTACCTAATGCTAGCATTTGTAAAACTTCAGATGGTGAAATGAATATGTGCATTTTCCATTGTTGGAGGAAGGGTGTAAATATGCTAGGAAAATAAAGATATCTGCGGACTTACAATGTGTCCTCTTCCATATTCTCCTTGGTTTATCTCTCTCCCCAAAATGCAGGAACCTATTCTTTTATCTCTATTGTTGTAAACGTGGAGCTGTTCTCTTTATAAATAGTTTCTACATCTGCATCACATTTATAATTCAGTATTTCAGACCAATGCCGTTATTACTTTTATGGTCTTTTCTTGACCTTGTCCTTTATTTACAGCTTGTCCTCGGCATCCTGTGGTAGGAAAACAAATCACACAATGTCTTATCTGCTGCAATTTAACTTGATTCCCAGCATCCAATTCTCTGACAAATGCCATCTTTTAATACATAAAGGCGATAAAGCCTATATTAAAATATCCCAGACAAAATTAATTAGGCAGTTAAAAAAAACTTTACAGTTTTATAGACTTTAATTTTAGGATTTTGCATAGATTTTCTTCACCTGTTTTTAGCGCAAATAAGGAATAGATTTGGTTTATTAAGTAGACCAGCTCTGGACTCTATAGCTTTCAGTGCAACTATGTAGATAATGAATATTATAAATATCAGAAATGTAAAAACAATATTGTATGACAAACATTAGCATAACCGGACCATAGGGGTTATCCTATAACTTCTATCAGTCCTGTATGATATGTATGTGCAGGGTTATACAGCATTATACAGTTATTTGCGGCTTTGTATCTCCTGCTTTTCTAGCTATGAGGCTATGTGCCCACGTTGCTTTTTTTATGTGGTTCTTTCCTGCACACAAAAAGCATATTTTGGCAGGAAAAAATCAGCTAAAAATACGAGCATTTTTTATTGCGTTTGCACGTTTTTTCACTTGTGGTTTTTTTGAGCTTTTTTAGTCATGGGAATCGTGTGGGTTCACAATCCCCGCCAGGTCTCCGGTTGATCTAACAGCTGGGACCTGATTCTCACTGCTCAGAGCGGTGCCCGCGCCACTACAGACAGTTTAACCCCCTGAATTCTGAGATTAGTGTGATCGCAGCATTCAGAAGGCAGAGAGAGGAATCGCTTACCTCTCCCTGGTGATGCCATCACAGGAACCCAATCGCTGCTGTAGTAACCCTGATTCGTCACCATGACGACCCCGGGTTACTGAGCTACGGATCGCCTCACACACCATGCTGTGTGAGGCGAAGTGCTGTGCTATAATGCCCTGTAGTGATAATAAAGCATTGCAGCGGATTATAGAAACAGAAAAACAACTCAGAAACAAGTGACAAGCTGCTTCTTTATTCAACAACAAAATCTGCAAGAAAAAGCAGTGTATGCAAAGTAAATCGCGGTTCTCATAGACTTTGCTGGGAGGCTTTTCCTTGCTTTTATTGATTAAAATAAGAAAGGAAAAATGCATGAAAAAATGCCAAAAAATGCCTCATGGGCACATAGCTTGAGCCGAGTTTACACCAGCTATTCGGCAACATTTGGGGCTCACTCACACAACCGTATCAATCAGATGAGTGTGGGTTTTAATCAGCTGTAATAGACTTGAGGAAAAAATTGATTTGACTCCGAAATCGGTACAGTGTGAGGAAAAAAATTGGGTACCATCAGCATGACATCTGATTTTTACCGATACATTATAATTATGTAAGATGCGAAACTCTAAATGGTCCTGTAAAAGATTAATAGCTGCAGAATAAAAAAAAAAAAGCGGATTGTAAATGGACAGCACACGGATGACAAGTGAGAAAAAAATCGTCCCAGTTTTCTGGATGAGAATGAGACGGATTTTTTTTTTATAAGCTCATGTGACCCTTGTCTCCATAGCATGTTTAGATAAGCAGATCGTTCTTCACAGAAATCCATCAGTAATAGATCGCTATTGCGCGCGTGTGTGTGTGTGTTTATGTGTGCGTGTTTGTGCAGACTGCAAGACCGGGTCAGAGCGCGGTGAAAGTACGGAACCGGAAGTGTGTGCGGTGAGTATTTGCTCATTCAGCAAAGATTGTTTGTATACTGAGTTACAAATGTACAGCAAGCTTTGCTCGTACAGCGAAATACTCGCACACCAAGTTACTCGTAAACCGAGGTTCCACTGTATGTCACATTCTTGAGGTTGCATTTAGTTGAATACTCTTAATTACAAACTATCCTGCAATGTATGCAAAAACTCTCTGGTAAATGAAACTCCCTAAAATTAAACATGCAAGTAAACAAAAAATAGTATTTTTTTTTTATTGAACTTCTACCATTTCTTGCCAATTTCTTCCTCCGTCCCATTGCCAGCTGGAATTATATTAATCCTTTAAGCTTTAATAGGTTCAATGCCAAACATCATGTTCCCTTTTTGCAGCCAGAATTTTCTGCCATATCTAGACTATGTTGCTAGTAAAACACAGCCACACATTCTTCCACCCATGTGCTATTGATGCTACGGGCAACAAAAAGTTTTGATAAATGAAGCCTTGTATGTTTTGCCTTTGAACATTTGTGATGTTCATCTGTAATCTTGCTGTGATAGCTGAGATCACAGGTATCAGATGCTTTCTGTTAAATTCCATAGTGACCATGGTTGCTAAATTATTTTACTGAAACCCCACAGACACATTACTTGTTTAGTTACTACTAACCTGTACACAGATAACCTTGAAAAAGAACCTCCTGGATCAAAAGATTGGTGAAAGCTTATCTGCTAATCTCTTGAGTTGGAATAAATTACACAAGTTTTGCAGAATGTGCCGCCCCTTCAGCGGTCGAACCGCTCGGATCCGGGGGTTGCTCTGGCTCGAGGGTCTCCAGACCCAGGGGCTTGCGGCCACTTCAAATGCAAAGGGGGTATTTACAGGGGATTAGAGTTAGTGACGCCAACTGTGGTTCGCGGTAAGGGGAGATGGGCCGCTGCCGATGGGAGTACCCGGGGGAGATGGAGTGGTGCAGCCAGATGACGTTCCCTCCACGGGTAGGGGAGGCCCCGGGACTCTGGATGAACAAGGTGTAGGGGAGCGAGGTGCAGATTGGAAGCAGGGGAGGACAGCGTACTCACTCAGGCAGTGTTGGTAGTGATGCGACCGCAAAGCAGACTCTGACACAAAGGTAAACCAAGTCTCTGGGTGCCGCTGCCACTTCAGGGGAACTCGTCCCGGAGTCCACTCCCTTTGCTATTGCTGATGATCTGAACCTCACCTCCATGCACTGTATTTTAGATGTTCTGAGTGACCCCTCTGCTTGAAGCTGTCGGGGTCCCGCTCCCCACTTTTAAGTAGTGAAGCTGTAATCTCGATGGCTGACACTTGGGATTTCAGTGGGCCGCATGGTTTGGAAAGCCCTATCCCCCTCGTTGTGTTGATGCCTTCGATCTCTGAGTTCTCGGGGAAAGTTCACAAAGAGACTATCCTCCACAGGTTAATTATCAGGTTGCGTGAAGTTACTGCCTGATCTAGGGTCCAGTACCCCGCCGTTTGGTTACTAGGTACTCTGGTGCCAACCGTTCCCCAAAACTAAGCCTGACACCATTCTCCAATACCCTGCAAACCGGTCTCTGACTCCTTCGGTCACAGACCACCGTCTGCGACCTAGCCAACGTCTTTCAGGGAGCTGCAATTCCCCCTAGCTCCTCACTCTGAGGGCTACCACTCTACTAACTCTGCCTCTCCCACCAGTCTGTCTGACCCCTTGGCGGGTGGCCCTGATCCAGCTAGACCACCCACTGGTGTGCCTCACAGCATGTGGTGTGAGGTGTGACTAGGATTTGCATGCTGTTGGAGCAATACCAAAAGTTAGGATCCCAGAAGAAGGTGCTCTGGTCAGAGGAAACCTAAATCTAACTGTTTGGGCACAATGCCAAACGATAGGGAAGATGGTTAAAATTGATGGGAAGATGGATGGAGCCAAATACAGGACCATTCTTGAAGAAAACCTGTTGGAGCCTGCAAAAGACCTGAGACTGGGATGGAGATTTGTCTTTCAACAAGACAATGATCCAAAGCATGAAGGAAAATGTACAATGGAATGGTTCACAAATAAACGTATCCAGGTGTCAGAATGGCCAAGTCAAAGTTCAGACCTGAATCCAATCGAGAATCTGTGGAAAGAGCAGAAAACTGCTGTTCACAAATGCTCTCCATTCAACCTCACTCAGCTCCAGCTGTTTACAAAGGAAGAATGGGCAAGAATTTCAGTCTCTCGATGTGCAAAACTGATAGAGACATACCCCAAGCGACTTGCAGCTGTAATCGCAGCAAAAGGTGGCGCTACAAAGTATTAACTTAAAGGGGACAAATAATATTGCACACCCCAATTTTCAGTTTATTATTTTTTAAAAGTTTAAAATAAATAAATACATTTCGATCAACTTCACAATTGTGCCCACTTGTTGTTGATTCTTCACCATAAAATTAAAATTTTTGTCTTAATGTTTGAAGCCTGAAATGTGGGAAAAGGTTGAAAAATTCAAGTGGGCCGAATACTTTCGCAAGGCACTGTAGTTCCCATATATCTACACTTCACAGCACTATAATGTGAAGACTCCACCTCTGGACCCTTGTATACGACATTACGGGAGTGAACTTATCGGATAAATTGCTGTCGCTCCTAAATTTTCATGGTTTGACTTTAATGCTCCCTCCATACGGTTGTAAATATATATATATATATAATATATATATATATATATATATATATATATATATATATATATATATATATATATATATAATGTATAAAAAGTCTAATGTAAAACATAACTGGTAAGGGTAAATTCATCTAGACAGATAAGACTGCCGGGAGGTCTAGCTTGGAGACTAATGGATACTTCTCCAGACTTAATTGACAAGACCAGACGAGGCTGTGGATCTGGTTTATTGCACATAACACTATAAAGCTTTGGGAGGAATAAAGTCATATTAGTGGGACGTGTTGTTATTAATGAAGTGATGGAATATATAATAATCCGCAGAGACAGCCCGCACTTTGGAGCTTTTCAGAGAATTAAGATGTACCGTAATCTATTAGCTAACTGTTGGGCTGTAGATCTACACCAGACAAGAATATAACCCGAGGCAGCGGAGACGCTCATAAGAGATTATAGCATATTACAAGAAATACAGTAATATGCATTTGGGAAATAAATGGGTATAAACTGTGATATATTTAGCTGAACTCATGGATACTTCAATATTAAGAATATGACTGATCAGTTGGGGATTAAAGCACAGAAGACATCTCTATGCACCTCGCTTATTGCTTCAATAGCTGTATAACCTTTGCAATGATGAGCCAGCCAGTGAATTAATGCCAAGCTACTAGAGACCTAAATGAAAAGGGTTTTCCCACAAACAAAATACATTTTAATCAATAGATCTTGGAATAATATTAAGTTCTACAATTGGATGTGTTTAATAAAAATATTCCTGTGCTAAGATAATGTTATATATGTTCCCCTGCTGTGTGCTGTGTATTGGCCGTGTCTGACTGTACAGGGACATGATCTGATCATACCACATTTCCTGGGCCGGGGAGGAAATTAAAGAGAGAATACAGACATTACAGCATGGGATCGAAGATGCTCCTTTCTGTGAGTTAAAACATTTCCTTGCTGGTTTAAAAACATGTTTTACATCACAGAAAGAATCAGCTGTGATCCTGTGTGTATACTCTTATCCTTCCTCCCCTACCCATGAGATGTGGTATGTATAGACGAAATTCCTGCACAGTCCGACATAGCCGTTATAAACGGTACATAGTCCTACAAATGTGTACTAAAGAAACAAACATTTTTTTAACACATAAAATGGTTGAAATTTTTCTTATTCCAAATTCTTTTCATTAGAATGTTCATTGTGGGAAAATCCCATTAAAGCTCTTGTCTTCAGTACAAATTCGACACGGAATCCGCTTACATTGTGCCATTTTTAATGTTTGTGTCTTGTAATGTGGTACAAGAGTCTCTGCACCCTCTGAGGTGCAAGGGCAAATTGGAATCTATAATCTCATTATCTTTTCCCAAGCAGGAGCCATAACTGCTAGTGCCAATGTCACTGTTATATAACCATTTTCTGTACTTTTTTTGAAGGTAACTTAGATTGGATTGCAGGTTATAGTATTTTTGTATTGACTGTGGCCACCTTAAACACATCTCAACATTGAATTACCCAGCACTAGGGTTCTCTATGCCCCTTATCTTCCAACAACAGATGTTAGGGAAAGAAGTATCAAGTATGTTGAATTTCAGAATCCTTAAAGGGACTGTATGCTGCAGCTATATAATTTCAACACCCTCCTACATATTATATACTTACAACCTTTTATATGGCACTAAAGATTATTTAGCCCGGTTTAACCTAATAAATAGTTTAAAAAAACGACATGGGATCCCCTCTATTTTTCATAACTAGCAAAGGTAAAGCAGACAGCTGAGGGCTGATATAACCAGGCTGTCAAGGTCCATGGTTATTTGGCCCTTTCCAGCCTAAAAACACCAGCCATCAGCTACTCTGGAAATGGTGCATCACATTAGATGCACCAATTCGTCTCGGCTCTTTCCAATTACCCTGGTGCGGTGACTATCAGGGTAATGGTACATGAGGTTGATGTCAGCTGACATGCTGACATCAAGGTGTTAGTGATGGAGAGGTGTCTATGTCTATCATTACTAACTCAGTAGCTGAGAAGAAAAAAAATACATAAAAATAGTTTATTTGAAAAAAAAAAAAACACTCCCCCTCCACACACTTTCCCTGGTTCACAATTTTATTAAGAAAAAAGCCTAGCAGATCTGCTGTGTTCCAAGGATTCTGACGTAAACAACAAATAGAAACCTGAAAAACATAGAGAGAAATAAAAACAATGGACTCTCCCTCGTTCACCAATTTATTAGAAAGCAAAGTTCCCAGGTCCAACGTAGTCCAGCGGTTCCCACAACATTCCTCAACTAAGTACGCAACCCCCCCTCCACAAACCTTCACACCCTCGCAGAAATATCAAACACCTTGATTTACACGCACTTTCACTGTCCCTTCTTCCTCTCACAGACATTGCTTTTTTACACAACGTAGATGCTGCTGCAACTTTATACACCACCATCTCTGCAGCTCTCGAATCAGCTGCCCCCCTCACACACACCAAAACCCGCACAATCAACAGGCAACCCTGGCACACAAGTCAGACTAAACAACTGAGACGGGCTTCCAGAATTGCTGAGCGCAGATGGAAGAAGTCTCATTCCACTGAGCACTTCATTGCATATAAAGAATCCCTCACCACCGTCAAGTCCACACTCACTGCTGCAAAACAAACCTACTTCTCATCCCTCATATCCTCTCTCTCTCACAACCCTAAACAGCTATTCAACACTTTCAATTCTCTCCTCTGTCCTCCAGCACCACCTCCCTCTCCTCTCATCTCAGCTGAAGACTTTGCCTCTTTTTTCAAGCAGAAGATTGACAACATCAGAGCAAGCTTTGGCCCACAATCACCACAGCCCCTCATTATCGCTACTCAGCGCTCGTCCTCCAAATCCAGCTTCTCCACCATAACAGAAAACAATCTTTCCACTCTACTCTCAAGATCACATCTAACCACCTGTGCACTTGACCCGCTCCCATCGCACCTCATCCCCAACATCACCACAGTCCTCATCCCAGCCCTAACCCATCTCTTCAACCTATCACTAACCAGTGGTGTATTCCCCTCATGCTTTAAACATGCCTCCATTACACCCATCCTCAAAAAGCCCTCCCTTGACCCATCCTCTGTGTCAAACTATTGCCCCATATCCCTTCTCCCCTATGCCTCAAAACTACTGGAACAGCATGTCCATCTTGAATTGTCCTCATACCTCTCCTCCTGCTCCCTCTTTGACCGGCTACAATCTGGCTTCCGACCTCAACACTCTACTGAAACTGCCCTAACCAAAGTCACAAATGATCTACTAACCTCCAAAGCCAAGCGACACTACTCTATCCTCCTCCTCCTGGACCTGTCCTCTGCCTTCGACACAGTAGACCATTCCCTCCTACTACAGATTCTCTCATCTCTGGGCATCACAGACTTGGCCCTATCTTGGATCTCCTCATACCTAACCGACCGAACTTTCAGCGTCTCCCATTCACACACCACTTCCTCATCTCGCCCCCTATCTGTCGGTGTCCCCCAAGGCTCAGTTCTTGGACCCCTGCTGTTCTCCATCTACACCTCCGGCCTGGGACAGCTCATAGAGTCCCACGGCTTTCAGTATCATCTCTACGCTGATGATACGCAGATCTACCTCTCTGGACCTGACATTACCTCTCTACTAACCAAAATCCCACAATGTCTGTCTGCTATTTCATCCTTCTCTGCGCGATTCCTAAAGCTTAACATGGACAAAACAGAATTCTTTGTCTTTCCTCCTCAATCATCCCCTCGAAGAAGCCTTTCCATCAAACTTGATGGTTGCTCGCTCTCCCCAGTCTCACAAGCTCGTTGCCTTGGAGTAACCCTCGACTCTGCTCTATCCTTCAAGCCACACATCCAAGCCCTCTTCACCTCATCCAAACTACAACTCAAAAATATCTCCCGGATCCGAGCTTTCCTTATCCAAGATTCAGCAAAAACATTAGTGCATGCCCTCATCATCTCCCGCCTTGATTACTGCAACCTCCTGCTCTCTGGTCTCCCTTCCAACACTCTTGCACCCCTCCAATCTATCCTAAACTCTGCGGCCCGCTTAATCCACCTCTCCCCTCGCTACTCCCCAGCCTCGCCACTCTGCCAATCCCTTCACTGGCTTCCCATCGCCCAACGACTCCAGTTCAAAACATTAACCATGACATACAAAGCCATCCACAACCTGTCTCCTCCTTACATCTGTGACCTAGTCTCCCGGTACCTACCCGCACGCAACCTCAGATCCTCACAAGATCTCCTTCTCTACTCCGCTCTTATCTCCTCTTCCCACAATCGCGTACAAGATTTCTCCCGTGCCTCCCCCATACTCTGGAACGCTCTACCACAGCATATCATACTCTCCCCTACCGTGGAAAGCTTCAAGAGGAAACTCAAGACCCACCTCTTCCAACAAGCCTACAACCTACAATAACCCTCAGTCCAGTACACCACTGCGCAACCAGCTCTGTCCTTACCTATTGTACCATCACCCATTCCCTATAGACTGTGAGCCCTCGCGGGCAGGGTCCTCTCTCCTCCTATACCAGTCTGTTATGTACTGTTAATGATTGTTGTACGTATACCCTCTTTCACTGTAAAGTGCCATGGAATAAATGGCGCTATAAAAATAAATAATAATAATAATAATAACTACCTAGATCACAGGCTATGGAGCCTCAGAGCAAGGATACATAGGCTTAGAGCAGCAGCCAGTCTCAGGTCATGCTGTGCCCCATGAAACCCAGCACTTATGGTAAGCGGTGAGGTCGAGAGCAGAATGAAGGGATGTAGAAGCCCCAATGAGCATAAATCTTCGTACGTTAACTCGTTTTCACTGGCAAACCCTTTTATCCCCTTCACGACCTACGATGTACTGGTACATCATAAGTCTTGTCCTCTGCTTTGATGCAGGCCCACACACTGAGACCGCATGTTTACCTGCACATGTTGGCAGATCTGTTCAGCTGACATGTGCCTCTAACAGGCACGGGTGGTTAAGTGTCTGTTTTTTTCTTGCAGCTTTTCCAAGCAGTTCCTTGCTAAGGGTTTTCAGTAGTCATGTCCTTTAGGGTTAAATAGCGGTGTATCCCAGCAATCCCTGTGGAAGATACAAAGTCTTTTGGTGTCTAGCCACCTTTGATGAAGGTTGTGCAGTTGAAGTTCCTGTACTCAGGCTATATTCTTTTGGTTGTTTTTTTCCCCCTGTTTGTCTGTAATTATCTGGTTTGTTGTTAGTGCAGCGGTAAGGTCTAGTGAACCCCACCTGCCCCTCACTAGTCAGCGCTACTGTAGGGACTTCTGAGGGTCTCAGGTTCCTGTTGGGCAACAGTTGCGGAGACTGTATAGGGACTGGCTAGGAGAGGAGGGATAGCTGCAGGTGAGCATAGGCGGTACCCCACCAACCTCTTTCAATTGTTCCAGGGTCTCTCATTGTTTTTGTGTCCCTGGTGCCCCCCTTTTTGTGTTTTTTTTTGTTGTACATCAGATGTACTTAGGTCTGAACCCACCCCGACACACTTGCTACACCCGGCAAGCGTGACAACCAGGCAGCTCAATCAGTTGGGTAAAACTCATCATACACTTCAGAAAATGCTTTACTGAAGCTTCCAATGATTTTCTGAAGATCCTAAATATCTGAATGATGAATTCCCTCCAACAGGGAGTTTTAGAGGACAAACCTGGGAAGTTTGCCGTTTATATGAAATTGTTATCTAAAAAGAAGAAGCAATTGTATTTCGAGGCTTTTTTTTTTCCTTATAGATTTTGTAGTTTCCAGAGTCATTTACTACATCATATTCAATAGACAGCATGTCAGTGCATTGATGATATTTGTCCAAGGCTAGTTTTTCCCTTTCTAACTTGCATAACGCAGGCATGAGGCACGGGGAAGAAAAAAAGAAAAATTGATTTTGTTTTACTTAAAATACACTACAAGGCCAATTGTAAAATAATGTCATATTGACGTTTCTTGTAAAAATGGAGCAATTAAGATGCAGTACGGAGTAACAGACATTGTGAGGAACCTAGCAAATGGAGCACAATTGATTATTTACGAGCTGAGGCTTCCCAGCCATCTAAACTCTAGGAACCTCAAATTGCTTTTTTTCAGGTTTGGTATAAAAATCACATGTTGTGCAGAGTATTTGTCCTTAAGAAACACGTTCCGAGAAATTCAATCAAGAGGACATTCACAGTATATTAACTATAATGGAGACTCCTCATTCCATGGTCAGACAGGCCTACCAGGTTATCGGAGGATCCGCCAATAAGCCCAGACTTTGACACAATAATGGATCCTAAAGCAGAATATATCCCCATTTGGAGAGGAGTCTAGACATAATCACTATGATTCATACCTTTATGGTATGGTTCACAAATATCCTATTCAATTTTATTAATTATATGTCATTTATATACAACACCAAAACACAGTTTTTAATACACTTACACCTGTGGACTCACTTTTAGTATACTGTATATGGAGGCTGAATTCTCAAACATTTCCTTTGGTGCTTACCATCCAACACTGTTCTTAGGCTCAGTTTACATTTGTGCTATTGAAGGTGCATATGGCCCATCCGTGTGCCATGATTTTGGCACGTGTTTTGTCCCTGTTCTAACCGTGTGACATCCAGATAGCACACGGACAGTATGAGCTTCTATACTCACCTGTCCATGGTACTGATGTCTCCGGTGCTGCTGCTGCTTCCTGGGCTTTTGTGCAGTGAATATTCATGAGCATAATGAGCGGGACCCAGATCAAGTGACAGCAGCACTGGAGAGAGGCGATAATAGAAAATCCTTTTATTTCAAAGACACGTTTTCTCTGGTATGTGTCACTTCGATCACATTACTGCGTGGTCCATGTGACATTAGAGGTGCCAGATAAAATCGGACTTGTCTCCACGCGTAACACAGGACACGCGTTTGCTCCATACGGACACATGGTCCTTGTGAAAACGCGAATGTGTGCACAGACCCATTGATTTTAATGGGTCTGCGTATGTCCGTGTCTCCGGTACCTATGAAAACAGATGTCATACTTACCGGAATCACTGACGTGTAAAGGAGGCCTTAGGGAAATTTTCTGTTCCATTCTTGATACAGAAAAATGGAATTTGCATGGAGATAGAGCTGGGAAATATGGACTATAACGCCACCTGACAAGATTCTATTGACGTTATTTTGTCGGTCAGAGTTCCATGTGGATGTCCATATATATATCAGATATAGTGTAGCATTCGGTGCTAGTATTTTCTAGTAAAATAGTGGTAGTTTTTTTTTTTCTTCATACATGTACCGCCCAGCCTGCTGCAAATAGCCAAGAGCGAATGATATATTGAATAACAGATCCAAATGTAGACTATGTCTACGGTGGGCTATAGACAAATCTCATTTTTTTGACTTGCTTAATACAAATCATTTAATTTAAAAGGATTAGTGGAAGGAAAGAGTGTGGGAGATAAAATAATTGCCTTCTGAGACATATGAAGATTATATTTCATTTGGATTGTTACGTGGGAAAAATAAACCATCATTTAGGAAACATTAAGGACCCTAGTAGATTATATACCAATGTTACCTCAAGTATTAACCAGTGTTGGTTTACAGAATGTATGACTACATACAGTATGTATTACATATAGGTAATGTATAACTAGGTATGTTTTGTGGTCTCCTTAACCTATATGCATCATTAATAGCATTTAAAAGGAACCACACAGACGGCTTGTGCACGCTACTCTCCACCTGACTATTCTGCTGCTTTACTTTCCAAAGATTCTATCTATCCTTTGTAGCCATAGTAGATGCCTAATTATGTTACAAAAAACCCGAAAAGTTTAATACATCTGTACTGTATTCTTATTCATTTGTTTCAACTCCAGAGGCAGGCTCACCTCCTTTCCCATGTGGCAGCCTTCCTTTGCTATGCTTTATGCGGAGTTTCACAAGCTGGTTCCTACCATCCTCACCCAACACCTTTTTTAAGCCCACTTAGACACACATATGGTGTCTGAGTATTCAGTCACTGTTGCCTTCATTTACTGTGTCTTTGAGTTTGCCTGTTCCTTCGGATGCAATAATCTCTTCAAACTCCTGTGAATTCTACAACTTTCATCTACTTCTCCTTAGACCTGCTGGTTAACCGATCGTTTGCTTTAAGCATTACGAACTGTTATTTACGCGTTACGTTTGCAATCATCTTTGCAATTTCCTGTGGCTTCCAATGTGTCCTGATCCGCTTGCTTGCTTTCCAGCATAGCTCATTATCTTGGTCTTCACCACTGTGCCATTGCCCTTCAGTCCATGTGTGCACCCTGACTTGTGGCTTAGTGGATCCATCTCACAAGATGAGCCTAAGCTGTCTTACTGAAGTCAGAGGTTGAGACTGTTTGGAGAGAAGTCAAGATTTCCATAACCTAATCCTGACCAATTTGACTTCATTGATGTAGCTGAGGCCAGGGAACATCATCACAACCTCAGACTAAATCTCCAGCGGCTCAATGAATCTTTCAGCACAAACACATTGTAAAAAGTCCACATTTATTAAATAATCCAAAATTTGCTGATGAGTATATACATGTGTAATTTTGGTTAAGTATTGCATCATACTTCCTAAGATGGACAAAGCCAGTTGTCACTAAAACATATAAATTCTCCACCATGTGACAGGAGGGCTCACTTCACTCGGGGGCTCGTCGCTGCAGTAACACGTGTCAGAGCTGCAGTGTGAGACACTACACTGTGTGCAGAATTATTAGGCAAATGAGTATTTTGCTCACATGATACTCTTTATACATGTTGTCCTACTCCAAGCTGTACAGGCTTGGGAGCCAACTACCAATTAAGTAAATCAGGTGATGTGCATCTGTGTAATGAGGAGGGTTGTGGTGTAGTGACATCAACACCCTATATAAGGTGTGCTTAATTATTAGGCAACTTCCTTTCCTTTGGCAAAATGGGTCAAAAGAAAGATTTGACGGGCTCTGAAAAGTCCAAAATTGTGAGAAGTCTTGCAGAGGGATGCAGCAGTCTTGAAATTGCCAAACTTTTGAAGCGTGATCACCGAACAATCAAGCGTTTCATGGCTAATAGCCAACAGGGTCGCAAGAAGCGTGTTGGGCAAAAAGACGCAAAATAACTGCCCATGAATTGAAGAAAATCAAGCGTGAAGCTGCCAAGATGCCATTTGCCACTAGTTTGGCCATATTTCAGCAACGTTACTGGAGTATCAAAAAGCACAAGGTGTGCCATACTCCGGGACATGGCCAAGGTAAGGAAGGCTGAAAAACCACCACCTTTGAACAAGAAACATAAGATAAAACATCAGGACTGTGCCAAGAAATATCTTAAGACTGATTTTTCAAAGGTTTTATGGACTGATTAAATGAGAGTGACTCTTGATGGGCCAGATGGATGGGCCAGAGGCTGGATCAGTAAAGGGCAAAGAGCTCCACTCCGACTCAGACGCCAGCAAGGTGGAGGTGGGGTACTGGTATGGGCTGGAATCATCAAAGATGAACTTGTAGGACCTTTTTGGGTTGAGGATGGAGTGAAGCTCAACTCCCAGACCTACTGCCAGTTTCTGGAAGACAACTTCTTCACGCAGGGGTACAGGAAGAAGTCGGTATCGTTCAAGAAAAACATGATTTTCATGCAGGACAATGCTCCATCACATGCATCCAACTACTCTGCAGCGTGGCTGGCCAGTAAAGGTCTAAAAGGTGAAAAAATAATGACATGGCCCCCTTGTTGACCTGATCTGAACTACATAGAGAACCTGTGGTCCCTCATAATATGTGAGATCTACATGGAGGGAAAACAGTACACCTCTCGGAACAGTGTCTGGAGGCTGTGGTGGCTGCTGCACGCAATGTTGCTCGTAAACAGATCAAGCAACTGACAATCTATGGTTGGTCGCTGTTGAGTGTCATCATAAAGAAAGGTGGCTATATTGGTCACTAGTTTTTTGGGATTTTGTTTTTGCATGTCAGAAATGTTTATTTCTAAATTTTGTGCAGTTATATTGGTTTACCTGGTGATAAACAAGTGAGATGGGAATATATTTGGTTTTTATTAAGTTGCCTAATAATTCTGCACAGTAATAGTTACCTGCACAAACAGATATCCTCCTAAGATAGCCAAATCTAAAAAAAAAACCACTCCAACTTCCAAAAATATTAAGCTTTGATATTTATGAGTCTTTTGGGTTGATTGAGAACATAGTTGTTGGTCAATAATAAAAAAAAAATCGTCTAAAATACAACTTGCCTAATAATTCTGCACACTGTGTATATAAAATACATCCATTTATTTTTAAATCATAAGTCTATCTTTCCTGCGCCTCATCGTGTCCTTACTTAAAAAAACTAAGTAAGTCATATATTTTTTAAACGCATTAAAGCTTTTGAGTGCTTGTCCCAGACTTCTAGGCACACTGTACTTTTGGGGTGCAAAAAACGTCTGATATGTTCTTTTAAGAAATGATTTTGCTACTATTGTAAACTCCACTGATGCCCTGAGTAGAGAATCCATCTGCTAGACCTTTTTTCACCAATTTCACACAACGTCTGATCATGAGGATCCAGTGATTTTATGTCTTGGCGGTAAAATTCTTTCTTCAATTACAAACTTTAGAACTTTTTCAAAATGTCTGTGCGATTGCAGCGTAAAATCTCCACTTTTTGAGCTGCATTTCATTCGAGGAACAATTATTGTCAAGTTTCTATTAATATATTGCAGTATTAAATAAAAAAACAAACAATTCCCAGTTATTTAGGCCTATTAGGGAAAGTGTCTGTCAGCAGAGGCTGTGGAGAGTGACTTTTCCTGCTGAGAAGGACGCAACTACTCTAATTCGATTTTATTGATTTATCTTGATTTCCTGTCAACATTTATAGCACAGAGGAACAACAAATCATATTTTGCTTCAGTGTTTATGATGTATTGGTGCATTGCTGTACTGAACATGCTAGTATCAGCACCGCGGCACAGAAGGGCAATTCCTGTTCCCAAATTCTATGTAAGCTGTAGCAGGATGTTTCCCGTACCTTTTTATCATCGCCGCATCCAGTCCCAGTTATGACATTGATGATTTAGTAGATGGGAACAAGATGTGATTTCGTAACTCTTTGTAAAAGTTTTGGTTCCACTGAGATGACTTATAATAGGTGTAGTTCCCCCTTCTGACTATTATATTTTGCTTTTTGTTTACCACTTTCTTGATTTTTTATAACGCTTGTAACTAGAGTCCATATTTCAACTGAGACTTTGCTAAGATCGCTAGTAATTGGGAAGAAATACTGCTCCAAAGTGGTTAATGCTGCCCTCAGCACTTGGCAACTGAGGCACATACACCTGTTGACCACCCTAGATTTACCCTACAATTTAGGATGGTCCATATATACATCCTGAATTCTAGGGTATTAGTAGAAATCTATTACGCTAGGTATGGGGGAGTACCAGATGAACGGCAAAAGGGGGGCAAGGGTGGGAGAGAGAAACCCTGTCTCTAGGGAAGTGAGAAGATTTTGATCCTTGGTAAAACCTAGCGCTGGCCCCTGACGTCCCCAGATAGGGTTCCGCACCTATACGACAATAAAGATACTTAGGCTGATCCTGAAATAGGCCTTAGGTTGTGACCAGATGGGGTGAGCACTAGTCAACCCCACTAAGACCTAAAGCAGAGTTCCCCAACTCCAGTCCTCAAGGCTCACCAACAGTGCATGTTTTTAGGATTTATTTAGCATTGTACAAGTTTTGGAAATTTTTCCAGTGCAGGTGATCTACGGAAATCCCGAAAACATGCACTGTTGAGGGCCTTGAGGACTTGAGTTGGGGAACTCTGACCTAAAGAACACACAGGGGAATGCAAATGGACAACTTATCTGAAAAAGGACTTTGGGAGACTGACAGCAACATACAAGAATTTGTTACAACCGGAAATTTTCAAGTCGACTTATTGCAATCTGGACAGCAAAGGAGTAAACTATCATCGGCAACAAACCAAGGGGAAATGCAGTTATACTGTATATAGACACAGAGAGTGGGGATAAGGATTTGCAGCTTAAAGGGAACCTGTCACCAGTTTTTTTTACTATTAAACCAAAGTGCCACCTTCTGCAGCTCCTGGGCTGCATTCTATGAAAGTGCACCTTGTTGCTGACCCCCCCCCCTTGCAGACCCCAAAAAGAACAGGGGATACACTATATCAATAGCAACAGCGCTGTTGCGTCTGCAAACCCTGTGTACAATCCTCAAGGCACCTTTTTATATGCATTAGTACTACAGTGCACCTCATCTTTCATCCTCCAGACACCCACTATACAGCGACTCCTGACTAAGACCCAGGCAGGTCGAAACGTCTGATTGCATAGTCGCAATTCCTTATTTAATAAAATTTGTCACATTTTGCATCACATATATCGAGTGCAGTGAATTCGTTTGGGATTTAACCAGCTCTATATAACATTATTCATTAACATGAATGTTTAAAAAATCGATTATAAACCTCGCTGTCCCTACGCTAATTAGGCCTGTGATAGTCGCAGGAGTGTTGTTTCTCCAGAATAGTCGGCCCTCTTTCCGTGTTATCATGCCCCCATAGGTGTGATAACATGATTTCCAGGAGCCGGTGTCATCTGGAAGTCTTGCCCTAGTGCGCAGCTCATTTTGGCTGCATCAGAATGTAGCACCCTTGAGGCCATCAGCGAGCTACAACGTACTGCATCTCCACCAGGATGCAGGGCCTACACCCTAGGGACCCAGAAGACCAGTGTCGGTAACACCAAACACTCCAGAAAATCCCAGTTTTCCCCAACATACCCCATAGAATGGTACAAGGTTAGGGTCAGACCAATGGATGGCCGCCTAGAGGTGGAGCCAATCCAGTCCACTAGTTGACCAGGTGGGAGGAGCAGACTTTGGACAGTGAGACACTAGACAGTCAGACAATGCAGAGTAGTTAGTTAGAGTCAGACTAAGGAGAGGAGTTGAGCTGTGACTGTGAACGTGAGCAGACACTCTGACCAGGAGTGAACAGTAACCTGAGGGCCCAGGCGGTTAGTTGCCGGTGGAGTATGGTGGAGTACTCCTGGAACTACGCACCAACAGGGTACAGGACCCTAGGACAGGCAGAAGCTCCGGGCAGGCCTGTTAACACCTGCACAGCAAGGGGAGCATCAAGGACCTCACTGACTTTGATGTCCGGGACACAGTAGCAAAGGGAGAACCGGAGACATGACCAGAGACTTCAACCCCACAAGATTCACGCTACTGTCATAGGGCTGCAGTGGAAGACCACCAGACGGGGACCCCAGTTGCTCTATGCCACGGGGACCCATCAACCAGAGACAGGTGCAAGGGAAGAAGGCATCAGTTTACTAAACTGGAACTGGGACTACGGGGACCTGAAGGTGAAACCAGGCGGCCTCGGGTGACCAGTTATCACCAGAAAGTGAGTAAAGAACCAGTTGCACTAAAACCCTTGTGTGGACTTTTTTCGACATCCGTCACATAACCTACCCTCTGGGACTTCGCCCTGCTTGCGGAGGGCCTACCATCCAGGCTGCCATTAACACCAGCCCCAGAAGTGGACATTGTGCAGCGGCGGCTCCATTCACATAGCCGCAACACCGCAAGTGGCGTCACGTGTGAACACTATTCTAATCCCCTGTAAATATTCCCCGTTTCAAAAAAACCCGGGGCGCGGGACCGGGCAACGGCCACCAAAGAGACATTCCCCAGATATACACCGCCCCGGACCGAGTACCTCATAACCCTGAGCGACACATCCGCACCTCAGAAGCAGGGTGGTCGCTTCATTAGGCGCACTGTGCATAACCGGTAGTTCAGAAGATGTGTGTGTGAGCTATCTTCACGGCATGCACAGTGTCCCTAATGAAGCAGGGAAGCATCAGCACTGCTTCTGAGGCGCACTGACGTGGCTGAAATGAGCCGTATGCATACGGAAGATTGCCAGGAGGATGTCACGGTGGCAGGGCCCGACTCCGTGACTCTGGCGTTGTCGTTTAAATGAGTGTAGGATATTTACATGGGATGATAAGTTGTGACGCCACCTGTGGTATGCGGCAACATGGATGCCACCACTGCTATACAGTTTCCCCTGTGGGTCAATGGTGATGCAGCTTGGTTGGTAAAGCTCTCCACAGGTAGAGCTGAGCCCCAGGGCTGATGGATGGTGTTGTAGAGTAATGGCGGGGTGCAGAGCTGGAGACGCAGGGAATAACTGGGCAACACAGGAATGCAGTCGCAAGGTCTTTACTCACAGTTCAGAGTTCCAAATTATTACATTCGGACGATCAAATGCTGCCCTTGGATTGCTGAATGCTGCTGTGATGGGCTTGTGGTGCCCTGGACTAGCCAGGTCGTCACAGATAACACACAAACACCCCCACCCCCATTAGACAGGGACATCAGCCAAACACAAAACCCTTGTTGCCTCCAGTGTCTGATGTCCACACCAGGTGGGGCGGAGCCAAGCGGTTGGCCCCACCCACTGAGGAGTTCACAGGCCTGGAGGCGGGAAAAGTAACAGAGTTTGGTGTTTGAAGAGTGAGGAGTGAACACTTGGGTGTCTGGGTTTGTGGCCCAGGCACTGACAGCAAGGTTGGCAGACGGTGGTGGCCGTCTGCAGGAGTGGTGAAGCAACGCGGAACCGTAGGACCGGGGTCGGGCGACGGCCCGCCGGTACCGACCGGGGAGCGAAGTGAAGCCAGCACACCCAGGCAGGGCCATCGGACCCCGACCAGGCTTGGAGCCACCGTCAATAGTCAGATCCGAATGTGACTGGAACACCAGGGGTTTCATAACAGCAAAAGTCCCGATTGAAGGCAACCGCCCACACCGTGAGGGTATACAGCTACCGCCTAAGGCTAGAGACCCAAGGGCCAGCACCTGCGGGCAAACGGGCTCCTCCGGTACCCATACACCGGGGAGCGGACTACCGTTGGGAATCCATAGTAGTCAGAAGGAGAACATCAAGTTGCAGGGAAAGACAGCCGCCATCACCTGTCCGGGGAGAGACACTGCAGCCGGCTGCATGACCCGTCCATCCAGCCGTTTGGTTTACCGATGACTTTGTACCTTTCTTGCTGAGTGAGTACACCCGTGCCATCCGGCACCGCGCCGCGCTGTCCCTGCAACCCTGCACCTCACCAACCCTGCCTCCCCGTCACATCATCGGGCCCCGGGACCACCAACCCCTACCCACGGAGGGGGAAAACAACATCCCAGCTGCTCCTTACCATCGCTCCCGGGATCCCCGTCATCAACAGCGGTGGTGCCTATCTTCACCACGACCCGTGGGTGGCATCACGGACTAAATTCCCCAAACAAACCACCCCTTTCGCACACAGGCGAGGAGCGCTGCTTGAGTCCCTGGATCCGGCCCACCGCTCGAGCCACCGAGCAGCCATCGCAGCAGCGCCGGACCCGAGCGTTAGCGAATGTAGCGCAGTGGCGTCCTCCCCGCCCGCAACAGGTTCCAGTCGATTTTCGGACAGTTCGGAGGCACAACCCGATACACCCTTCAGTGTCCTTTTTGGTCGTCTTCCTGCGCTGACCTCTCCCGCCTGTCCCTCGCCTACATACACAGAGCCCCGAGCCGGTGTCCGCGGACCCTGTCGGGTGGTTTGAAGCTCTATCCCTTGGCCCTATGTGGTCACCTTCTTTCCCACGATCCCGTATCGAGCTGATCCAGCCCTCAACCCCAGGACCGTGCTCCTCTGCGTCCTCTTCCAACTCACTCATGTTCTACATTCTACTCCCACTAACTCGACTCCACCCCCAGACTGGCTTTGGGGATGGTGCTTCTACCAGAGGAAATAGCTTAGTAGCACAAGGCCCTAACCACGGTCTGGTGGAGTGTTGCTAAATAAAGAGTGTATGTTTTTGTGTGTATACCGATTTGCGACCCCCCCCCTCCTTACCCAGGAATGGGACACCACACCTCTGGCTGATGTGCAATACCTCTGTCATGACTGAAGCCTCAGGGGTGCCACATTCACTAGACCCACCGCTGCACTTACAAGACACAAGGTAAGGTAAGACAGACAGGGGGATAAACAGAAGGATACAAACACCAAACTTCATGGCAGCAAACAGACTGCAAAGTAGCAGATGGATAGGCACAGGAAAATTCCCCAGAAGCTCCTTGCACCTGGATGGTCAGAGTAGAATGAATTCTAACAAGAGCAAGGAGTGCTGGAAAACCCCCACTATTTAATCCTAAAGGGGCGTGGTCTCAAAGCAGCTAAAGCTGACCTGGACTGCTATGAGGTGCTGGCAACAAAAACTGAAATGAACTCTTGAGACGCCAAAAGAAATTTAAATGAGGAGTCTAGATGAAGATGGGAGGCTTCAGTCCTAAAGCGGGCTTTACATGCTACGATATCGTTAATGAATTATGCTCGGGATCACGTTGTTTGTGACGCACATGAGGCGTCATTAACGATATCGTTGCGTGTAACAGTTATGTGCGACCTAAAAAGATCGAAAAAACGGCAAAAATCGTTTGCCGCGGAGAGGTCGTCCTAAAACAAAAAATCGTTTACCTCTCATTAGCGATGTTGTTCCTCGTTCCTGCGGCAGCACACATTACTCCATGTGACACCGCAGGAACGAGGAACATCTCCTTACCTGCCTCCACCGCCAATGCAGAAGGAAGGAGGTGGGCAGGATGTTTCGTCCTAGTCATGTCCACCCCTCCGCTTCTATTGGACGGCTGCCGTGTGACGTCGCTGTGACGCCGCACGACCCGCCCCCTTAGAAAGGAGGCGGATCGCCGGCCAGAGTGACGTCGCAGGGCAGGTAAGTCCGTGTGACGGGTGTAAGCGAGGTTGTGTGCGACGGGCAGTGATATGCCCGTGTCACACACCCGACGGGGGCGGGTACGATCGCTTGCGATCTCACTAGCGAGATCGCAGCGTGTAAAGCCCACTTAAGGCTGTCACTATGTTCGGAAATGTCTCTCTAGCCCCTAAATAGCAGTTTGATGGGGGAGTCAAAACTGATGGCATGTTTCCTTTAAGCTAAAGTGTATTGTTGATAATTAGTGAGAGACATTAAAGTCACTTACTAATTACCTGCTATCTGGGGAAATGATACTACGCATTTTTGATGTGTGTACTTAAACTTTGTTTTCACTAATAGCCAGAAAATAAATGTTTTTCCTAATTTTAAAAGGATTGCTTTTAACTCGACCACATAATATTCCACTGTAATAAGTAAAGTATTCTATTCCATTAGCGTGGGAAGAAGGCTCAGGGGCGGTTGTCCTGTGGACAACATTTTTTAAGAAGAAAAAAAACAAAGTCAATTTGTGTCCCTAAGATAAGAAGTGGAAATTCTATAGCTGAAGATTTGAGGCCGTGCACATGGCCAGAACTTCTGGCTGAATTTCTTGGATCTCCGAGTGAGTACCACTTTTCAACTGTATCAACATTAACATGACAACGATACGGTTGCATTCTGTGGTAGAGCAAGGAATGGGCTGCCCTGCTCCACTATTTTCCATCCTGTAGACTGTCGTAGATCTACAGACTACAAGACGTGAGCAACCAGACACAAGCAGTCAATGATAGAGTCTTGGATTAGGTGAGTGGTGCTCAAGGGACATCACTGCTTTCTAAAGGTGCAGCCAAAAATTATTACTAGGGCACTCTAAGGCCAATACCTTGAGTGCTGGTAACCTAAGCTGCGTAACTGCTCTATTTAAAACTCTTAGTACATATGCCGAAAATATATAAAAGTTCTGTTGACCTAACTGATATGTTGGCGTACCTATTTTTCTATATGTTATATTGTAATATTTTGTGGTAGCCTATAGAGAGCCTGCAGAAGTACATTGTAGCCTACACAGTGGCATATGTCAAAAATATACCTCAGGAAATCATTAGATCTTCTAGGACATCTGTCATGGGTGACACAGTTATGTGGTTTCTGGCCATAGAAGGTCACAGTGCAGAATGCTCCCTGACTTTCCATTGTTCCTGCTGTCAGTATTGATTGGTGTAGGTGTCTTTCTTTCTTGCTGGATTCATTTATTTCTCCCCCTTTTGGACCCAGCAGGAGCTCATCTTCTACCCAGTTGCTGATAATCAGCATTACCTTAGTACTTAAATACCCCTTCCTTCCTTGGACTGGTGCTGGTGATATTATTCAGTTAATTCAAGCCTTGGTTAAAAGCAGGTGTATCGTTACTGAAAACTTTGCTGAACGTCTACTGGTGTCATCTGTAGATAAGTAGTTCATGTATTTTTCCACCATATGTCCTCCTTGTGTTGTCTCTAGTGTTTAGTGGGGATGATGAATATCTCATTCCCCCCGTTCCCTATTTAGGGCCCAGAACTAGGCATACCTAGGGTCAGGTGTCCGGCTCGGTACATAGGTGCGGAACCTGTCTAGGGTGGTGAGGGACCCCAGGGACCAGCTGTAGGTTTGGTCAAGGGTCTTCCCTTTCCATAGCCATTCGCTTGGTACTTCACCATTCCAAGCGTGACAAGATCTTCTACATTAAAAGCAAGCTTCTTTAAAAGAATACTTTGGTAATATGGCATCAAATGGAAGATTACACATGTTGTCTGCCTCTTCGGAAAAATTTAGTAACCCTCGGTGTAAACTTGAAGGCATACAAAAGCGGAATGTACCTGTAAATATGGATCCCTGTGAATGTATCCCCCTGATGATAGGCGATAGGTTTTTGGTTCAGTAGGATGATACACAGAAATGAAGGGTGAAGGTGCCGCATGTTGGAAAGCTTTGTAGACTAGTGGAGTTTTGGCCATTATACTAGTAGTAAATTACTCTTGTCCTATCAGAAAACCATCAGTTCTGCTCTTATCAGTCAGACTTACCATAAGAGTACATTCAGCTAATTTATTACAGTTTATAAAGCACAAATGGCTAAATATATACAATGTGTCCTGAGGTTTATTACAGGCAGCAATTAAAAGCTTTCACAAAGCTCCGAAGTACAGGTCTGAATTAATAATGAATTGTAAATGTGTTACGTGGTAACCTGGATCACAGGCATAATTGTCACATGGGCCGCAAATCTCCATTTCTCATGACACTGTCACATATACTATAGTTTGCTGCATTGTTGCATTGATGGTTGTTAAAAAAAAAAAAATTAACCCCTTCATACCGGGTGTTCTTTTTTTTTTCTCCTCCCCTTGTTCCAAGAGCCATAACTTTTTTTTATTTTTCCATCAATATATATCATGGCTTGTTTCTTTGCGGGATGAGTTGCATTGTTGAATGACACCATCCATTCTGCCCCATATGCTACTGGAAAACAGGGAAAAAAATTCAAAGTGCAGTGAAATTCCAACAAAAAACCTGCAATTCCATGATTGTTATTTGGATTTTTTATTTACCATGTTCACTTTATGGTAAAAATGACCTGACAATGATTCCCCAGGTCAGTACGAGTTTGTAGATACCAAACATGTATAGTTCTTTTTATCTACAGTAAATGGTGAAAAAAATTCCAGACGTTTTGTAAAAAAAAAAAAAAAAAAATTGTTGACATTTTCCGAGACCTGTAGATTTCTCATTTTTCAGGATCTGGGGCTCAGTGATGGATAATGTTTTGCATCTTGAGCTGACGTTTTTTAATTATATCATTTTTGGGTCAATGCAATGTTTTGATCGCTTGTTATTGCTTTTTAATGCAATGTTGTGGAGACCAAATATAAACCTTAATTATTATTATTTTTTATTATTTATTATTATAGCGCCATTTATTCCATGGCGCTTTACATGTGAAAGGGGTATACATAATAGGAACAAGTACAATAATCATAAACTATACAAGGCACAGACAGGTACAGGAGGAGAGAGGTCCCTGCCCGCGAGGGCTCAGTCTACAGGGGATAGGTGAGGATACAGTAGGTGAGGGTAGAGCTGATTGTGCGGCGCTGTATCAGACTGAGGGTACGACAGGTTGTAGGCTTGTCGGAAGAGGTGGGTCTTCAGGTTCCTTTTGAAGCTTGTCAAGGTAGGCGAGAGTCTGATGTGTTGTGGCAGAGCATTCCAGAGTATGGGGGACGCACGGGAGAAATCTTGGATGCGGTGGAGGGAAGAGGAGGTGAGAGGGGAGCAGAGGAGGAGATCTTGTGAGGATCGAAGGTTACGTGCAGGTAAGTACCGGGAGACTAGGTCACAGATGTAAGAAGGAGACAGGTTGTGGATGGCTTTGGACCATGACCTAGGTTAGGGTTTTGAACTGAAGTTGTTGGGCAATGGGAAGCCAGTGAAGGGATTTGCAGAGATGAGAGGTCGGGGAGTAGCGGAGGGACAGGTGGATTAGTCGGGCAGCATAGTTTAGAATAGATTGTAGGGGTGCGAGACTGTAAAGGCCCTGTCACACGCAGAGATAAATCTTTGGCAGATCTGTGGTTGCAGTGAAATCATGGACATATTGTTCCATTTGTACACAGCCACAAACCTGGCACCGATTGTCCACAATGTCACTGCAACCACAGATCTGCCGCAGATTTATCTCTGTGTGTGACAGGGCGTTCAGAAGGGAGGCCACAGAGCAGCAATAGTCCAGGCGGGAGATAATAAGGGCATGCACTAGGGTTTTTGAAGCTTCTTGGGAAAGCTGATGTTTCGATTTATTTCTCACTACATCCTTTACCGATCACATTAATTGATTTTATATTTTAAAAGATCGGGTATTTCTGAATGTGGCAATACCAAATATGTGTATTTTTATTTATTTTTTTATTGTTTTATTTTCAATGGGGCAAAAGGGAGGTGATTTGAACTTTTAGTTTGTTCGGGTGTTTTTTTCATATTTTTTTTTAAAACGTTCTTTTTACATTTTTATTGATTTCATTAGTCCCCTTAGAGAACTTGAAGCCTGCAACCCTGCTCTATTACCAGACTGTATTCATGATCCTATATAGCCAGGAACCTGTCTGCCCATACTTGCAGAATTTTAATAGCATATAGAGAGGCATTAAGGTTAGGTTCCCGAAAAATTAGAGATTACCTGGTGTTCGGGCTCATTTGCATTGATCAATACATTTGCTGAACGTCTCTACTACTTTTAAATATTCATAGCAGTTTTGCAATACCATTTTTCATGTATTTTGTTTTTCCAATTAGCAAAATGTATTTTTCATTGTTCATAGCATCCCTATATCAGTAATGCTTTACCATTTTTCATGTTTAGATTTTTATAGTGGTTAGTGTGCAGTTTATTACCTGTATTATTTTATTTTGAAGCCTGCAGTGTCTGATCACAGCGATGCTTCAGTTCCACTCTGTACAGCAGAAATGCTAATCTCCTGTGAGTGCTGGCGCTTTGCCACCTCTCACAGGAAGTGACTCATGACATCAACAGGGGCCATCAGCTGAACCCATAGTGTCATGACAACCCTTTGGCGCCCTGTGATCGCGTTACGGGAGCGCCAATGGCGGCGGGGAATGATGTGATCCCCGCCGGAGCGCGTTAGAACATGCTGTCAGAGTTTTACAACATGATCTAAGGGCTTAAAGGTAATTGATCAACAGCTTATTGCTCCCCCATCCGAGAGAAGCATAATGTAGAGACAGAAACCCCGATTCCAGCGATGTGTCACTTACTGGGCTGTTTGCTGTCATTTTGTTAACATCAGTGTTTCTCTGCTGCAGATGTAGCAGTTATACAGATCTCATGAATATGCTGGACTATCTGCAGGACGCCAAGTAGTCCTGTAATGATAATCTCCTGGTGATTATTCAGTGATTTTATCAAAACTACACTAAGTAGCCAACTAAGTGACACATCACTGAATACTGGTGTTAGGAAGGAATTTTTGTACTTGTTATCTCTGCTTCGCCTTTTGCTTCTGGTCTTGAGAAATATGACTTATGTTATGTGCCCACGATCAGGACCTGCTGCGTCCTGGACGTGACGGCTCCTGACCTGCTAGGCCACGAGTCTCCTCTGCAGGAGAACACAGGAGACTGCAGTGACCCATGCCCACAATCAGGGTTCAAGGAGCTGAAGTCTCTCACTTCTGTTGTCTCTGTGCAGAACACTTGCAACTCTTTAGCAAAGAATTGACGTGCTAGTGGCTCGGAAAGCCGCATTACAGGTCAGTTCTGGCTGCGGGCCATACACGCACAGTAGGCATGGGATGTCGATAAATCCCATCCCCTATGCTTGTACTGTACAACGCAGCGTTTTGGATACAGCGAAAGTATGCTGCATCCAAAACGCTGTAAGGCTATGTTCACACACTGCGTTTTTCACCTGCGTTTTTGGTCCGTTTTTGGTCCGTTTTTGCTGCAGAAATTCCTTGAGAAATTCTTGTAATCTTTCTGCAGACATTCCCCAGCAAAACCTATGGCAAAAAAAATTAGCTGTGCGCACACTGCGTTTTTTTCTTAAGAAAATTCTTTCAGTAGATTTTCTTAAGAAAAAGAATGAGCATGTCACTTCTTTTCTGCAGCTAACTGCGTTTTTTGCCATATATAATTGGCACAATAACGCAGGGAGCAACCAGTGGTAAAAACGCACCAAAAACGCACCGAAAACGCGGCAAAAACGCAGGTGCGTTTTTGGTGCGTTTTTTAACACAGGTGCACTCTTAAGAAATTTCTTAAGAAATTTTCTTAAGAAAAATCATTTTTCTAGTGTGAACATAGCCTAAACACTGATCTTGGGCATGCAGCCGTAGGCTACGTGTTGCAGATTACATGCAGAAATTTTCTGCATGAAATCTGCACCTTCTGGCAGAAAAACACGCTAAGGCTAAGCACGCACTTTGCGATTCCACCTGCGTTTCAGCTGCTTTTTAGGTCCGTTTTGAGAAGCACCTTTTTCATGCCAAAATGCATGCGTTTTGATTTCCCAGCAAAGTCAATGGAAAAAGGTGATTTCTAGACCGCACTTTGCGTTTCTAAACGCTGCGTTTAATTTGCATATTTTGTGGCAAAAACCATGCGTTCAAAGAAGGAGCATGTAGTTGTTTTTGCCATTTTGGGTGCGTTTTGCTAACATTGAAGTCAATGAGAAATGGCAAAAAACAAGAATCCTTCAAATTCCTGCGTTTTACCTACTTTTTATGTGCAGAAAACATGCGATTTGGACATTAAAATAATGATTTCATATGTCCCTTTACACGCACACATAGTCCGATAATTAAATTTACAAAAAAATAAAATAAAATCTATTTGTTTTCTTTTTTTTTCTATTTATTCATTGTGTTTGACAGATTAAACTTTATTTAGCAGTGTCTTGATGTTCAAAACGCATCAGTCAAAACGCAAGTGAAAAAGCAGGTAAAAAGCGCTGTAAACGCAGCTAAAACGTGGTAAATACGCATGCGTTTTCAGCGCTAAATTTCTGAAAAAGGCAACTTTGGTCAAATCAATTAAGCCCAAAACGTGCATTTAGAACTGCAGGTAGGGCAACGCAAAGTACGTTCTTAGCCTAAAAATGAGAGGTTTTGGTGCTTCTTTTTATGAAATCAATAAGTGGAAGGGCTACAAAACACAACAAAAAATGCACCAACAATTGACATGCTGCAGATTATTTTTCTGCACTAAAGCTGCAAGTAAAAAAGAAGCAAAGTGCGCACAGCACTTCAGAATTCTCATCAACTTTGCTGGGATAAGGAGAGACATGTAGATTTGGGCCACAATCCGCACCAAATCTTCAACAAAACTGCACCAAAAAAGGCTTCAAAAATAACCAAGACTTTAGGCCGCTTTTACACTACGTCCCTATCCCCGTTCAGTGGTCCTATCTGAATCCCCCGCAAAACGGGTTTTGGATGTATGTGTACCGCCCCGCTCGCAGCAGCCGAGCTGCTCGGATCCAGACCTTCTGTGGGTGGCTCAAGGATCTCCGGACCCAGGGGTCTCGCAGTCACTCTGATCAAAAAGGGGGTTATAGTGGTGGATGTAGGACGTATATGTACGGGCTGAGCCGTATTAAGTTCGTGACGCCACCCACGGGATGTGGTGAAGGTGGACACCACCGCTGCAGTTACAGGGCACCCAGGGGAGATGTTATGCAGCAAGTTGTTAACCCCTCCGTGGGCAGGGATGGTGGCCCCGGGACCCGTTGGGGATTTGGTGCAGGGAGATGGGCGACCGCATGGTGCTGGTGTACTCACTGTTGAAGGAAACACACGAGTCTCTAGTAAACCAAGGTGATGGTGGTCGGTGCCCGCAGCCGGCTACGTTTTGGTCCCCCACCCGGCTGGTGGTCTCTGTCTTTCTCCACCTTTGTAAGATGGTGGACTGCCTGTGCTTGCAACTTCAGGAGTCCGCTCCCGGCTGGATGTGGCCTAAGGAGCCCTTGCCCGCAGACGCTGGCCCGTGGGATCTCTGAGTCCTGGTGGTGGCCTTCTATCCCCCTCGGTGGGCTGTTGTCCTCTAATAGGGACTTTGGGTGGGACAGGACCTCTAGTCCTGGCCTCAATCGGTAAATTAACCAGTTCCAGTCGCTTCTGGTCCCAACTTCAGGGTCCGAGTACCCTCCTGTGTGCTCCGGTTTCCGAGTCGGTTCCCCGGGTCGGTACCGGCGGGCCACTACCCTGTACCGGTCCACCTTGGTTCCACCGAGCCGTCTTCCCGACTCCGTCGTCTGCCTCCTAGCCACTGGCACCAGGGCTCCTACCCTGGCGCCGTTCAATTTGGGGTATTTGCCTCTGCTGGAGCTGCACCCAGCTCCAGCCCACACTTCTCTCCAACTTGAACTCTAACATTTCACTCACTACTTTCCCGCCCCAGGGCTGTCCAGACTCCTTGGTGGGCGTCTTCCAACCGCCTGGTTCCGCCCCCCTGGTGTGTCCATCTAGCCCTGAGGGAGGTGACTAGGGTTTTAAGGTTGGCTGATGTCACCTGTGAGGGAAAGGTGTAGTGCAGGGGCCTATCTACGACTACCTGGCCCGGCCAGGGCGTCACATATGCTGCGTCGGAATGTGACGCCTTGGCAAAACCAGGTAGTCACAGATAGGCCCCTGCATAACACCACCCCCCACTTAGGAAACACACAGCCAACCTAAAACCCTAGTCACCCCCCTTAGGGAAAGATAGTCACACCAGTGGGCGTGACCAGGCGGTTGGACACACCCACCCAGGGATCTAGATAGCCCGGGGCAGGAAAACAAGTAGTGAAGTTTGGAGTTCAGTTTGGAGAGGAGTGTGGGCTGGAGCTAAGTGTAGCTCCAGCAGGAGAAGTTCAAGTTGAACGGTGCCAGGGTAGGAGCCCTGGTACCTTGGCTAGGAGGCAGACTGTGGTCTTCTTCAGCAGGAGACGGGAAGACGAATCGGCAGAACCGAGGTGGAACAGGACAGGTTTGCAGCCCGTCGGTACCGACAATGGGAAAAGACCCGGAAACCGGAGCACAAAGGGGGGTACTCGGACCCTGAAGCCAGGACCAGAAACAAGCGGCCTGGTTAATTAACCGATTGAGGCCAGGATTAGAGGTTCTTTCCCACCCAAAGTCCCTCATAGAAGACAACAGCCCACCGATAGGGATAGGAGGTCACCGCCAGGGCCCATAGATCCCATGGGCCAGCGTATGCGGGCACTGCTCCTTAGGCCACATCCAGCCGGGAGCGGACTCCTGATTTCCAGACTAGGAAATCCACCTTACAGGTGGAAAAGGATAGAGACCACCAGCCCAGGTGGGGGACCCGAATGCAACCGGCCGCGGCACCGGCCACCAGCACCTTGGTTTACCAGAGACTCGTGTGATTTACTGACTGTGAGTAAACAAGCATCCCCCTCGCCGTCTCTACACCCTGCACAGAGACACTGGGTCCCGGGGAAACCTTCCCTACCCGCCGAGGGGTTAACATCTAGCTGCCACAACATCTCCCCCGGGTGCCCACATCAGCAGCGGTGGTGTCCCACCTCACCACACATCGTGGGTGGCGTCACGAACTTAATACGGCCTAGCCCGTACATCTACGTCTCCCTTTTAATTCGGCGTGTCCGCGAGACCCCCGGGTCCGGAGACCCTCGAGCCACCACCCCAGAAGGCCTGGATCCGAGCAGCGCCGGCTGCTGGCACGGCGGCGGCACGGGTGCCATTGACTATAATGGTGCAGACGGAGTCACAGTGTGCTCTATCGTGCACCATTTTCAGGAGTATATGCGTATTGGAGGCGGACACCCAAATGTAGTAGACTGCATCTGGGTGTCCACCTCCAGTAAGTGTATACCCCCAAAAATGGTGCACGACAGATCATACGGTGACTTTGTTTGCACCATCATAGTCAGTGACCCCCATCGGCACATACATCTGAAACCCGTTTTGCGGGGGATTCAGACGGGACCACTGAATAGTGATAGGAATGGAGTGTGAAAGCGGCCTTAAGTTTGGGGGTTTTTGCATGTTTTTTTCATTGGGTTTATGCAATAAACACACTTGCTTTTTTTTCCTGACTGAAATGAAAACTGCTGCGTTTTTGAAAGAAGCAGCATATCAAGTCTCTGGGTATGTTCACACATGGTTTTTTGCTGCGTTTTTTAGCTGCAGATTTGCTTTGGTTTTATGCAAATCCATGCTAATAAAATGCTGCTTTTTACAGTCCCAGCAAAGTATGAGATTTCTGAAATCTCATGCACACACACAAACACCTGCAGATTTTATCCTGTCAATTCATTGCAGTATTTTTTAAACGTTTTTTTTTCATTGATGTAACCAATTTTGTAGTAAAAAAAAAAAAAAAAGCACCAAAAAATGCCACTAAAAAGACAGATGACTCAAAGGAGATTTCCTACCACAAGATCAGGTTTTGGTCAGGAAAAAAATTACCATAAAAGCCCTGTGTGAACATATCCTTTCAGCGTTTTTGCTGCTTTTTTCACCATTGAAAGCAATGAGAGTGGAAAAAAAAATACAGCTGTTTTTTATCTGCATTTTCGCTGCTTTTTTGGTGAATTAAATTAAGTTTATTTAAACATGTACAGTAGACAAATGACACGGCAAAAACGCAGCGAAAAAAGCAGCTGTTTTACTGCCAAAAGATCAGGTTTTGCAGCAGAAGAAAAAACACACTGTGTGAACATAGCCTTATTCTGACACCAGCATAAAATTTGATTATTTGCAAAGTACAGAATACAGTGCAGTGTTACCACAGTTGAGGACAGTTGTGGATGTCCAGGGCGAGGAGCAGGGCAGAAGATGTGATGTTTGGGTGTCCGCAGAGTTTCTGCCACATCTTGTACGTTCCTGACGATGAAGACGTAGCTTGTTCTGTCTACAGATGACACAATAAGCCGATTTAACATAATGCAGCGCCAACCCAGATCATTACCACAGCAATCGCGTGTAATCAGATTCAGTGTAATCCCATTGCCACGGTGGTGTGTGCTGTCGTGCGGCGCTTTATCTTTCTGTTCAGGCCTATTTATCTTCCATTTATAGAAGAAATACCGCAGCGTGAATAATTTTTTTATGATAAATTCATGTTAGTTAATGCTTCGATTACAGGTGTGAATTTGTAATGGGAGATAAAGAGCAGGATTGAGGACAGATGGGCAGTCAGTAATGCTTTAATCCCGTATTAACAGTCAGGAGCAGGGAAAGACTTCAGAAGTTTAGAAGAAAAGTCTTGGTAACTTCAGTAAATAGTTGGATCTATATGCAGGTTGATACAGCACTATGGCCGCAGTGAGAACTCGTACACATAGCCATATATATGGACCCGGTATGTCGGCACATGAAGGTCATATGGTTACCCCTTATGTAAAGATCTCAACCTGGGGATGATATGTAGGATCCAGGTAATGTAAAAAAAATGTGAGTGGCTTTTTGAAGGGCAAGACTTAATATAAAAGCCCTCTGACTTTAATTCAGACTCCAGACTAGACCATATATGTGGCACCCCTGAGGCTTCAGTCGCCACAGGGTATTGCATCTGCCTTAAGGTGCAGTACTTATGTGACGCCCTGGACTAGTCAGGTCGTCCCAGGTAGTCCCATGCACACACACCCCCTCCCTAAAAAGGTGACAGCAGCCAAACTTCAAAACCTTGTCACCACCCTCCAGGTTTGATGTCCACACCAGAGGGGCGGAGCCAGGTGGTTGGCTCCGCCCACCGAGGAGTTCACAGGCCTGGAGGCGGGAAAAAGCAGTAGTTCTAGAGAGTAGTTCCAAGAGAGAAGTCGAGTTAAAGGGCAGACCTGTGACCAGGCTTGCCAATAGTCTACTCAGGTGGCTGGGTTGGAGCCCAGTCACCTCTGGCAAGGATATCGAATAGACCTGGCTCACTAAATATATTCGGGTGCTCTGGAGAAACAAACAAACTGTAATCCAAATATATCTCCGGCACTCCAATGGAAGAAGGAAAACAAAGTCTGGGTATCTTTGATGTTTTTTATTTTTTATTGTGGAAATAGTCTTTCTCTGTCTCAACGTTTCGGTCACACTTCGACCTTTATCGAGAGAATTTATCAGACTATGAAATAAGGGAATCAATGTATGAATAATACCAAAACGGAGCGATGTAGGTCACCACTTAAATGGGGAGAGAATGGTTGGTACGTGTGAGCACTGTGACTAAATGATGGAATGTTAGAAACAGCCAGTCAGTGTTGCAAAGGGATCATATAGTAGTATCGTACCAGGGTAGGAGGCCACATGTCAAGGCTGCCCAATGGAGGTGAAAAGTTTCAGTGGCTACTATATAGGTAAGAAGCCTATCTCCTCCAGGAGGGGACAGCCTGTCAAGAGAGGTGTGTAGGATACTATACGTATCTGGATACCGGTAGGATCAGTCTGAAATTGGCATGAATTATCTAGTTGGTAGTGCAAGTCTCCTGCATTTGCTGTAAACTTATAGCGTCAGATAGCGAGAGTTAATGCTAATCTGTAAAAAGCAGTGGAGAAGACAACTTATCGTATAGGAGTCCTTGCTAAAGGTAGTGTTGGGATAGCAGGAGTTATACTGATTGCCGGTACCAGTGTCCTGTATTCATTGCGGACTCAAAGTAGAATAACTTGTGTGAGGACATGCCCCGTGCGGTAGGCAATTCCCAAAGGGTTACTTGGAAATGAATCGGTCAAAACGACCCATAGAAAGCATAGGGGACCTGCGTCCAGTAGGAATTGTGGCTGGCTGCTGCCAGGTACCGGCAATCAGTATAACTCCTGCTATCCCAACACTACCTTTAGCAAGGACTCCTATACGATAAGTTGTCTTCTCCACTGCTTTTTACAGATTAGCATTAACTCTCGCTATCTGACGCTATAAGTTTACAGCAAATGCAGGAGACTTGCACTACCAACTAGATAATTCATGCCAATTTCAGACTGATCCTACCGGTATCCAGATACGTATAGTATCCTACACACCTCTCTTGACAGGCTGTCCCCTCCTGGAGGAGATAGGCTTCTTACCTATATAGTAGCCACTGAAACTTTTCACCTCCATTGGGCAGCCTTGACATGTGGCCTCCTACCCTGGTACGATACTACTATATGATCCCTTTGCAACACTGACTGGCTGTTTCTAACATTCCATCATTTAGTCACAGTGCTCACACGTACCAACCATTCTCTCACCATTTAAGTGGTGACCTACATCGCTCCGTTTTGGTATTATTCATACATTGATTCCCTTATTTCATAGTCTGATAAATTCTCTCGATAAAGGTCGAAGTGTGACCGAAACGTTGAGACAGAGAAAGACTATTTCCACAATAAAAAATAAAAAACATCAAAGATACCCAGACTTTGTTTTCCTTCTTCCATTGGAGTGCCGGAGATATATTTGGATTACCTCTGGCAAGGAGGCAGATGGTGGTGGCCGCCTACAGGAGCTGGGATTACTGCCGGTGGAACCGTAGGGACCGGGGTCGGGCGGTGGCCCACCGGTACCGAACCAGGGAACCGATTGGAAACCGGAGCACCAGGAGGGGTACTCAGACCCAGTACGAAGCCCAGAAACTACCGCGGGCCGAGTCAAATCAACTGATTAAGGACTGGATTTTAGGACCTTAACCACACAAGACATGACTGAAGACAACAGCCCAACCACTAGGGTAAAGCCACCGCCAAGGCATAGGGACCCAGGGGGCCAGCGTCTGCGGGCAAACAGGGCTCTCCCGTCACCCAGCAAGCCGGGGAGCGGACTACCATTGCTTAGGCATAGGAGTCAAAACATTTACATAAAGAGGTGCAGGAGAAAGGCGGAAACCACCAACCTGTTAAGGGAGAAGCTGTAGCCGGCTGCGGGCACAGTTCATCACCCCGTTTGGTTTAACAGAGACTCCAGTGTGTTGTATCATAGAGACTACACCAGTGCCTTCGGGCCGCGCACCGCACCAGCACCCAGCATGCACCTGCTCCCCCGCCTCGGCACCTCCCTCGGGCCCCCGGGACCATCACTCCCCTACCCACGGAGGGGTCAACACCAAGCTGCGCAACACCGTCCCCGGGAGGCCTAGTCAACGGCAGCGGTGGTGTCTATCCATTCACCACAACCCGTGGGTGGCGTCACGAACTTTTATCCACCGCAGCCCCGGCCGTGGAACTCCCCACCGAAGTCCCTGCGTGTAGTGCCAAAACCCCCCCTTGCAGAGCGACGTGACCCCCGGGTCCGTGAGGCGCTCGAGCCACCCACCGTACGAGCACAGATCCGAGCGACTCGACAGCCGGCCGAGCCCGCAGGGCGGTACACTTATCCTGGGTAAGAAGAGGTTAACTACTGGTGTTCATGGCTTACACAACATCCTGTGCTCTTGGCTTACACAACACAGCCAGCAGTTACACAACACAGGTGGTCACCATAGCAATGGGTTTTTCCCGGGCAGAGTGAGGCATCAAGAAGGTAGGGGATGACTGGGTAAGTTACAGAACACACAGGAAATCACTTCAGAACACTGAGATGCAGGAGGTCGCTGAGGGGTGTGCTTCACAGGTCCCCTCAGAAAGAACGCCCAGGATGAGTGCTTCATAGCTATCCCGGAGAAGGAGAGAAGGAGAGTGCCAGGACATCATGGTTTCGTAGGGCCAAGGCGGCGGAGGGCATGCTTCAGAGCTCCCTCCATTAGGATCGGACAGACTGGAAAGGACCGGGCAGACTGGGTGAAATAGTAGATGACTAGGTGGAGCTGGTGAGACAGAGGAGCAACACAGTAGCCGGAGGGTGAGCCCCAACAGCCCCTTCGGGACTGGCGCCTTCAGGGTGCAGAGCCCTAGGGTAAAACATACTCCACGTTGGACTCCCAGAATCTGCAGGGAAGGGAGATTTCATTTCCCATTGCCAACCACCACAGAGAATCCGGGGCACAGCAGCATATAGAGACAGGAGTCAAGACCATGGTTGGGCCCATAATTGTTTTGCGCTGCCTGTGAACGGGATGGTAACTAAAGCCAAGGACACTGGGGTCCCCAAGTAGCTTAACGCCATGGGGATCCACACTACAAGGCGGAAGGAGGAAGGTCTCACACGCTCCACAACACCCACCGGTGGTGACCTCTGATTCATCCGGGATCAGCTGGGGCCCAGCATGGCGGTGACCTATACTCTTAGGGCAGCATCCTAAGAACTGTAAGTAAAAGATCTGGACCCGCAACCGCTGCTTCGGCCTCTTATTACCGGCGCCCCGCGCTTCAGCTTCAATGGCCCTTCCCCCCGTCACCACCATCCTCCCTGGGGCTCGCTCCACCTGTGGGGAGCTGGACTATCTGAGCTGTGGTAACATCAGCCCCAGAGGAGAGCAACATCTCGCAGCGGCGGCTAATCCCTGGCCGTGCACCATGTGTGGTGCGGCAAAGCAAAACCCCCATCCCCCCTTGCACCCGCTTTTCATGTAGCCGACAGGGCCATGGAGCCGGGTCAGGCCAGTCACAGCAACCGCAAAATACCACTGGCCCGGTAACGGGTAGCCCTGGAGGCCCTGTGTGGCACTACATATACACTATATGGACAAAATTACTGGGACACCTACACTTGACGCTTTTATGCACACCCCATTCTTAATACATACAGATATTTATGGTGTTGGTCCCCACTTTGCAGCTGTAAAAGCTTCCACTCTTATGAGAAAGTTTTCTACAAGATTTTAGCAGGTTCACCAAACCCGGACTAGTCCATCAGATCCCAGATAGAGAAGTTTGATTATCTTTTCTCACTCCATAGAAGACATTTCCACAGCTACAGAAACCAGTGACTACAAAAAACCTGGTTATAGCATATAAACCAAAAAAAACGAGTATTCTGCCCAATAAAATATTATTTATTTATTAAAACGGTTTAAAATAACCGTCGAATATATAAAAAGATAAATAATTAAATTCAATTGAATCAATTAATAGCTGGTGCTACAAAACAATGTAAAAACATGGGGGGGGGGGCAATACGGTATCCACAGTTTCAAAACAAGCAAGCAGTATATATAAATAACAATCAATCAGCCTTCAATACAGTGCTTGTGCTAACAATAAATAACTATACAAGCTATACAAATAAATGGCAATCAGTCAGCATCCAGTAAAGTGCTTGTGCTAACAGTAAATAACTGTGCTGACTCATTGAATCAATCCAGTAAAGCCCGTATTAGGTTTCCTAATGGTAAAGCATATGTTTAAATATAATCCAGTATTGCTAATGTAGCCAATATTAGGCTCTCTATAATATTGCTTACTTAAAAGTCTGTGCCCTGTGTGTCCCCCTCGCCCCAACGTACGTTTCGCTTCTTTGTCAGGCAGCTGAAACCAGTGACTGTAGTTTTATACCACTTCATCTGATACTTGGCATTGTGCGTGGTGATGTAAGGCTTAAATGCATCTGCTTGGCTATAGAAACCCACTGTCACACAGAGATTTTTACAAACTTCACCAACTGTCATGGTGGCGTAGGATTCTGTTCAGACTACAGATTCTTAGACTCCTCCTGATAACTCTTATGGTGCATGTTATCTACGCTGGCAGATTTGGGTAACAACCTGAAGTCTGGTAATTCATAGGCAGACTAGCAAAAATTAATCTCTGCTAGTCTGCTTGTTAGTCTCCTTTGATCACATGTTGTGGGGAAGCCAATCACATCTGCTCCTCTCCTGTATATAATGGATAGATTCTTCCACCTATGCCAGCTGTAGTTTATCTTAGCTGATCTGGTGAGGTGTGGTGAGCCAGGCTATCTGCTGTTTGTTATACTTGTTGCTGAGTGCAGTTGTGACATTAACTCTTGTTGCCTTTTTATTGCTATCTTTCTGCTCTTGCTTTACTCCGGAGTTTCTCATTATCTATTCCTGCGCGCAAGGTGTCAGAATTTTTTGTTTTCCTTTGTCTGTCTTTTTCTGTTTTCCATCATACCCCTACCCTGTTCTTCCCTGGTGGGAAGGGGGATTCAGAGTAGTACTGCTCAGAAGCATAGCCAGTTATCGAAATCTAACATCTCCACCATCAGGAGTAACCCTCAGGCGAGGGATAGCATAGAGTCCCCTAGCATGAGGGGCAGCATAGAAGCTCCTGTCCCCCGATATCCTAACAGTCCCTTTGTGACACCCAAATCATAAAGCTCTCGCTGCAGTTTGGGCCCTGCAGTTATGGAGTCAGCAGAGCGTTGGTGACTTTTCTGCCCTCTGCTCCTCAGCACTCAGTGGCCCCAGTCTGTTACTTGACGTGGTCTCCACTCTGTGGTTGAGTTGTGGTTGAGTTGTGGTTCCTTCAACTTTTCAATAATATCACTCATAATTGATGGTGGCTCCTATTACAGGACCACACTGGTATTAGCAAGAATTTTACTAATCTTTCTGACAAAATGGCCCACTGTAAAGACAGAGAGCATGGTGAGGGGTTGGATTTTAAAAAAACTGTGATATTGTGACTGAATGAAAACCTGATTAAAGCCTGCTTTACACGTTGCAATTTCGCATACGATATCGTATGCGATTTGCAATGCCCCCATCGTATGTGCGGCACGTTCAATTTGTTGAACGTGCTGCACAAAGCATTAACCCCCGTCACACGTACTTACCCGTCCATACGACCTCGATGTGGGCGGCGAACGTACACTTCCTGGAGTGGGAGGGACATTCGGCGTCACATCGACATCACGCGGCAGCCGGCCAATAGAAGCCTCTTTCCTTCCGCATTGCTGGCTAGAGCCGCGGGAGGCAGGTAAGATCTGTTCAATGTTCCCGGGGTGTCACACACTGCAATGTGTGCTACCCCGGGTACGATGAACAACCCGACGTGCAATTTGTCAGGATTCAACCTGAACGTTTTAACGCTCAATCGCACGTAGCTGTCACACACTGCAATGTACCTTACGATGCCGGATGTGCGTCACTTACGACGTGACCCCGCCGACACATCGTAAGATATATTGTAGTGTGTAAAGCGGGCTTAAGGGCTTACTGGTGTCGATATAATGTACTTCCCCTCCACCCTCTGTTTTATCCATCACACTCATAGGTACGGTATAGCATACTTTGATAGAAGTCATGGGACTCTACAACTTTGTTCTATAGGAGTGCATCACATAGTGAAATTGGTCATATCCAGGTGTCCTATGATCAGCGTAGCTAACCCTCATGTTAGTGACATGTTCTGTTTCCTGACCTTCAATATTATTATTATTATTTTATTTTTTATTTTGGAGCCTATATCTGAGTAACCATGTGTCACGCCTGACTCTCTTCATTATGAGACTATTGACAGATTTAGGAATTGAGAGTCATTTCCATTTTAGACTCTCAATATTAAATGGATTTCCTTTGCTTTGGCAGTCGTAGGGTTAAGGACAGTTTGCTTTCCAGCATCTTCTGAATTCTGGTCAGGTGTTTCTGGTTTGGGTCCACTCCCAGTCCCTTTATATACCCTCTGCTACCAGCAGAGAGTGCCGGTTATTCTTTGCTATTTGGATGCTAGGCCAAGAAGTGAAAGGAGCTGCTGTAAGCCTCTGTTGAAGTCGCTGCGGTGGCTGCAAATTAATTAAAGAATGTACGTCTGGAACTCCATGGTGTGAACAGGGTGCAAGACTCAAAAATATACAACTAAACAATAGGATAAAGAGTTGCACACCAGTCACAATCTGTGAGGAAATAGGGATATATTCTGAGCTATTAAGCCATATTCCTGTAGCCGCCATCTTGTCAAGGTACATAAGGTCTAAGGAGGCTTCAATCAGTATGCTAATTAACTTGAGGAAATTATCTGTTAGCAGTGGTGTGACCCAAGGCAAACTCCTATGATATGGAAATTAGATGAGCTGGTTAGGCCTTGAGAACAATAAAGGGAAGGAAGACCCCCCTCTGACGCTGCAGAAGAAGTGACAAACTAATTAGAGGAATCCTGTACACCTGAGACAGAGGGGCACCAGGGCTAAATGTTTAATATCTCATGAGCCGTGCTTCCTATAAACATGTCAAGCAGAAATATCGCAACCAGACATCCCGACGATTCTAGCACATATTTTATATAGGTTTGGGACCTCTGTAGGTATCCCAAACTTGATATTGGCCAGTGGGGTACCAGCAGACTAATCATGTGTCCTATCATTGTGAAGATAAAATCATAACTGTAAATATTAAAGCATTGTCGTCCGCCTACAACATTCCCAGGCCAAGTTATGGGCAATAATCACTTTGGGATATTGTTTCAGACCCAGGACAGGGGTGGGCAGTACTACCCTGTAAGTAGGAGGGGACATGGATTGTAGCCAGTTTGATAAACACAGTACGGACACTTTTTGGGTGTTCTTCTTCGGGTGGTCTCGTGTGGAGCACGTGGGGGAAGATCCAGGAACCGTGTGGCCACACAGCGGCCCACCTCTGTCCGCTAGGGAATAAGGTAATTGATACATCTGTATACCTGCTTGTGATCCATAACTTACCTGTAAATGTATTCTGATTATATATATATATATATATATATATATATATTTCTGTAAATTCCATATTGTATATATTGTAGTTTCTAGTGTGCCTAGATTAAATAGGACGATTAAAATATATAATTTAATCTTGGGCTGTTCTGTTATCTCGATCCTAAATTCCACGTCTGTGTGCTCGGCGTAATAGTTATCGTAATCGATTGGTGGCAGCGAGTTTATGCCAAGGATCATTGTGGGGCAACCAGTGAGATCTGGGGAGGCTTAGATATATTCCGTCCGCAGAGGTCGGGGGAATATATACCTTACTCTCACCGGGAACCCTTCAATCATCGGCATAGTAGAATAGCGGCCTCCTTGCTTATTGTCGGGCAACTCCATAATTGGCCTGACTATAAGAAGGGACGCTAGAGAGCGCGTCACGTGCTCGATCTATCAGGAGGTGGAAAGGGGGCTGTTCCTTCCGCTTCCTACCCCCCGTTTCGTGACACAATGTATAGGGGAGTAATGAAAAGCAGAACTGCTATGGGAATACTAGACTGAAAAATACAATGGACTATCTGAAAAAAGTGAAAAACATGAAAATGGTATCTGCATAACTGCTATGAATAATAGGAATGAGAGATATTTAGCCATTGTATTTATCAATGCAAAGGAGCCCCAAAACCAAACGCCAAGGTAATCTCTATTTTTGAGATCCCTAACTTATGTGTAACCTCACCTGCAGTTAAAATACTTAGGGACCCCAAGTATAGAGATTACCTTGGTGTTTGGTTTGGGGCTCCTTTGCATTGATCAATACAATGGCTAATCATCTCTCATTCTTATTATTCATAGCAGTTATGCACATACCATTTTCATGTTTTCACTTTTTTCAGATAGTCCATTGTATTTTTCAGTCTAGTATTCCCATAGCAGTTCTGCTTTTCATTATTCCCCTATACATTGTGACTGGCGTGCAACTCTTTATCCTATTGTTTAGTTGTATATTTTTGAGTCTTGCACCTTGCTCACACCATGGTGTTGCAGACGTACATTCTTTAATTAGTATGCATTTTCTGTCTGAGAACCCTGCCCCACCCATAGCCATGTGTCTTTTTTCACATATATAGCGTGGTCCTTTGCTTCCCATACAGAGCAAGTTTTTTAACTGCAGGTGAGGTTACACATAAGTTAGGGACCTCAAAAATAGAGATTACCTTGGCGTTTGGGTTGGAACTCCTTTGCATTGATCAATACAATGGCTAAACATCTCTCATTCCTATTATTCATAGCAGTTATGAACATACCATTTTCATGTTTTTCACTTTTTTCAGATAGTCCATTGTATTTTTCAGTCTAGTATTCCCATAGCAGTTCTGCTTTTCATTATTCCCCTATACATTGTGGCTGGGGTGGCTGCAGTCTTGGTGCTGACTACAACAGTTCATTGTTGTGTTTCCCCCCTGTCTATCTTCCTTCCCTAGTGAGTTGTTTTAGTGCAGAGTTAGGATTAGCATTCCATACCTGCCCACTCACTAGCCAGGACTATTGCAGGGTCACTGAGGGTTTCAGGTTCGTGCTCGGCGACAGGTGAGGAACCTGTATAAGTACTGGCTAGGAGTGGAGGGTACAGTGGCAGGTAAGTGGAGGAGGTGTCCATTTTCCCTCTCACTAGCGCTAAGGCACACCATTGTTATTATGTCCCCGGTGTACCTGTTGTTTGTCATGGTGTTACCCCTGTTAAGTTGTGTGTTTAGCCTCACGCTGGACTTTCCCCAAGTCTGCGTCGTGATGCCAGGTGAGGGAGGAAGAAAAAGGGATGACGCCATATAATACTGAGTGATTTGACATATGGCCCTATAATATGGAGATATTGTACACTAGTGTCTAATGGAACATGGCCTCACAGAAGATCCGTGTGTCTCTGAATGTAATGGAAGCCATATGGATGTGGATAAAGGGGGCTTTACACGCAGCGATATCGCTAGCGATATCACTGGTGAAAGTACCCGCCCCCATCATTTGTGCGTCATGGGCAAATCGCTGCCTGTGGCAGACAAAATCATTAGGCGCTGTCACACAGACTTACCTGCCTAGCGTCGTCGCTGTTGCCGGCGAACTGCCTCCTTTCTAAGGGGGCGGTTCGTATGGTGTTACAGCGGCGTCACTAAGCAGCCGCCCAATAGAAGCGGAGGGGCGGAGATGAGCGGCCGTAATATCCCGCCCACCTCCTTCCTTCCTCATTGCCGGCGGCCACAGGTAAGCTGTAGTTCGTCGTTCCTGAGGTGTCACACATAGCGATGTGTGCTGCCTTGGGAACGACGAACAACCTGCGTCCTCAACAATCAATGATTTTTTGAAAGCGAACGACGTGTCAACGATGGACGATAAGGTGAGTATTTTCCATCGTTAACGGACGCTCGTTAGTGTCACAAGCAACGACGTCGCTAACTATGCCGGATGTGCGTCACGAATCCGTGACCCCGGCGATATATCGGTAATACGTCGTTGCGTGTAACGGGGCCTTTAGTCCATAGAGACTTCAGTGTCTGTTGAAATATTGCTGTAGAAACGCTGCATTAGTCATATGATTTAAATTCACTTTCTGTTCTGTAATTTTCCAGTCTCAAAATAGCACTTTCAACAAATTACCTGTCACCGTTATAGGTATCTTTACCTTTCTGCTCAGAATTAAATAACCTGTATTAGTCTTTACCACTTTTTTGGTGGCCATGGTAGGTCACCATCAAGAAGTCATATAGAGTAAACAAATAAGGGTTCGCTCCAACTTAAGTATAAAAAATTAGTCCAGTTCTCATCCGGAAAAGTTAGATTAGTGAAATCTATTTGGTATTCTATATTTCATGCGAGTGTGCAATTTTTTTTTTTTTCGGATTGCTCTCGGCGTAATAATATGCAGATGTGAGTGAACCCTCATTTTAATATACTCCCCTCTCTGCTACTGCACTGGTCTCCACTGCTATTAGATGCTGTCACTCTTGGCAAAAGAGGCAGAGGGTTCTGCTGATCCTTCAGGTTACACCTCTGTTGTAGAGGTCGTCTGCTGCAAAATAGCTAGCCATTAATTACTGATCTTACATTGTATGTAGGTAAGGTCTTGCTGACTGGCAACTTGCTGGGACTAACAGGGCAGGTTCAACAATAAATGTGTATGATACCCTATATAAATGTTTTACGGCAATTTTTATTGCATTGTACACTCGGTTCCTGGTGCACTTATGTTGGGATTAACAATTCTGACCAGTCTCAGATGTTCTTCTAGATCCTGGACTTTGGACTAATGCCGGCGTCACACGGGACAATCTATCGTGCGACCGCACGAGCGATCGCACCCGCCCCCGTCGTTTGTGCGTCACGGCCAATTAGTTGCCCGTGGCGCACAAAGTCGTTAACCCACCTGTCACATGCACTTACCTCCCGGGCGACGTCACTGAGGGCGGTGAACATCCTCTTCCTGAAGGGGGACGGACGTTTGGCGTCACAGCGACGTCACACAGCAGCCGGCCAATAGAAGCGGAGGGGCGGAGATGAGCGGGACGTAGGTAAGCTGTGTTCGTCGTTCCCGGGGTGTCACACAGAGCAATGTGTGCTGCCACGGGAACGATGAACAACCGGAGCACAAACGGAGGACCGACTTTTTGAAAATTAATGACGTGTCAACGAGCAAAGATAAGGTGAGTATTTTTGCTCGTTCCTAGGTGTCACACGGTACAATATGTCTAATGATGCCGGATATGCGTCACTAACGACGTGACCCCGACGACATATTGCCCGATATATCGTACCGTGTGACGCTGGCATTAGGTTACATTCACACTTGCATTGTTTTGCATCAGTCACAAGCCGTCGCCTTGAGGAATTACGGTATCCTGCAAAATATTTTGCAGGAATCCATTTTTTCCCCATAGACTTGTATTAAGGACGGATTGCGACTGATGGCCCTGCGTTGCATTCACCGCACGACAGATCAGTCGTGGAATGACTGACCTTTGGCGGTATAAACGCAGAATGTAACGATTTTTATAGTGGCTAAAAAAACCTATTGCATAGGATTCCGTCGGCATCCGTCCTTGGCTATAATGGAAGCCTATGGGTGCCTGAAGCCATCCAATCCGTCAAATGACAGATTCCGGCGACGGTTTCGTCTTTTAGCAACAGATCATGTTCAGATGTTTCCTTTCTGGTTAGAAAATCTCTCTCTCTCTCTGTCTGTCGATCTCAGTCTCTCTCTCTCTCTCTGTCGGTCTCTCACTCTGTCGATGTCGGTTGGTCGGTGTCTCGCTCTCCCCCTCTCTCATACTCACCGATCACCGGCGCGGTGCTGCACAGCTGTCACACTGCTCCGGCGGCTTCTCCTGCTTTTGAAAATGCTGGCCGCTCATTATTCCATCTCATATTCACTGCATCTCCCGCCCACCGGTGCCTATGATTGTTGCTGTCAGATGCGCCCCCACGCTGAGTGACAGCTGTCTCACTGCAACCAATCACAGCCGCCGGTGGGCGAGTCTATATCATGCAATACAATAAATAAATAATTAATTTAAAAAAAAACGGCGTGTGGTCCTCCCCAATTTTGATACCAGCCAAGATAAAGCCACACGGCTTAAGATTGGTATTCTCAGGATGTGGAGCTCTATGTTATGGGGAGCCCCCCAGCCTAAAACTATCAGCCAGCAGCCGCCCGGAATTGCTGCATCCAATAGATGCGACAGTCCCTGGACTCTTCCCGACTCATCCCGAATTGCCCTGGTGCGGTGGCAATCGGGGTAATAAGGAGTTAATTGCAGCCCATAGCTGCCACTAAGTCCTAGCTTAGTGATGACAGGTGTCTATGAGACACCCCTATTGATTAATCTGTAGCGAAGGTAAATAAACACAAACACCGAAAAATCTTTTATTTGAAATAAAAGACATAAAAACACCCTCTTTCACCACTTTATTAATCCCTAAATACACCTCCATGTCTGGCGTAATCCACACGAGGTCCCACAACGCTTCCAGCTCTGCTACATTGGAAGCTGACAGGAGCGGCCGTGGAACACCGCCACTCGCTGTGAGCTCCACGGAGCAACTGAAGTGAGTCGCGCTGTCAGTGGTAACGTCACTCAGGATACCCGCGGGCACAGCTAGATTCTGGTACAAACTGCTACAACGAATCAGTTTTTTAACGGATCCATCCCATCAGTTGTACCACAATCTCCAACGCATCCGTTACATCAGTCACAAAACGGATTGTGACTGATGCAAAACACCGCAAGTGTGAATGTAGCCTTAAGGCCACTTTACACGCTGCGATATCGGTACCGATATCGCTAGCGTGCGTTCCCGCCCCCATCGGTTGAGCGACACGGGCAAATCGCAGCCCGTGTCGCACAACATCGCCCGGACCCGTCACACGTACTTACCTGCCTAGCGACTTCGCTGTGACCGCCGAACCGCCTCCTTTCTAAGGGGGCGGTCCGTGCGGCGTCACAGCAACGTCACTAAGCGGCCGCCCAATAGAAGCGGAGGGGCGGAGATGAGCGGAACAAACATTCCGCCCACCTCCTTCCTTCCGCATTGGGGCCGGCGGCAGGTCTGGAGAGGTTCCTCGTTCCTGCGGCGTCACACATAGCGATGTGCACTGCTGCAGGAACGAGGAACAACTTCGTACCTGCAGCGCCAACGATATTTGAGAATGGACCCCCCATGTCGCCGATGAGCGATTTTGCACGTTTTTGCGAAGATGCAAAATCGCTCATAGGTGTCACACGCAACGGCATTGCTAATGCGGCCGGATGTGCGTCACAAATTCCGTGACCCCAATGACTTTGCATTAGCGATGTCGCAGCGTGTAAAGCCCCCTTTAAAGGGAATCTGTCAGCAAGTTTTTGCTATGTAATCTGAAGACTGCATGATGCAAAGGTTAAAAGAGAATTCAGCTATGCCTCTCATCATACTGTGCAGTTGTTTATCTGTAATGTTTGTTTCATCTTCAGAGTAGGTCAGCTAGAATTCAGCTAGTCTGGCATGCTCTCTGCTGTGATGAGCAGCTGACTGGCTATACAAATGTTCATAGAGAGCCTGATGTTGGCGGGCGCAGCTTTCTGAACTCTGCTGCATTGCAAAATCTAAAAACTTTTTAGGGGTACTTTGCACGGTGCGACATCGCTAGCCGATTGTAGCGATGCCGAGCGCGATAGTACCCGCCCCCGTCGCAGATGCGATCTCTTGTGATAGCTGCCGTAGCGAACATTATTGCTACGGCAGCTTCACACGGACTTACCTGCCCTGCAACGTCGCTCTGGCCGGCGAGCCGCCTCCTTCCTAAGGGGGCGGGTCGTGCGGCGTCACAGCGACGTCACACGGCAGGCGGCCAATAGAAGCGGAGGGGCGGAGAGGAGCGGGACGTAAACATCCCGCCCACCTCCTTCCTTCCGCATAGCCGGTGGAGGCAGGTAAGGCGATGTTCCTCGCTCCTGCGGCTTCATACACAGCGATGTGTGCTGCCGCAGGAACGAGGAACAACATCGTACCTGTCGCTGAAGCGAAATTATGGAAATGACCGACACTACACAGATCACCGATTTTCGACGCTTTTGCGGTCGTTTATCGGTGCTTCTAGGTTTTACACGTTGCGACATCGTTACCGGCGCCGGATGTGCGTCACTTTCGATTTGACCCCGACGAGATCACAGTAGCGATGTCGCAACGTGCAAAGTACCCCTTAGAATGGCTGCACTCAGTAATCTAAGTGATACATCGTTGGATTCAGGATTTCTTTGCCTACATCCTGCTGCTCTAAGATGAGGTAGCAAAAGGCTGGCGACAGATTCTCTAATAACACATTTTTTTCTTCTGCTTAATCTTCTGGACTTGACCATGATGGTTTCCCTGACTTATGGGTGCTTTACACGCAGCGACATCGGTACCGATATATTGTTGGGGTCATGTCGTTAGTGACGCACATCCGGCGCCGGTAGCGACATCGCAGCGTGTGACACCAAGGAGCGACGATCAACGATCGCAAAATCATTCAAAAATGGTGATCGCTGACACGTCGCTCCTTTCCTTAATATCGCTGCTGCCACAGGTACGATGTTGTTCCTCGTTCCTGTGGCAGCACACATCGCTTTGTGTGACACCGCAGGAATGTCGAACATCTCCTTACCTGCGTCCACCGGCAATGCGGAAGGAAGGAGGTGGGCGGGATGTTACGTCCCGCTTTTCTGTGGCCCTCCGCTTCTATTCGCCGGCCGCTTAGTGACGCCACGTTGACGTCGCTATGACGCAGAACGCACCTCCCCCTTGAGGGAGGGATTGTTCGGCGGTCACAGCGACGTTGCTGACCAGGTAAGTGCGTATGATGCTGCCGTAGCGATAATGTTCGCTACGGCAGCGATCACCAAATGTTGCACGTACGACAGGGGCGGGTGCTATCGCGCTCGACATCGCTAGCAATCGCTAGCGATATTGCAGCGTGTAAAGCACCCTTTAGACCTTAGTATTTGATTCTGTCATTGTCCCTGTTCCTCTACTACTAACTCGTGTTCCTGACCATTCCACCCTCCATTGGTCAGCAGCTATTTCGTTGATGCAACCCAAGGGTCTCTGCTCTGAAATCCAAACCCCTGTATAAAGGTAAAAGGTAGAAAATCAGAGCGTTCCCTGGGACCTGCTTATAGGAATCTCTTACCAAGTCTGTCCATAGAAGCCCTCGACCATACATTTTCAATACAGTAATATAGTTTAAAAAAAAAAGTTGCCTATAAGACCCAAGAAATGTATAGCTATTCTATTCATATACTGCCTGGTGCCAGTGCTTAAATACAATTATAAATATATAGTCAAGCATAGGAGTAATGTGCAAATTACAGTCACTAAGGATCCTTAAGGCCGCTTTACACACTACGACATCGCTCAAGCGATCTCGTTAATGTCACGGAATTTGTGACGCACATACTGCCGCTTTAGCGATGTTGTTGCGTGTGACACTTACTGTACGTGCGATCAAGAAAGGTCGGAAAATCGTTCAGAATCGTGAATCACTGACATGCTCCCCTATTCCTAATTATCCTTGCTGCTGCAGGTACGATGTTGTTCATCATTCCTGCGGCTTCACACATTGCTACGTGTCACACCGCAGGAACGAGGAACCTCAACTTACCTGCGGCCGCCGGCAATGCGGAAGGAAGGAGGTGGGCGGGATGTTACGTCCCGCTCATCTCCGCCCCTCCGCTTCTATTGGGTGGTCGCTTAGTGACGCTGCTGTGACGCCGAACAAACCGCCCCCTTAGAAAGGAGGCGGTTCACCGGTCACAGCGACGTCGCTAGGCAGGTAAGGCTGCTTTCACACATCAGTTTTTTGCAATCAGGCACAATCCGGTTTGTGCCTGATGCAACGGATCCGTCTCCGATTGTGGAAAAACTGATGTGACGGATCCGATAAAAAAACGGATCCGTTTTTGTTTTTTGGTTTTTTTTATGCTGAGAGAGAGAGTGACCCCATCATCACCGCGCACACGCCGGCACTATCGCCCCCATCATCACCGCACACGCAGGCACTACTGCACGCATCATCTCCGCACACCCCTGCACTACCGCACGCATCATCTCCGCACACCCCTGCACTACCGCACGCAACATCACCGCACACCCCTGCACTACCGCACGCATCATCACCACACACGCAGGCACTATCGCACGCATCACTACCGCACACGCCCCACCATTACCTCAGTGACGTCCCCGCTGACAGCGCGATTCACTTCAGTTGCTGCGTATAGCTGATAGAGAGCAGTCGTGTTCTACTGCCGCTACTGTCAGCTTCATGACAGGGGACAGTGACTGTCAGTGGATAGTCACTGTCAGTCAGGGGACAGTGGGACCTCTGTGGATTACGTCGGACCTGCAGGGGTATTTGGGGATTTAAATAAAATGGTGAAAGAGGGTGTTTTTTGTCTTTTATTCCAAATAAAGTATTTTTTCGGGTGTATGTGTTTATTTACTTTCACTTACAGGTTAATCATTGGGGGTGACTCATAGACGCCTGCCATGATAAACCCCTTATTACCCCGATAGCCACCGCACCAAAGCAATTCGGGATGTTACGGGTAGAGTCCCGGGACTGTCACATCTAATGGATGCGGCAATTCCGGGCGGCTGCTGGCTGATATTTTCAGGCTGGGGGGCTCCCCATAACGTGGAGCTCCCCATCCTGAGAATACCAGCCTTCAGCCGTGTGCCTTCATCTTGGCTGGTATCAAAATTGGGGGGAACCGCACGCCTGTTTTTTTAAATTATTTATTTATTTTACTGCACGATATAGACACGCCCACCGGCGGCTGTGATTGGTTGCAGTGAGACAGCTGTCACTCAGCGTGGGGGCGTGTCTGACTGCAACCAATTATGGGCGCCGGTGGGCGGGGAAAGCAGTGAATACGAGATTGAATAATGCAGCAGTGTGACAGCCGTGCAGCGCCGCATGGGTGAGCAGTGAGTGGGTGAGAGTGAGTGAATGAGTCAGTGAGTGAGTGAGAGAGTGATTGATTTTCTGACAAGCAATGAATTTATATCACTTCTGGGCATGCTCAGAAGTAAAAACCGAATCCGGTACATGCTTCCAGCGTTTGATGCATGCCACCGGATTCGGCGTGCATAGACTTTCATTATGCACCATGCCGCACAGTGCCGCATGAGGCACTATGCAGTTTTTTGCCGATGGCAAAAACGTTCTTCTCTGCATCCTGTGCGGCCGCCGGAGTGACGATTTTTGCCGCAACCGGCAAAAACCGGATCAAACGCGAGTACATGCGGCACAATCCGGCGCTAATAAAAGTCTATGAGGAAAAACCGCACCCAGCGGCAAAAGAAAACGGATGCCTTTTTTCTGCAAAGCGCCGGATTGTGCCTGATTGCAAAAAACTGATGTGTGAAAGCAGCCTTAGTAGTGTGACGGGTTCGAGCGATTTTGTGCGCCACGGACAGCGATTTGCCCGTGACGCACAAATGATGGGGGCGAGTGCGCATGCTAGCGATATCGGTAACGATATCGCAGCGTGTAAAGCGGCCTTAAGTATCTGCTTCTCTACTATTTATTATATTGCACTTACCAAATGGTAATGGGATACATCGAAGCATCAGTTGATTCAGTGTTACTATTTCCTTCCTGACGTTAACATCATGATGTCTCTCTTCAACGAAGCATTGATACAGCATCCACATTACTTTAAAGGGGTTTTCTGGGACATTAATGATGGTCAGTCCTTAGGAAAAGACCTCAACATCAGATCAGTGCCCGAGTCCCAGCAGCCTCCGGAATCGTTCCTGAAGGTGCTGCATTGTTTATCCAGAACAGCGCTGTATGTTGTTGGTGTCCATTTCTGGTATTACAGCTGCCCATTCCCATTCAAGGTAAGAGGATTTCCCCCCTTTTTTAACTTTTTTTGGGGCTTTTATGGTTGTGTACATCTGTGGATTCGGATTCAGAGTTTGGGTGCTTTATGTATGAACACACCACCCGTGCAAGCAGCACTGTGCTCGGGTACGCTCGGTGCTCGGCCCAGTGTGAGCCGCTTGCAGTGTTTGAATGGCTCTCACTGGGGGCAACAACAGCGTGATCACATGTAGTGTGCACCAAACAAAACAATGGATAAACTCGGCCCCCGAAAGTGATCTGTTTATGGTTGGCTGCATGTGATTGAAGACCTGAACTGCCCAATTAGTGACTTCCATTGGGGTTCAGGGGTTCACACGGGTCCGTGTTTTTCGCACGGAGACAAGTTCATTTTTTTTCTGGCATCACTGATGTCCCACCGACCACACTATGGTGTAATGCATGAAACACGTACCAGAAAAGTTACGTACATTTAAAATAAAAAGCTTTTTAAACTCACCCGTCTCCAGCAATGCTGTCTGTGACCGCTGCTGTTTCCTGCTTCCAGACAGGCTAATTATGCTCATACGTATGCACTGAACAGAGATCCCGGAAGGAGCAGCAGAGGGGAGACAGCGGCGTCTGGACACAGCATTGCGGGAGACTTCAGCACCACGGAGAGCAGTGGTGTGGACAGATGAGTATAAGTGCCTGATATGTATTTTCACAGATAGCACACGGAGATCACACGTGTGCCAAAATCACGGCACACGGAGGGATGTACGCACCTTTAACACATCAGGGAAAAATGTGTTTTTCACTGACGTGTGAAAGAGGCCTTAGGGGCACTTTGCACACTACGACATCGCAGGTGCGATGTCGGTGGGGTCATGTTGAAAGTGATGCACTTCCGGCGTCGCTCTCAACATCGTAGTGTGTAAATCCTAGATGATACGATTAACGAGCGCAAAAGCGTCATAATCGTATCATCGGTGTAGTGTCGGGGAATTGCATAATTACGCTGCTGCGACGGTACGATGTTGTTCCTCGCTCCTGCGGCAGCACACATCGCTGTGTGTGAAGCCGTTGGAGCGAGGAACATCACCATAACTGCTACCCGCAGCTCATGCCAACTATGCTGAAGGAAGGAGGTGGGCGGGATGTTTAAGTCCCGCTCTGCTCTGCCCCTCCGCTGCTATTTGCCGCCTGCCGTGTGACGTCGCAGTGATGCCGCACGACAAGGGGGCGGTTCACCAGCCAGAGCGACGTCGCAGGGCAGGTGAGTGCATGTGAAACTGCCGTAGCGCTAATGTTCGCTACGCCAGCAATCACATGATATCGCAGCTGCGACGGGGGCGGGGAATATCGCGCTTGGCATCGCAAGCATCGGCTTGCGATGTCGTAGTGTGCAAAGTGCCCCTAACTGTGAGAGCAACATTCAGCTCTGAGAGATGGTTGAAAGTCACATTCACAAGTCCCCCATAGTGACAGTCACCCAGAGCTACCACAAAAAGTACACTGAGACCTTGTGCCCCCCACTTTTAGGCAGTATACTCACATCCAAAGGAGCACACTTTACCCCCATTCAGTATTTTTACAACAGACAATCACTAGGGATGATCGAATACCTCCAATATTCAGCTTCGCGAATATTTTCCAAATAGGTCTCTGCTATTCGACTATTCGATGCGCAATGTAAAGACCGCTTTACACGCTGCGATATCATTACCGATATCGCTAGCGTGCGTACCCACTCCCATCGGTTGTGCGTCATGGGCAAATCACTGCCCGTGGCGCACAACATCATGCGGACCCGTCACACTACTTACCTGCCTAGCGACGTCGCTGTGACCAGAGAACCGCTTCCTTTCTAAGGGGGTGGTTCGTTCGGCGTCACAGCGACGTCATTAAGCGGCCGGCCAATATAAACAGAGGGGCGGAGATGAGCGGCCGGAACATCCCGCCCACCTCCTTCCTTCCTCATTGCCGGTGGACGCAGGTAAGGTGAGGTTCCTCGTTCCTGTGGTGTCACACATAACGATGTGTGCTGCCGCAGGAACGAGGAACAACATCGTACCTGCAGCAGCAACGATAATTGGGAATAGGGGGGGCATGTCCCCGATTAGCGATTTTGAACGTTTTTGCGACGATTCAAAATCGCTCATATGTGTCATACGCAACTACATCGCTAACGCGGCCGGATGTGCGTCACAAATTCCGTGACCCCAACGAGATCGCTTTAGCGATGTCGTAGCGTGTAAAGCGGCCTTAAGTGTATGAGAAACCTGAATAAAAACTATTTGGAACTATTCGGGCTTCCCATAGACTTACATTGCGCATCGAATATTCGCATATTTGGAAAATTTTTGCAAAGCCGAATATTTGAGGTATTCGATCATCCCTAATCATCACCACACTATTGTATCTACCTTCAAGGACCAAACTAACTGGCAAGATCTTCCTATCTCCCCCTGTAGCGCCCCTGACTACATCAGGGTGCTACAGGGAACTGCATCCTGTACCCCAGGGTGCAGGACCTACACCCTATGGTTCCAGGTTCCCATCAACAGTGTCACTGACATCCGCACTACAAATCCCAACCACACCTTACACCAGGGCTGGACAGACACACCAGTGGGTTGGTCAAGTTGGAGCATGGCCGCCCACCTAGGGGTTAGGCAGACTGTTGGGAGGGAGAAAGTTATTTTGGAGTCAGCTCTCAAAGTGACAGGGAGTTGAGTGGTAGCCCTCAGAGAGTGAGGAGCAGGGGAGTTGGAGCTCCCAGGGAGGCAACAGGTTGGATCGCAGACGGTGGTTCGGGACCACAGGAGTCGGGGACCGGTATTAGGAACACTGGACAGGAGTGTAACAGACGCAGTCTAGGAGGACTATTGGCACTAGAAAGCCCAGCCACCTTACCGGTACCGAGCACAGCGGGTTACAGGACCCCAGATCAGGGAAGAGCTTCAAGCCCCTTGATAATTAACACCTGTGGAGGATAGTCTCTTTATTAACTTTCCCCAAGAGCTCAGAGAGTGGAGGCATCAGCACAACGCGGGGGATAGGGTTCTCCAAAATACACAACACAATAAAATCAAAAGTACCAGCCATCAAGAGCACAGCTGCCATACACACGGGTAGCGGGGCCCAGAAAGCTTCAAGCCGAGGGGCCACAACGGTCAATCAATTTGTGCACAGAGGCAGGGCTCCGGACTTACCAAATGACACTGGTGGGAGTGGGACCTGGACGGTCTCCCCCCGTAGAGACTGTGGTGCTTAGAGACTTTGGTTTACCATCTGTGTGAGTGTCTACTTATTCCACCTGATCCACCACCACGACTACCGCAGTGAGTAACCTGACCCCTGCATCCTGCTTCCCAAGACCAAGTCACCTGTTTACCAAATCCCCACTATCCGGGGCCTTCCCTACCTGTGGAGGGACTGACACCTGGCTGCCCCACACCATCTGCCCCGGTACTTCCTTCGGCAGCGGCGGTACTCCCCTTTACCGCAACCCGCAGGTGGCGTCACGAACATTCATCTCCTGTAAATATCCCCTTACAGAGACCCTCAAGCCACAGCAACCCCGGATCCGAGCAGTTCGACTGCTGCTTGGGCGGCACACCCCCAACCAGTATATTGGCATCCAGATCTGCTCTTCTGTGCAGGGCTACTTACAAAAGATTACAGACCTGCTCTTCATAGCTGTTTTCTAGTTCAGATACTAATGCACTGAGCTGGCAGAAATCCGCAAGCCACACATTATGGTCCTGAGAGCCACATGTGGCTCCTGAGATACAGGTCGGGGACCCCTGTCTTACTGACATCTTCATGTTGCTTCACTTGTCATTTCAAAAACTGCCACAGGGTGTCTCACCGAGCTGTTTCTGTACTGAATCAGCGCAGACCATGGTAAAATGATCCATTTTCTAGTATTGCTATCCACTATGATAAAAGGGTTACAATGAATGATGATCAGCACAGACATGCTTCACTGTCAGACTGGTAATAGGTCTACAAAGTATACAGGAGCATTGCCAGACTAAGCTCAACCTGACTGTGACTGTGCACTTCCTCGTGTGCGTATATTGATTGCAGTCTCTTGTTCTCTAAACTATTGTAACTGGAGTACGAGAAATATTGAAGCAATGCTGAGTACCATACCTGATAAACTGTAACTATCCCTGAACTCTACCCCCAGAGGGATCTGAAGCCCCCATTGTGAAGACAGGTAGATCACACACTCAATGAATGGTACATGGTATAGGTTTCCCTAGTCTGCACGTCAGTGGAAAGCCTTAAAGGGAAGGTGTCGCGTTTTTTATTTTTATATTAATAATAGTGATTATGAAATCAAGTGTTTGTTAATACAAAATTAAACTCACTGTTTATTTAGTTTTTATTTTAATTCTAGTTTTACTGAAGCACTGGGCGCTGCCATCTTGGATTTTCTGTGTGTAACGACAGTTGCTCACCTCCTTTATGGCAGCCCTCTGGGCATTCACTCTGATAGTCGCACTGCGACCCTATAATTTATACAGGAGAGCTCCCTGCTGTGACCTGGACGCGCCCCCTGGGCTGTCCAGATCACAACAGAGGGAGGAGATCGGCGCCATGTTTGTGCAGCTCACAGAGTATTCTGTGTGCTGCACTTTCCCCCTGTCACCCGTTCGGCCTGTGTGAGTACTGGACCCCTCCCCTTGCCGCCGCTGCTACTGTCTCAATTGACGTGACCCCCGCTTTCCCCCCCGTGCCGCTGCTACCCTCCCCCACTCTCCTTGCCGCTGCCACCATCTCCAATGAAACCCCCCCGCTCTACCCCACCACCGCCGCCCTCCCCCACAAGCCCAGTCGCTGCTACCCTCCCCCCGCACTCCTTGCCGCAGCGCGTGTGCGGGCGTGCGTCCATGCAGGACATTGCATATGGGCATGCGTGCATGCAGGAAATTGTGTGCTGGCGTGCATGCAGGATAGTGCGGGTGGACGTGCATGCAGGACATTGCGTGCAGGTGTGCATGCATGCAGGACATTGCGTGCATGCATGCAGGAGATTGCGTGCGGGTGTGCGTGCATGCAGGACATTGCGTGTGTGCATGCAGGACATTGCGTTTGGGCGTGCATGCAGGACATTGTGTGCGTGTGTGCAAACAGGACATTGCATGCGGGTGTGCGTGCATGCAGGACATTGCGTGCATTCAGGTCACTGCGTGCGGGCGTGTGTGCATGCAGGGCATTGCGTTCGGGCGTGCATGCAGAGCATTGCAGGCGGGCCTGTGGCAGAGCATTGCGGACGTGCGTGTGGCTGAGCATTGTGTGTGCGTGCGTGTGGCAGAGCACTGTGTGCGGGTGTGCGTGTGGCAGAGCATTGTGTGTGTGGTAGAGAATTGTATTGCATGCGTGTGGCAGAGCATTGCGGGCGTGTCGCAGAGAATTGTGTGTATGCGTGCATATGGCAGAGTAATGTGTGTTCATGCATGTGGCAGAACATTGCAGGTGGCCATGCATGCAGCAGAGCATTGTTGGACCGGGGCGTGCAGAACGCTATGTGGGGAGCACTATGCAACTGTTCTTGGTGACACTTTAGACATTTGTGGTCACCAACAAAATAGCTCCGCACTGTGATCTTAAACTTCATCTTCCCTTATCCTTTAGGAAACACCCAGATTAGGTGGGGGAGGTGACATCAGACACAGGAGAGCAGATTCTGACCACTTTTACTGCAGCTGTAAAGTGAGCGACTTCTACAGTAGTTCTACAGTAGGATTTCAGCAGCTGCTCCCCCTAGTGGTTAAGAGTGGAAAATATCAAACTTTTTAATTTTTTTTTTTATATTTGCTCAATTAAAAACAAATAATAATATTTAAACAAAACATTAAAACATTAATACTTTACATTTTTTGAATTATTTAATTTTTTTTTTTTGGACGACACCTTCCCTTTAAAGGTTCCAGTCCCACACATAGTGTTCGGCTATTTATGACAATCCCCCTAGACAATGAATGGAGCAGAAGTCGAGTATATGCACATCCACGCCACGTGGGGCTGAGGCGTAGAGATGAACAAACCCGTGGAAGTTCAGCTGGACTGTAGATAAAGTTCATTTTGGGACCCGGACTTGATCTGAACCCCATTGTAAGTCAATAATTGGGCAGGTCAACTTTCCACCAACATACATATCTAGTCAAAAAGATGCACTTCCAGCGGAGGGAGAGCGAGGTTTTTTTTTGGGGGGACACTACGACAAAACTGTATTTTTTACCCCCAGTGCGAACCATTCAGAGACTGCAAGCAACTTCTACTGGGCTGAGCAGCAAGTGTACCGGAGCTCAGCGATGCTCACTTGACCTGTCAGCATATGAACAAGGCTGGAGCCACACTGGGGCTAATGCGATCCTCGTATGACACTCTGCTCCCGCTAGCAGCACAGCGGGAGCCGAGTGTCATGCGAGTGTCCCTGCGACTGAGGTCCGATAATGTGATCGGACCTCAGCTGCAGGGGGCGGACCGGTGCTGGGGAGGAGAGGGAGGGATTTATCTACATCTCTCCTCTGTAGACGGCTATTGCCATTCTCGCACTGCGCTCACGGTACACCTGTGTACTGCGAGTGCAGTGCGATCTTTCTCTCGCCCCATAGACTTGAATGGGTGTGAGAGAAAGAGTCTCGCATTACAATCGCAGCATGCTGCGATTCTTTTCTCGGTCTGATTGGGGCCGAGAAAATAATCGCTCATGTGCGCCGACACACAGGCTAATATTGGATTGAGTGGAATGTGATGTTTTATCGCATTCCACTTGGTCCGATTTTCATGCCGTGTGTCTTAGGCCTAACAAACGAACTTTGACACTGATTTTTTTAAAAGTCCCAAACTTCACATTCCAGGTTCTCTCTACTGAAAAGCCCTAAACTCGGAATCGCTGGGCGTCCCAGTAGTCGGACATCCAGCAATTAGAAAGATATCAACTATCCCATGATAGAGAATAACTTGATTTTTTGGGAATAACACTTTAAGGATCCTTATAATTGCGAAGTTCGCACAACTAGACATTTGTATGGGGTAAGATACGCAGTATTGCTTTTATACCCTTAAAGTGTACGTCATTTCAAGTAACTTTTTCGAAAAAGCTGCCATGTGTACATGAGGAGTAAAGGGGGTTTTGCACGCTGCAATATCATTAGTGAATTATTGTCGGGGTCACGGTGTTTGTGACGCACATCCGGCGTCATTAACGAGATCGCAGTGTGTGATACCTACGAGCGACCTTAAACGATCGCAAAAGAGGTGAAAATCGTTTGCCGTGGAGAGGTCGTCCTGAAACAAAAAATCGTTGTCTGCTTATTAGCGATGTTGTGCCTTGTTCCCTGTTCCTGCGGCAGCACACATCACTGTATGTGACACCGCAGGAGCGACGAACATTCCCTTACCTGCCTCCACCGGCAATGCGGAAGGAAGGAGGTGGGCGGGATGTTACGTCCCGCTCATCTCCGCCCCTCCGCTTCTATTGGACGCCTGCCGTGTGACGCCGCACGAACCGCCCCCTTAAAAAGGAGGCGGTTCGCCGGCCAGAGCGACGTCGAAGGGCAGGTAAGTCCATGTGACGGGGACTAACGAGGTTGTGTGCCACAGGCAGCGATTTGCCCGTGTCGCACAACCGACAGGGGAGGGTACGATCGCTTGCGATCTCGCTAGCAAGATTGCAGCGTGTAAAGTACCCTTAACACTATTCCTGGCCATTGCATGACTTGTTATCTGCATTTTTCTATTGCTAATGCTTTGTTGTCCATATGCTAGTGGGTAAGGACCAGCTGTTATGATGTCTCCTATACACAGTACACACAGATGGATTCCTACTTTTCTCTTTCATTGGCGCATACACAGACAGAGGTAGCAGCATGAACGACATTATACAGCAGTACTGAGCTGTGTGTCTGTGAATCTAGTACTGGTGTAGAACCGTTGCTTTAAGCTGCAGTTCAATCGCCCTGTTTCTGCCTGGTCCCTCAAAGGGAAGAAGTGGCTCCTAAGTGGAGAAAGAAGCAGAATTGTCAGATACCATATATTACAAAGTTTCCATCATTCATAGGAAACAGAAAAGAGCCTTCCCCAAACCTTTTACTCAAGTTGGAAGCTTACAACTGCACAAAATAAATAGTTACACAGAAGTATTACAGGTTTATTTTCCTATCTTAAGCAGCACACAGCTTTCCAGTGTCTTTACTCCCCAGATGCAGGGACGGAGTGGGGGGAGGACTCCGCCTTAAGGGACAGTTCTAGTTCAGTAGCTTTATCCTATTGCTGAACTTATGCTACTGTAAGGCTACTTTCACACATCCGGTTTGAGCAGTGCGGCTCAATCCGGCTATGAAACCTATGCAACGGATGCGTCGAAAACACTGCATCCTTTGCATAAGTTTTTACATGCGGCCCGTCCGTTTTTTCCCGGTTTTGGCATGCTACTGAGCATGCGCAGTGGAAGAAACCGCATGCGGCGGCCGGATGCGTTTTTTCCGCATCGCGCCGCATCCGGCGTCCATAGGCATGCATTGAAAAATGCGCCGCAGCGGCCGGATGCGGCGCGATGCGTTTTTTTTTGCCGGAGCAAAAAACGTTGCAGGCAACGTTCCATCCGGCCGCGGCATCGGCTAAATCTGCCACATGCGGCAAAAACCGGACCGAACGCAAGCCCATGCGGCACAATACGGCACTAATGTAAGTCTATGCAAAAAAAAACGCAACCGGCGGAAAAAAAAAGGTTGCGGTTTTTCTGCAGAGCGCCGTATTGTGCCGCAGAGCAAAAAACGGATGTGTGAAAGTAGCCTAACACATTAATGACCTGTCTGTGCCTGTTCTGAAGTCTACAGGGTTATCACTGCTTTTTACAACCAAAAACAATTATACTAGGAGTGTTCGTGCAAAAAACCAAAAACAGAAAATATACTCCTAAAACCAATATTTATTAAAGTAGAATATTAAAAATGCTCAAACATACAGAGCATAATAACTCTTATATTATCAAAAGTAGTTAACTGGTCACGTGAGGTGAGTGGGAGGACAAGAAGGGTACAAAACCAACTAGTGAGGAAAGGGGCACTAGTTATCTCAACGTTCATAAATGAGCTCTAGGTAGCATGGCTCCAAATCTTATAATTAAAAATACGAATAGCCTATTGTCCTTAGGGATATATAAGGGGATGGTCTATCCCTCCCTTTTAGCTACCTACCAGCGGAGGTGCACCATAAGGTATTGGGTACCCCCCGCTCCTCGTCGGCTTTCCCTAAGCTGTCCCTTCGACCCGCAAGTCGCAAGAAAACCCACCACCAAGAGTGGAAGTGCAAAATAGTCAACAGGTCATTATCAAAATATGGTTACTTAGATAAATTGGTAACCCTGATGCAGCTTATCCAAAAAAGGTAAAGCAAGAAAATTCTACTGTATAATATATTTTGCATCAAATTTGGGAATCCATACACAATTCTTTAGTATGCTCCTCATGCAATAGTAGCCAATTATAACTGTACATATGTATATTCATGCACAGTTTAAAAAGATGATATTAAATACCAATATACCGATGATGTATAATAATAACATATAATCCCAGCAGGGAACTTATCTGCTGGGGTCACTGATAGCAAATCCCAATCCCGACGCGTTTCCCCCCTATATTTTTATCTTAGGGGTTCATCAGGGGAAGAAGAACCAAGGATTTCATCATATCCGAACACATCAGTTTCATCAGTTTTTATATCTGGACAGAAAAAGAGATCGATTTCCCAAATTAGGACATAAAATGACGTCCACAGCATAAACATACATTCTCAATAAGGCAATGCGTGCAAAATTATCCATTTCCATACCTTGGTAAATTTGGCTTTCTTAATGTAAGCAGACCGACATCAATGGCCTAAGATAATGGGCAAGTCGTCTGGCAGATATTCCCAGTTCATGCTTCGGGTATAATGACCATGGTGTACTGAGAAGCAAAGCAGTGCATCCTTCCCTATGGTGTCTTTTTATGTATGGATGCCAGCTGCCACTTCAGAAGCACTTCCTGTTCTCGCGGCATATCACCGGAAGTGGCAGCTATGCAGAAGATACGTCACTTCCACAGCCGTGCGGCCAAACCGGAAGTGACATCGGAGAGATCAGACGTCACTTCCGCTCCTGCGCGGAAAGGCATCGGCGACACAATCCCCACATTTTCGCGGTCACATACCGCTACCTGCTCCGTGGTAGGCGGAACCGGAAGTCGCTTTAGCAAACCACATATCTGACTTGCTCGCATGCGCAGTGATTCTATATGGCTGGTGATCATGTTACCGGCCCATTGCGCATGAATGAAAAAGATCGTAATCTATCTAATCTAAGAACACACCAACCCACACTGAGGGCGTGCACCATAATAGGGACCAATAGCCATCTTGATACAGATAGTGATGGCGCAATGTTGGAGACAAGTAGCCATCTGATACAGATAATAATAATGGCATTAATAAAATATGTCTCGTACCTGCCATAAAGATTATTAATAAGATGTGGGGCTTAAAGGGAAGGAAGAAATAGCGAAAGCCAAAATAAATAACGACACCAGCCGCCATGAATATTGTATAGGGGAATGGAATTAACATGAGAATGTATGTTGACTATATAAAGGCACAAAGAATTAACTTTAATAGAGTAAATACTCCAAAAGTGCTATAATAGAACCTGGCTATATTAATAATTCAATACCTCTCAGGTGCAGCAGAGGCTAAAGCAACCTAAAAAGACCCAACTAATTCAAAACAAAATAAGTGAAAGAGGAAAATGGAGAAAAAAATGAAAAACATGAGAAACAAAGGAGAGAGAAAAACGCAGAGATGGGAGACCTATAAAATCTTATAATATAAGGGTATAGCCAATTATCCTAGATGAAACTAATATAACTCAAGACCTCATTGAGGCCTTTCGGATGAACCGTATCAAGAAGGAAGGTCCATCGGGCTTCCCTCTGAAGTATTTTGTTGTCCCAGTTGCCCTTCCTGGTTGGCATCGGAACGGCCTCAATCCCCTGAAACCGTATACTTTTGGGATCCCCCTGGTGACAGTTGTTAACATGTCTAGCTATAGGTGTATCACGCTTATGGGCAATATCGCCCAAATGCTCCCCAATGCGAACACGTAATTGGCGTCTCGTCTTTCCTATGTAGCTAAGTGGACACGTTCATGTACACCTATATACTAGACCCTCCGTGCGACAGTTGACAAAATCCCTGATGTAAAAAACCCTACCTGATTCCAAGTTGGTAAATGTTTTACTTTGATCTATGTATGCGCAGAATTTACATGAACCACATCTAAAGGTGCCACATGGTTTTCTCTCAAGCCATGTGCCAGGTGATTTTTCTGGCACAAAATGGCTGTGTACCAAATGGTCTTTGATCGTTTTACCTTTCCTGTAAGTAACACTGGGGTAGGAGGTAATAAAATCACTCAGATCAGGGTCAGACGTTAATATTCCCCAGTGCTTTCTCAAAATATGCATGATCTTAGTGTTCTGATCATCATATGACCCGATCAATCTGGTGATTTGTTCCTGTTCACGTTTAGGTTTAGTGACTAATAGTGTAGTTCTTCTTTGGTCCCGAGCAGACTCATACGCTGATCTAATAACAGAATCAGGGTATCCTCTATCCCTGAAGTTGTTCCCTAGGCTCCCAGATTTTTGTTGGAAGTCATGAAGGGACGAGCAGTTTCTCCTAAGACGGAGGAACTGCCCTTTGGGGATACCCCTCCGTAGGGCAACAGGGTGATAGCTCTCCCACCTTAGCAGGCTATTAGTCGCTGTCGGCTTCCGGTAGATCGTAGTACCCAGAGTACCATCCCTATTCTTAGTGAGGAGGATATCCAGAAAGGGCAATCTGTCACCCCCCGCCTCACATGTGAACCTAAGTCCGAGGTAAGCCCCACATCTTATTAATAATCTTTATGGCAGGTACGAGACATATTTTATTAATGCCATTATTATTATCTGTATCAGATGGCTACTTGTCTCCAACATTGCGCCATCACTATCTGTATCAAGATGGCTATTGGTCCCTATTATGGTGCACGCCCTCAGTGTGGGTTGGTGTGTTCTTAGATCAGATAGATTACGATCTTTTTCATTCATGCGCAATGGGCCGGTAACATGATCACCAGCCATATAGAATCACTGCGCTTGCGAGCAAGTCAGATATGTGGTTTGCTAATGCGACTTCCGGTTCCGCCTACCACGGAGCAGGTAGCGGTATGTGACCGCGAAAATGTGGGGATTGTGTTGCCGATGCCTTTCCGCGCAGGAGCGGAAGTGACGTCTGATCTCTCCTATGTCACTTCCGGTTTGGCCGCGCGGCTGTGGAAGTGACGTATCTTCTGCATAGCTGCCACTTCCGGTGATATGCCGCGAGAACAGGAAGTGCTTCTGAAGTGGCAGCTGGCATCCATACATAAAAAGACACCATAGGGAAGGATGCACTGCTTTGCTTCTCAGTACACCATGGTCATTATACCCGAAGCATGAACTGGGAATATCTGCCAGACGACTTGCCCATTATCTTAGGCCATTGATGTCGGTCTGCTTACATTAAGAAAGCCAAATTTACCAAGGTATGGAAATGGATAATTTTGCACGCATTGCTTTATTGAGAATGTATGTTTATGCTGTGGACGTCATTTTATGTCCTAATTTGGGAAATCGATCTCTTTTTCTGTCCAGATATAAAAACTGATGAAACTGATGTGTTTGGATATGATGAAATCCTTGGTTCTTCTTCCCCTCATGAACCCCTAAGATAAAAATATAGGGGGGAAACGCGTCGGGATTGGGATTTGCTATCAGTGACCCCAGCAGATAAGTTCCCTGCTGGGATTATATGTTATTATTATACATCATCGGTATATTGGTATTTAATATCATCTTTTTAAACTGTGCATGAATATACATATGTACAGTTATAATTGGCTACTATTGCATGAGGAGCATACTAAAGAATTGTGTATGGATTCCCAAATTTGATGCAAAATATATTATACAGTAGAATTTTCTTGCTTTACCTTTTTTGGATAAGCTGCATCAGGGTTACCAATTTATCTAAGTAACCATATTTTGATAATGACCTGTTGACTATTTTGCACTTCCACTCTTGGTGGTGGGTTTTCTTGCGACTTGCGGGTCGAAGGGACAGCTTAGGGAAAGCCGACGAGGAGCGGGGGGTACCCAATACCTTATGGTGCACCTCCACTGGTAGGTAGCTAAAAGGGAGGGATAGACCATCCCCTTATATATCCCTAAGGACAATAGGCTATTCGTATTTTTAATTATAAGATTTGGAGCCATGCTACCTAGAGCTCATTTATGAACGTTGAGATAACTAGTGCCCCTTTCCTCACTAGTTGGTTTTGTACCCTTCTTGTCCTCCCACTCACCTCACGTGACCAGTTAACTACTTTTGATAATATAAGAGTTATTATGCTCTGTATGTTTGAGCATTTTTAATATTCTACTTTAATAAATATTGGTTTTAGGAGTATATTTTCTGTTTTTGGTTTTTTATCACTGCTTTTGCATGTATGGATAACAGTGGAGTGAGCAGGGAATAATACTGCTCTGGAAAAGAATGATGGTGGCATATGAAAAGATGGTGATTTTGTAGGACTGATAACAGGTCAGGATCTGACAGGGATGAGGAGGCAGGTGAGCAACTAACTTCTCTATGGAAATTATTATGACTGGAGAGAGGTGGCTAGTATCTTATGAGTTAACTCATCATACTAGAATGTAACTACTGCACAAACTTGGCCAGACATTGGTGGTCGGTCTCTTTGGCATCAAGATGTAAACTATGTACTCATTTTCATTCTGTTTAACTAACTCTACCAGTCTCATAACATGAGAATACCCCTTTGACATTTCCCATCACTGAAGTTAAGGGACCTAGGCCAACCCCCAAAAAGCAGCCCCATAGCATTGTCTCCCCTCCACAACCAAATGTTACAGTTGGCATAATGAAGTCACTCAGGTAATGTTTTCATGGCATTTGTAAAATACAGACTCGTTCATCAAATTCCAGGGAAGTGTCCTCCATCACTCTGCAGAACATTTGTCCACCGCTCGTGTCCAGTGGAGGCGGCTTTATACCACGCCATCCACACTTGGCATTGTGCTTTGTGATGTTAGGCTTGCATGCAGCTGCTCGGCCATTGCAACCCATGCCATGAAGCTCCCAGTGCACAGGTTTTGTGCTGATACTTTTCTCAGTATAGTGCATATTCTTCATAAAACAACGCTTTCTGCATAATGTATTGAAGCATTGTGAGGGTTGACATTGCAATGAAATTGCCGCTTCGCACATTTGTATTATAGCCAGAGCCCCCTGGGACGAGCAAACATTATGTGGGGCCAGTCCCTGGTCCTTCAGCAATTTGTCAACATTCAGTGTCCTGGGGTAATTCTGCCAAGTCATTTTCCATTTGGTTTTGCATTATTGAACAAGCATTACCTTGCTTTTACAGAAGGGTCTGTAACTAAAAATAAACGTCCAGGCTACAGATCGTCTTTGTGCAGGGATTAGGACAGGTAGAGATACAGCAGGGCCGAGTTTGTCATTTGTCACTAGTAATAGTGATATAAAAATGTACAATTTTTATGGTTTCACATAGATATATTATATACATATTTTATTAGTGATGAGCAATCACTACCATGCTCGGGTGCTCGTAACTAGTGATGAGCGAGAACTACCATGCTCGGGTGCTCAGTACTCATAACTAGTGATGAGCGGGCACTACCATGCTCGGGTGCTCAGTACTCGTAACTAGTGATGAGCGAGCACTACCATGCTCGGGTGCTCAGTACTCGTAACTAGTGATGAGCGGGCACTACCATGTTCGGGTGCTCGGTACTCATTACTAGTGATGAGCGGGCACTGCCATGCTCGGGTGCTCTGTACTCGTAATTTGTGATGAGCGGGTACTACCATGCTCGGGTGCTCGTGATGAGTGAGCACTACCATGCTCGGGTGCTCGGTACTCATTACTAGTGATGAGCGGGCACTGCCATGCTCGGGTGCTCAATACTCGTAACTAGTGATGAGCGGGCACTACCATGCTCGGTGGTCGTAACTAGTGATTAGCAGGCACTACCTTGCTGTGGTGTTCAGTACTCGCAACTAGTGATAAGTGAGCACTACCATACTCGGGAGCTCCGTACACGTAACTACTGATGAGTGAGCACTACCATGCTCGGGTGCTCAGTACTAGTACTAGTGATTAGCGAGCACTACCATGCTCGGGTGCTCAGTACTTGTAACTAGTGATGAGCGAGCACTACCATGCTCAGGCGCTCGGTACTTGTAACTATACAAGAGCGAGCACTACCATGCTTGGGTGATTCTTCAATGTCCTTGCTAATTGAAGGAGGTTTGCACTCAAAATCTCACGATACATGGCCCCATTCATTCTTTCATGTACACGGATCAGTCGTCCTGGTCCCTTTGCAGAGAAACAGCCCCAAAGCATGATGTGGCCACCCCCATGCTTCACAGTGTTACTGTTTGTGGTTGTAGACAGGTGTCTTTTATACTGATAACAAGTTCAAACAGGTGCCATTACTACAGGTAATGAGTGGAGGACAGAGGAGCCTCTTCTTAAAGAAGAAGTTACAGGTCTGTGACAGCCAGAATCTTGCATGTTTTTAGGTGACTAAATCCTTATTTTCCACCGTAATTTGCAAAAAAAATCTTTACAAATCAGACAAGGTGATTTTCTGGATTTGTTTTCTCCTTTTGTCTCTCATAGTTGTGGTCTACCTATGATGGCAATTACAGGCTGATCTCATCTAAATACTTTTTTCCCCACTGTATAACCTACTGCTTACTGCGAGTCCACTCACTGTGATCTCCAGTGTCCCCGAGAACAGCAGAGCACCTTCTTAATGACGCTTAAAGGGGTATTCCCATCTTCAAGATCCTATCCCAATATGGTGTAGGTGTAGTAGTAATAATAATAATAATAATATTAGCAAATACCTACAATTAGAAATGTAGTATAGTGCTTCTAATTCACTATGTCGCTTACCTCATGGTCAGGGCATTGCAGGACCTTAGGTATGCATAATTATATGACTACTAGCAACTAACTAATTGTGACTATATCCATGGTCTTAACCATGGATACGTAAGGTCCCGCAATGCCCTGAACTTGAGGTAATCAACATAGTGAACAGCAACTAAACTACAGAACAACTAAACTACACTTCTGTTGTTTACATCATGTTTAGGGCATTACAGGACCTTAGGTATCCATAGACTTGTATAGGTAATTTTCATCTGTGACTGACATATCTTCATGACTTTATTACAGACAGGCGGTCCCCAACAAACATGTATGTGTGAATAGCACCATAGACTTTAAAGGGAACCCGATAGTTGATATGTCGCGGGCGGAGGAGGGGACGCTGCGCTCACCCACTGCTCGGGTCCGGCTGCTGCTGCTCGGTGGCTCGAGCGGTGGGCCGGATCCCGGGGACTCGAGCGGCGTTCCTCGCCCGTGAGTGAAAGGGGGTGGGGTGGTTTGGGGATATTGTCCGTGACGCCACCCACGGTTGTGGTGAGGTTGTGACACCACCGCTGCTCTGGACGGGGATCCCGGGAGCGATGACAGGGAGCAGCTTGTATGGTTGTTCTCCCCTCTGTGGGTAGGGGGGTTGGTTGTCCCGGGGCCCCAGTGAGGGTTAGGGATGGCAGGCGGGTTACGGGGCCTGGTGAGGTGCAGGGTCGCGGGGGCAGCGCTGTGCCGCACGGCACGGTGGTACTCACTCAGCCAATGACGAATGCAAAGTCTCCGGTAAAACAAACGGCTGGATGGACGGGTCCCACAGACGGCTGCGGTTGTTCTCCTCCCGGTAGGTTGATGGTGACTGCCTTTCCCTGCACCTGTGTTGTGTTTACGGTTCCAATGGCTTCCCACCGGTAACCCGCTCCCCAGCTTGGATGGATGCTGAGGGAGCCCCTTTTGCCCGCAGGCTCTGGCCCTGGGAACTCTTGCCTTGGCGGTGACTGTGTTTCCCTTTACGGTGTGAGCTGTTGCCTTCAATCGGGTCTTGACTGCCGGGAGGTTCCCTTCGCTAACGGATTTGACCAGTTTTACGGCGACTGCTAGCCTGGTCGAGGTCCGTAGGCCCTGCCGAATGGTGCTGGCTTCTCTTCACTCCCCGATCCGGTACCGGCGGGCCACCGCCCGTCCCCGGTCCTTACGGTTCACTCCAATCAGCCTCTCCTGCAGACGGTCACCACCGTCTGCCAACCTTGCTGTATGTGCCCGGGCCACGCACCCGGACACGTGGCTCCTCTACTACCGCCTCACTCTCCAACTCCCTAACTGATCTCACTGCCTTTTCCCGCCTCCAGGACTGTGAACTCCTTGGTGGGCGGGGCCAACCGCCTGGCCCACCCCCTGGTGTGGACATCAGCCCCTGGAGGGAGGCAACAAGGATTTGTGTTTGACTTCGGTGTGCCTAGCCGGGGTGTGGGGTGTGTTGATGTAGTACCTGTGACGTCCTGGCTTGTCCAGGGCGCCACAGATACATGCTGCCCGGTCCACGAGTAGCACGTATCAGGCACTGGATGTATGATCACATGCTGCGGCATTTCAGATAAAAAAAAAAATACTTTATAAGATACCGAGGACTGAGTCGCACTGGACTCGTTGGATAGACGGGTCCACAGAGGCTTCCCTCCGCTCGCAGCCCTGAAGTGACAGGTCTCTGCCCATACATATGGCTCGCTAACATGCGCATATATATTAGGAAAGTGCAATCCAATATAAAAAGAGATTACATTCGGACCAGTGTTAGGCCCCCTTGACACGTTAGTGATTCCAGTACGTATGACGCTGTTTTGATACATACCAGAATCATGGACATACACAGACACATTAAAATCAGTGGGTCTGCACACACATCAGTGATTTCTCACGGACTGTGTGGCCGTGCGGTGCACATGTGTGCCCGTGTTTTCCGCACGGGGACAAGTCCGTTTTTCTCTGGCACCACTGATGTCACACGGCTCGCTCATTGTGCTCATTGCATATTCACTGCGCTGCGGACCCGGAAGCACGTGTGATTGCAGCATTGAAGACATTAGCACCACGGACAGCAGCGCCGGGGACAGGTGAGTAAGAAGTTCCTGCTCTCTGTGTGCCATCATGGATAGCAAATGGAGAACACACGTATGCCAAAATCACAGCACACAGAGGGCCATACGCACCTTCAACACATCAGTGAAAAATGTGTGTGCTTTTCACTGATATGTGAGAGGACAGTCTGAGGCAGTGCAGACTTGCTTTTTTCTCTCAGCTGTATTCGGCATACTGCGATTTGGCAATGAAATCAGTACAGTGCGACAAAAAAATCGGATGCCTTGAGGACCATCATGACTATTATGGATACATTACAATTCTGAAAGATGGGAAACTGTAAATGGTCCTGTAAAAGATAAAGGATATGTGCGCATGCTGAGTAGTTCTGCACCAAATTTCCACCTCCGGGCAGAAAAAATGCACGCATTTGCTGTATTTCAGTGCGTTTTGTAATGCATTTTTTTCCATGTGTTTTTTTTTATGCACTTGGGGTGGAAAAACGCAGGCAAAAAAACCCTGAAAAGATTGATATGCTGCAGGTTTTTTTTTTTGCTACAAATCTGCTAGGGAAAAAAAAGCAACATGTGCACAAAGTTCAGAATTCTCATTAACTTTGCTGGCATAAGGATTTGTGTGTAGTTTTGTGACAAACTGCATTCAAAAACGCATCAAAAATGCAATACAAATTTACTGTATGTACATAGCCTAATAGCTGTTGAGTAAAAAAAAAAAACATTGCGTACAGGCAGTGCACAGATGAGAAATGATAGGACCGATTTTTTTTTTTTTTTTATATATATATACTCAAACATGACCCCAGCCTTGGGCCACTTCACACGTCAGTAATTCTGGTACATATGTTACTGTTTTTATATGTCCCAGAATCACCGACATACACAGATTCATTAAAATCAATGGGTCTGCATACACATCAGTTATTTTTCACTGACGTGTTTCCGTGCGGCGTGCTTTCGCATGGAGACATGTCCGTTTTTTTCTGTCATCACTGATGTCACACTGACCACACAGTGGTGTGATCCGTGAAACATGTAGCAGAAAAACACGTACATTTAAGATAAAAAGCTTTCTAAACTAACCCGTCTTCACCCATGCTGTCTTCAGCCACTGCTCTCTGCTGCTTCCAGGCCGGCTAATAATGCTCTTACATATGCACTGCAGAGCCGACCCCGAAGTAGCAGCAGCCGGAGACAGGAGAGTCGGAGACATCAGCACCACGGAGAGCAGCAGTGTGGACAGGTGAGTATATGTGCTTGATCTCCGTGTATTATCACGGATAGCACACGGAGATCACACTTGTGCAAAATCATCGCACACAGAGGGACATATGCACCTTTATCACGTTAGTGAAAAATGTGTGTGCTTTTCACTGATGTGTGAAGGAGGCTTTAGAGTGAGACCTGTTCACCAGGTTCACTTTATTGAGAATATGTTTTATCTGTGAAAAACACCAATAGAATAAATATGTGAAAAATAGACATCTGAATGAGGCTTTAATGCTGAAATATATATTTTCATATTCAGCCATCCATTAATCATGAATGTATCCATTATACCTTGTGGATCTCCATTTAATGTTGAACTCCAGATCCTTTTTGAGTTAACTGAGCCCAAAATCCTTTAATCCCTTCCATTCAACATAACAAATGTAAAAAAGGCTGCTGACAGTGATAATGTAAGTGGGTGGCTCAGAGCATCTTTTGTTTGTTCCTTTTCGCATTGTTACCTTTGTGTTTATATTTAGGTGTGTGCCAGCTTTTGTCAGTTATAGGGTTCATGTATTCCGGACTGTGATAGTGATAAATATATTTCTACTTAGTGCCAGCATGGAATAGAAAGATGTGTATATATAGCATACTGTATAGTACAGAGTGCGTGTCCAATTGTGTCTGTGATAAGGAATGAGGGAACCCGAATCGTAAAGTTCGGGATTCGTATCGGACACGGGTGTCTGTAACTCGAACACTGACTTTTTTTTCGATTTTGGATACTGTTCATATGTTAATAAAGTTTGTTGAAAGGCTGCAATGCAGCCAATCAACAAGCATGGGGAAGATGTCTGTACATTGCTGTGAACAATAAATTATTATTTTTGATAATCATCACATGTAAAGCAGACAGCTGTGAGCTGCAACCCTCAGCTGTCTGCTTTACCTTGGTAGGTTATTAAAAATAGAGGGGATCCCACTCTTTTTTTTTTTTAATTATTGATTGTTTAATTTAAAAATAAACGCCATGAGGTTCCTCCTATTTTTGATAACTATCTAAGGTAAAGCAGTCAGTTGGGAGCTGGTATTTTCACGATTGGAAGGCCCATGGTTATTTGGCCCTTCTCAGACTAAAAATAGCAGCACGCAGCCACCCCAGGATTGACGCATCTATCAGATGTGTCAATTCTGGCACTTTACTGAGCTTTTTCCTATTGCCCTGGTGTGGTCGCAATCTGGGTAATACTTTTTTAGTTTATGTCAGCTGTTAATTGACAACTGGAATCAATCAAGCCCAGGGGTTAGTAATGGATAGGTGTTTATCAGACACCCCCATTACTAACGCAAGAAGTGTAGCGTTAAAGAATACACACAGGCAAAAAAATGTTTTATTGGAATAAAGACTCCCCCACACTCCCTCGTTCACCAATTTATTAATTCAAAGAAATCCTGGTAGTTCCAATGTAATCCAATGATGTTATGCCCCACGATGTCCATTGTTCCAATGGAGCTTTATTCTGAGAACGTTCTCAGAATGAGCCTGAATCTCTTATCTTTACCTATGTGTGTGCGCTGTGTGACAGAATTTTGTTTTTTCTCTTGTCTGTCTATATCTGTGATTTTCATTATACTCTTCTTCCTCCCTGGGGGGAGGGGTGGGGGGAACAGAATAGGACTGGTCAGGAGCAGGGCCAGGAAGGAAAATCTGGCATTCCTACCATTAGGGGTATTCCTGAGAATAGGGATAGCATAGGGCCTCCTAGCTTGAGGACAGCTTAAGGGCACCGGTTCCTGCTATCCCAGAGTCCTCATGACAGCCAGCATGTACAAAGGTGCAATAATTACAGGGTATGTGCCATGCTATGTCATTGTCACTGAGATCACCCAACATTTTGCAGGTTACCCTCATCCTCCCAACTGTGTGTAATGGTTGTGTACAATTAGTTGACCCCAGCATCATCTGAACAGGGAATGTGTTAAAAAATATACTCTTAAATATATTTTTCGTCAAATACGTAAAAGCGCATGAAAGAAAGAAACTTCAAAAATGTAAAAAATAAATATATTTTATCTATTTAAAAATGGTTGCCAGGGTTCAGTTACAGAAAGGAAAAATAATATACTTTGATAGCTTATGTAAAAAGAGTTCATTTAGTCCATATTGAACAATGGGAAGTCTTTACCCATCTCTCTTTGGCTCCTGAATGGCAAGGCAGGGGATGTCATCTTCTTAGCGTGTCTTCATCTTTTCAGCCTCGAGTCTTCACACAGCAGGCAATGTGGAGCAGTCCCCCCAATAGCCCCCTCCATCGTGTATTATATACCAGCTGCTCAGTCCATATAGGGTGTTCTAGTGGAACATAGTTGAATATAGTTCCACATTACGTAACCTTCTGGAAGCTTCGGGAAGCTTCGGGAAGAATATATAAATATCCTTCCATGTCAGTACACAAGTATACTCATTATAGATATTTTAATGCTTATCCCTTATAAAACTTAATTAATAAACTATGCCCTCCAACATAAACAGAACTGTGAATTTATATGTCTTACTATAACATATTTGATAACTAGATGTATTAATTTTAAGGTTTTTACAATTCCCCCTTGAAGCGGGTAGAATAACCCCGAAATTAATTAATACATCATTAAAAAAACAAATCTTCTTTCCTTATTTGGCGATAATGGATTAATATCAATAATAATGATGAATAATAATTAATTTGCATTATTCATGTTGTAAGTTCAATAATATAATAATGTTGATTCCTGTTATGACAGGCTGTGACTGTTCAATCATATAAAAATGTATATAACTATACTTCGCTAGACCTAAAAAGAAATGCAAAAACCAAATCCGGTCACCATATGATGTCCTCTGAGTTGATGTCTTCTTATCTCCGATGTAATCCGGCATAAACACAGTCTCTTAGAAATAAATCCTTTGATAAAAATGGATGGTTACCAATTTATACAGTCCCATATTGCGTTTATCATTGTTAGATCAAAGTCCATAAACTTTATTTTTTATTGCAAAGTCCATAGCCAATGTTGATAAACCACAGTTCATGAGTGTAGAAGAAGAATAGCAAAAGTCTTTGATGTCTGTGCAGTGTGATTTACACTAGTCACCTTTCATGCTGCCTGTTGTCAAATAACCCAGGAACAGATGTTAAGACGTTCTTGGTCAGCACGACAGGGGTTAACTTTAACACGTCATTGCTCTTCTTAGTAACTTTAGGGAGGTCTTAATGCACAGACCATGTGTCATTGTCCATCTTGGAACCATAGGACCACTATGTTTGAGGTGCAAACGCGGTAAGTGTATGTTGTATGTTTCACAGTCTTATTTGAGACGTTACCTTTTGGACCTTTTTGCAGAATTCCTTTTAACTTTAGGAAAATTATAAAGTCTTTTTTATCTTCTATAATCTTGATTGAAGACTTCATCCCTAATCTAAATACCAAATATGGCAATAACTATCACTAATAAATGTCACAGCGTATCATAACTCTAATACTATAATACCATGTCATTATTAGTTATCGTAAAAGTATTAATATAATTGATACTCAGAATGATAAAATACTGCATAATGGTATAGACAATAGTATTTTCTTGTAATGACCTTTTTTGTCATTGGTGCATTACCCTTCCAAACCCATAGGTGGCAATGTGTTGAATGTAACCAAATATAATATAACGTATGAAATAATATAATGTGTACCTATAACATGTATCATATTATAAATATGAAAGCAACAATGTGGCTTTTTTAGTTAGATCATTTGTAAATTATAAACCAAAGCAAATAACCTTTTAGAAAAGACTGGATGATACCATCAAAACACAATAATACCCATTATAAATTATTATTGATTAAAAATATAATATATATTATTTGTAAATATAGGTAGGTAAACCTAGATGTACCTCGATCTTCCATCTTTATTACTCTAATTTAATTTATTTGATTTGTCTATTATTTATTAAATAACCTACTATAAGGAAATGTGTAACTATAAGTAATATTTCATCCTTATTGTGTTAACATATTAATATAAAAATAATGTATTACCAGGAAGTAAACAATTGTATATATTGATGAAGGAAGTATCTTTTCTTCCAAAAAAAATGGAACTTTTCCCTTTTAATATGATTCATATTTAATAAAGTAATATTCTTATATTAGATATTACTGAACTAAATATTGAAGTGTTTTCTCAATTGAGATATTTAAAATCTGAAGAAAAAATAAAATTGTAGAATTAAGATTTTGATTAAAAATGTGAATATTAAATAATAATTAATATAAAAAATATGAATAAAAAGAAAAATGAAAATCGGAATAAAAATAAAACTTGAAATAAAAATAAGGCCTTCTATGTATATAACACCTATGTCTTTAATAATACATAACCTTAATGTTACCAGATAACCTTAATATTACCAGTATCTTATAAAATTACCAAACCTATCAGTAACCAATAAAAATAATTAAGTCATGTAACCTTGCAAATAATACACTTCTCTTAGTATATAAATGCATTCTGATATACTTTATATAAATGCATTATGATATACTTCAAATATATTTTTTATATTCCCAATTCTTCCTTTGTACTTAAAATATTAATTATTAAAGTATCCTGTAAACACATATATTTATCAAATATAAATGTGTGTGATTGAGACCAAACCTCTCCCTTTCAATATCATGAAATATGATATTCTAAAAATTAATATGTTTAAATTAAATTAAAATTTGTGTTGTATATCTTCAAGACCATATTATAAATATCACTTCCATATTTGAAAAGAAAAATGATTACCAATCTGTGTATCAGTAAAAGAAGTGACTAACACAAAAGATATAGGAAAATCAAAACGTTATAACCTTATTCTAGAATGTAACTCTTCAGAATAAACCCTTAATAAAAAATCCTAATATCTCTATACTAAAGAAATATGTCTAAGAATTAAAATATATATCTTGTATAAATTCCTTCATTATTTATACTTATGTACTATAACTTATTTATTCTAGATAGTATACATACATATCTTATAACCTCTAAGTTAAAACAAAAATTCCCCTTTTTTTTTCTCTCTCTGAATCCAAGTACTTAACATTGACATTAGCAGCTGCTCAAACAATCAATCATTCATAGACACATCTATGCACACAAGACTGTCATGGGTCTGTAACATATACTTCTACATAGAAACATTGACAAACACATATCCCTTTTTTCCAATATTCTATGCGCATTTCAAAAATTATGTTACTAATTTGAAGTACTTCTCGAAAAAAACAAATTCCAATGAATTACAGACTGTACATATGACCATGGAACAAACATTTATTATTAGCTTTAGTACCAAGTCACATGCTCTGGTTACGTGCAAGGAACACCATTCCAAAACAGCAAGCAGTTTTACTACACTCCAAAGCTCAGATTACATTTCTAATAACTCTAAAGAAGATATATATTCATTAAAGAAACATTAAAGTAATAGTTCTCTGGCAATTGGTACCTGAGAAAATAATAATATTAATTGTGCTTTCGCGATTAATCTTACCCAATAAAATATATGTTACCTGATTGAGGACAAGAACAAATGTATAAATAAAAATTAATACTTCATCAATCTGCTTTACTGATAAATTCTGAGGGAAATAAAAGAATAAAATTATTATCATATTTATGATAAAAATGAAACACTTGAAATCTGTTACTTTCTCTTATTGTTTTAATTTAAATATTATTATTCATATACAGAGATCAAATTATTTATTTATAACATTAAACTATCATTTGACTAAATGAAAATATGACCTTGATTTACTATCACTACTTTTAATATATATATATATATATATATGTATATATATATATATATATATATATATATATATATATATATATATATATATACATATATATATATATATATATATATATATATTGATTCACTGTATATGAATAAGCACATTTGTCAAACAATAAAATTAATTTACCCAGAAATCCACTTTATTTAACTGAAGACCATACCTAATTTTTTCTTCAAAGATTCGATTTATTAGATTCCCTTTGAACTTATAGGAATCTCGGAACTTATGTAATTCAAGGCTTTCTCTTATATGAGAGAGAATGTCTCTCTCTGAAAGACCACCCAGCTGTTGCTGGCTATCAAATCCTATCTCAGGGAAAGAATCTGTACAAGACACCTGTTTCTGGTTTTCAAAGCTTTTACTCATCATTTGTCTGGGATCCTCAATCCCAGTGATCGATCCCGTCACTGGTGACAAGGGTTTTTCCTGTGGAAAAAGACTTTTAGATGACAGAAATTGGGGTGGATTGTATGGTTTGTAACACGTATGCATCTTCCTCCGAACTGCATACACCCTGTCACAGAAATATCTGGATCTGGGAGACACTGTTGGTTTTTCACAAAAACCCTCCCTTTTTTGTATTTGTTTTTCATAATTAATTAATTTCTGTTTTGATTGACTTTGGCGACTTCTAACAAAATCGATAAATGTCGTACATTCGAATAGGGACTTTTTATTTAATGCCACCGCACTGGCTGCATTGTCAAGGAAATGAAATTTCTTGATGAATAAACGTATCATTCCATCCAATCTGACATTTGGAATGACCGCCCTATACAAACGTTCTAAAACGGACATAAATGAGAACGTACTCTCATTCTGTTCAATTTGTAATTCCTTCAACATCTCATAGTTTGGATCAGATTCATTCCTTGTACAGAAGATGAGATTTTTCAGCCTTATGATATCATTATCATTTGAACAATCCAATGTCTCATTGTCAGAAGACTTTTTTAATGCCAATTGTCTAAAAAAATGCTGAGGTATCCACATACGGAATAACTGATTCGTCTCACTATTGGTTAAATTTAACTTCTCGATGGAACTTTCAAATATCTCTGAATTTCTGCAAACATGTATTTTAGGATTATATGCGGGAATTAATTTGCATATGTCCAATAAATTTTTTCTAAGTGTAATCCCTAACTTAGCCTGTTCTATTTTTAGAAACTGATCGTCGCCATTTTCTCTCTCCACGTGTCCTTCTCTGACAGCTTTCTGCCTGTGTCCCATTCTGGCTCCTCCCCCTTCTGGCTTCTCTACGTCATTTCCTGCTTCTTTCCCAGTGTCCTGAAAATGACCTTGATTACGTAACACATGTCTGCCGCCATTATCAAAATTCTGATTTACAAAATTACAGCCAACATTACAGTCAGAATTCACAATATCACTGACTGACATTCCAAGTTCTAAGCAGTCTTTGGATTTCTCTGTCACTAACTCTCCTGACAATTCAGGTTGTCTATTTCCACCATTTTTACACTTTTCTACGATTAACTTGTGAAAATCATAGACTAAATGACAGACATTTCTGATTTTCTGTTTCTCTCTATTAAAAGACCTTGCACATTCTATACGTGAATTCTCAAGTTCACACTCCTCATAAAAGCGTAACCAAATCTCTTCTACATTAGAAATATCTGGATAAGTGAACTGAAGTTTACTTTGCTTAACATATGAAGAGATAAAATCCATTTTCTTACCTGAAATGATCAGATGATCTGATGGATGATCCTGTAAGACTTGATTCACCTTGTTCAGCACGTCCAATACTTCTTATGAACTGACTTTATCTTTCTTGCTCAAAAATACGTCAAAAGTTAACTTCTGTAACTTTGTAAAGACTTTAAAGTTCATTAAAAAAACATTCATGCAATCTTGACTTATACGTATTTCCTAGGTTCTGCGTGATTTTTTATAAATTGTCAATTCCTGATCCTTTGCAGGAGATACTTGAAATACCCCCCTTATGCAAAGTGAAGGAACAACAAAAAAATGCAAAAAAATTACGAATGGGTGGCTCACCAAAATGTTAAAAAATATACTCTTAAATATATTTTTCGTCAAATACGTAAAAGCGCATGAAAGAAAGAAACTTCAAAAATGTAAAAAATAAATATATTTTATCTATTTAAAAATGGTTGCCAGGGTTCAGTTACAGAAAGGGAAAATAATATACTTTGATAGCTTATGTAAAAAGAGTTCATTTAGTCCATATTGAACAATGGGAAGTCTTTACCCATCTCTCTTTGGCTCCTGAATGGCAAGGCAGGGGATTTCATCTTCTTAGCGTGTCTTCATCTTTTCAGCCTCGAGTCTTCACACAGCAGGCAATGTGGAGCAGTCCCCCCAATAGCCCCCTCCATCGTGTATTATATACCAGCTGCTCAGTCCATATAGGGTGTTCTAGTGGAACATAGTTGAATATAGTTCCACATTACGTAACCTTCTGGAAGCTTCGGGAAGAATATATAAATATCCTTCCATGTCAGTACACAAGTATACTCATTATAGATATTTTAATGCTTATCCCTTATAAAACTTAATTAATAAACTATGCCCTCCAACATAAACAGAACTGTGAATTTATATGTCTTACTATAACATATTTGATAACTAGATGTATTAATTTTAAGGTTTTTACAGAATGTCATCCATTCCTGCTGTCTCTCCTCCTCGTCTCTGTGCCCCTGTGCTGCTGTCTCTCCTCCTCGTCTCTGTCCCCTGTGCTACTGTTTTTCTTCCTCCTGTCTGTGTCCCTGTCTTGCTGTCTTTCTTTCTGCTGTCCATGCCCCTGTGCTGCTGTCTCTCCTCCACCTTCTGTCTGTGCCTTGGGGCTGCTGCCTCTCTTCCTCCTGTCTGTATGTGATGCATGGAGCAACACACAGGGCGAAACCAGGGAAGATGTAGTGGAAGGCCCTGGCAATAGGGAGAGAGGTTACCACTCTACTTTGACTGATCCCTAAGGTCCGTAAGGTTCTTAGATGGGTCCTTCCCCCACGTGCCTAGGCCCTCACTGACACTGAACTTACCATGATTGGGTGAATAGGTCAAGGAAAGTAAGACAAACAGGGTGGGGATAGACAAATAATAACATTCCTAGGTTTCTTCAGCAGGAACCTACATAGCTGCAACTGAAACAACACCTCAGCTACTCTAGGGACAGGTTTCTTCAAAGTGGTCATTATAGAGATTGTATCCCCGACATGAGGAAAAGCCAGGAATGCGTAAATATAGTAGAAGAGCATGATGACAAGATGCCACAGCTGTGATTAAGGGTATGAGTAATCTTAGCAAGAAAGGAAAGATTCCTTTCAGCATTAAATCCACTCCAACATAAGATGTAACCTGCGGATGTGACAATACCTTCACTTCTATGAAAAGCCTCCAGACCCTCAGGGCCAGGTTTGTCTGGATGAGATGCATGGAAGGAATGCACCAACCTACTGCCATTAACTTACGATGCTAGTACCCACATCATTTCTTCCGAAACATAATACGTCTTGTGTACCAAGTTTTGGAGAGAGCAATGAACAAAACAAGAGTCAACAATCCTAGCCACCTGAAATTCTAAGTTACCAACAATAATCACTGGAGGTGGCGGAAACGGTGATGATTCAAAGGACACAACATATTTCTTGAGCAATGACCTATAGAATATATTACGGCTTTTGAGTGCTTGAGGTAACTCAATGCGAAATGCCACAGGGTTAATGACGGTGATAACTTTGTAAGGACCAATGAAGGATTAAATTTCTAAGACGGAACTTTTAACCTAATATTTTTGGTAGATAACCACACAGTCGTTCACAGACAGGTCCGGACCTGGCCAATATAGTTTTTATCAGCCATGTGTTTCAAAGGTTTCATAGACTGAGACAGATGAGTATGTGGAGTCTTAGAAAGCGCACAAATATTGCAGGTGGACACAAAGTCAACCACATATTGATGTAATCCTGGCCACCAAAAACGAGAAAGTCTGTCTAGGACATCAAAAATGACAAGAAAGACGGCCTAAAGTTTCTTTATTACTTGAGCGACACAAAAGAACCATTTTATGATGTTCACCCAAGGTTTTAATACGAAAATTTAAAGGCACAAATAATTTCCCAGGAGGACAGACAGCAGGGGCTTCCCCGTGAATCCTAGCAGCAGGGGCGTCCCACTGAACCTTTAGGCTATGTGTCCACGGTAGAATGTACCTGCGGATTTTTCTGCATGCAAATCCGCGACTTTCGCGGCAAATCCGCACCTTATTTTTGCCGCGGATTTTGATGCGGATTTTTTTTTTTCCCCATTCTATACCCAAAATCCGCACCAAAATCCGCAACAATAATTGACATGCTGCAGATTTTTCCGGATCAAAATCCGTGGCAAATCCGCCGCGGAAAAATCCGCAGCATGGACACAGCATTTCCAAAATGCCATTGAAATGGCTTGGAAGTGCCGCTGCTGCAGATTTTCGGAAAATCCGCGGTAAATCCGCCGCAAATCTGCGGCAAAATCCGCAGCGTGGGCACATAGCCTTAACCCTTCACCTTCAGGATCAGGGCACAGAGTGGAAACAACCGCCCTCTTTTGCAAAATAGGCAAAATGTCATCAGAACTTTTTCCCCCAGGGAAACCCTGGGGAGACAACCCTTGGGATACAGTGCCGGCTTTATCAGAGTCCATCCAGAAAGCTGAAGATGACACCAGGAACCTCAAAAATTGCACCTCCTGTATGGCAAAAACACATGTTTTCAAGTTTAGGATACAGTTTATTAGTTTGTAATATCTGTAATGCCTACCCGACCTGTACCTGATGTGACTCAACATCTGGTGACTAACTCAAAATATCATCAAGATAAAATAGTACAGACCTGCCCACCAAATGGCGAATAATGTCATTGATGAAATGTTGCAAAATGGTGGGAGCATTGGTGAGATCAAATTGCATGACCAGACTTTCATAAAGCCCTTCAGGAGTTTCAAAAGCTGTTTTCCACTCATCCTCTTCACTAATTCTGATTAAATTATACGCCTCCTTAAGGTCCAACTTGGAGAACCATTTAGCAACAACAATCTGATTAAATGAATTAGGAATGAGTGCAAGGGGGTAAGGGTCCCGGATGGTAATCCGATTTAACTCATGAAAAGCTAAACAAGTACACAGACCCACATCTTTCTTCTTGACAAAGAAGTACCCTACAGGCACGGGAGAAGAGGAGGGTTTAACATGTTCTTTTGCAAGGCTTTAGGGGATAACTTTCATAGCCTGTTTTTCCAGGCCAAAAAGTGTCACGATGACTAGACGATAGTGGGGAATCGGGGATCTTAAGCTGACCCTCAAGCTAGGAGGCCCTATGCTATTCATAACCTCAGAGATACTCCTAATGGTGGTGAGGCCTGAATCTCCTTCCTGGCCCTGCTCCTGACAGTCCTGATCTTATTCCTTCTCTCTGTCCCCCGGGGGAGGGACGGGATAGGAGTGTATTGTACATCACAGAAACAGACAGACGGGAAAACAAAACTTTGTTACTCAGCATGGACACATAGAGGTATAAGACAATAAAAGATTAGGAGGAAAACAAGAACATTTAAGAAAGTACAAAACAACAGGGCTACACTCCACATCTGCACCAAGCAAAGCAATACTCACCAGAAAGTCTGGGACGCCAATGCTTACAGACCAACATAAGATAACCTATAGCTGGCATCGGTAGAAGACTTCATCCAGCATAAGCAGGAGGGGAGCAGATGTGATTGGCTCCCCCGCCACATGTGACTACAGGAGCCTAACAAGTAGACTAGCAAAGTTTAAATCTTGGTAGGATGCCTATGAATCAACTCACAACAAGGTGACGCCACTGTCTGCCTGTGTTGATCCCAGACACCTGAGAAACCATCGGGTGGGGGGGATTGTCAGAATCTGCAATGTGAACACACCCGAACACCGGCATGACAGTGGGCGAAGTTAGTGCAAAATTCTGTGTGACAGAAAGACTGTACAATCTGGTTTTGGGTAATTTTGCTCCAGGGAGCAAGTTACTGGAGCAATCATAAGCACAATGGAGGGGGGATAGGCAACTCTTGACACCCTTCCTCTGTAAATACATCCTCAAAACTAGACAGAAAAGAGGATAGAGTCCCGTTGGCGACAGTAGAGCGAACAGTATTCAGACAGTTATAATAACAAAAATCACTCCACTCAATAATCTCCCTGGACCTCCACTCAAGCACCGGATTATGCTTAATCAGCCAGGGGAGGCCAGTGCGATAGAGGTAGGAAGGCCTTTAAAAACATGATATGAAATAAGTTAATTGTGAAGGATCCCTATGTGAAGGTTCAAGTTGTGTCCAAGAGGTGCAGATTTCATAGTAAATATGGGGATATGTTTGGATACTACAAGAGAGACTGTGAGTCTGGGTAAACCGAGAATCCACTGTATTGGCCTTCGCTCCACTCTCCAAAAGAACATAAATAATTTCAGTTTTTGTCTCTATAAAACGCTCTGCAGGTAGGATAAACTGAGATGCACAAGTGGAGGAAAATATATTCCCAGGCTGTAATCCTTCACATAACCTGAGGGCAGAGGTTTTTCAGACAGAATTTTTTTCTGTTTAAGTACCGAATATCAGGCACAACAAAATGACCCTTTTGACCACAAAAGAAACAAACCCCAATCATGCGGTGGACTGCAGGAGACCCAGACCTAGAAGATACCCCCCACCCCTCAACTGCATGGGTCCATTTGGGAGTCAACACAGGTTTATCGCAGAGGCTTCTATCAATCCGAATGCCTGAAACCATAGCGGCTTCAAACGACTTAGGTGCTTTGTACATAACCAGGCCATTTTTTAGCTTTACAGACATGCCCTAACATAAAATTACTTCTAAGGGCAGGGTCATTCCAGCTGGTGTCAGTGGCCCATCTATGGAACAATCAACAAAATTCCTCTGCTGACTGACTTCCCTGTCGAAGCCTACGTAGCTTGGAGTCAGCAAGGGAGACTTGGTCGAAGTCATCATAACTGAGACCCAGGACCACACAAAACTTCTGTACCAACCAAAAGGACTGAGGATAAGTTGGAAGGGAGAAGTCCCAAGATTGGGGATCTCCTCTCAGGAGTGAGACAACAATCCCCACTCGCTGTTCCTCACTCCCTGAGGAGCGAGGGTGAAGCTTGCAATAAAGTTTACAAAGTTCCCTGAAAAACAAAAATGTATTCCTCCCCTCAGAAAAAATGTCTGGAATGGCTTTCTTGGGTTCTGTTTGAGCATGGCTGCGAGACCCACAATCTGCTGCATCTATAACCTGTGACCGCAGATCCGTCACTTCCTGAGATAAACTCTGCATCTGTTGTATAAAAGCCTCAATTAGAATATTATTGAATCCTGGAAAACATTTACGCTGGTGATAATGTCACAGTGGGGCGAGGGAACGTCCGACATGTGGCACAACACACGAGAAAAACCAGGACCAATATAGAGGAAGGCCCTGGTGATAGGGAAAGGGGTCACCACCTCACATTCACCTGTGACTTATCCCTGAGCTTCCTAATGTCTCTTGTCGGCTCCTTCACCTCGTGATGGCCTAGGCCCTCACTGACCCTGAACTTACATTGGCTAGTGAGTAGGTCAGCGAGACACTAGTCCCACTGCTACAAGAAAACAACACAAGTAAGACAAATGATTTACGGAAAGACACAAGAAATAACACTCCTAGGCTTCTTCAGCAGCCACGTTCACAGCTGCAACTAAAACTCAGCTACTCTAGGGACAAGCTCCTTCAAAGTGGTCAGCATAGAGATTCTATCACCAGAATAGAGTAAATCCAGGAGTGGGTAAATATAGCAGAATGGTGTGATGACAAGCTATGAGTAAGGATATGAGCAATCTCAGGTAGACAGGAAGGAGTCCTTAACCCTTTAAGCATCAAATGAAAGTAAATCCACTCCAACACAAGATGAAACTTACCAAGACACTCAGGACACTGTGCCCATGTGCTGCTGTCTCTCCCCTCCTGTCTATGCCCCTGTGCTGCTGTCCCTCTTCCTCCTGTCTGTGCCCATGTGCTGCTGTCTCACCTCCTTGTGGCTGTGCACCTGTCTCTCTCCTCCTGGCTGTGCCCCTGTGCTGCTGTCTCTCCTGTCTGTGCCCCTGTACTGCTGTCTCACCTCCTTGTGGCTGTGCCCCTGTCTCACCTCCTCCTGTCTATGCCCCTGTGCTGCTGTCTCACCTCCTCCTGTCTGTGCCCCTGTGCTGCTATCTCACCTCCTCCTATCTGTGCCCCTGTGCTGCTGGCTCTCCTCCTCCTGTCTGTGCCCCTGTGCTGCTATCTCACCTCCTCCTGTCTGTGCCCCTGTGCTGCTGGCTCTCCTCCTGTCTGTGCCCCTGTGCTGCTGTCTCACCTTCTCCTGTCTGTGCCCCTGTCTCTCCTCCTCCTGTCTATGCCCCTGTGCTGTTGTCTCTCCTCCTGTCTGTACCCCTGTGCTGATATCTCTCCTCCTCCTCCCTCTCCTGTCTGTGCCCCTGCGCTGTTGTCTCACCTCCTCCTGTCTGTGCCCCTGTGCTGCTGTCTCACCTCCTCCTGTCTGTTCCCCTGTGCTGCTGTCTCACCTCCTCCTGTCTGTGCTCCTGTCTCACTTCCTCCTGTCTGTGCCCCTGTGCTGTTGTCTCACCTCCTCCTGTCTGTGCCCCTGTGCTGCTATCTCACCTCCTCCTGTTTGTGCCGCTGTGCTGCTGTCTCACCTCCTCCTGTCTGTTCCCCTGTGCTGCTGTCTCACCTCCTCCTGTCTGTTCCCCTGTGCTGTTGTCTCACCTCCTCCTGTCTGTGCCCCTGTGCTGCTATCTCACCTCCTCCTGTTTGTGCCGCTGTGCTGCTGTCTCACCTCCTCCTGTCTGTGCCCCTGTGCTGCTGTCTCACCTCCTCCTGTCTGTTCCCCTGTGCTGTTGTCTCACCTCCTCCTGTTTGTGCCGCTGTGCTGCTGGCTCTCCTCCTGTCTGTACCCCTGTGCTGCTGTCTCTCCTCCTCCTCCTGTCTGTGCCCATGTGTTGCTGTCTCCTCCTCCTGTCTGTGCCCCTGTGCTGCTGTCTCTCCTCCTCCTGTCTGTGCCCCTGTGCTGCTGTCTCTCCTCCTGTCTGTGCCCCTGTTCTGCTGTCTCACCTCCTCCTGTCTGTGCCCCTGTGCTGCTGTCTCTCCTCCTGTCTGTGCCCCTGTGTTGCTGTCTCTCCTCCTGTCTGTGCCCATGTGCTGCTGGCTCTCCTCCTCCTGTCTGTGCCCCTGTGTTGCTGTCTCTCCTCCTGTCTGTGCCCCTGTGCTGCTGTCTCCTCCTCCTGTCTGTGCCCATGTGTTGCTGTCTCTCCTCCTGTCTGTGCCCCTGTGCTGCTGTCTCCTCCTCCTGTCTGTGCCCATGTGTTGCTGTCTCCTCCTCCTGTCTGTGCCCATGTGTTGCTGTCTCTCCTCCTGTCTGTGCCCCTGTGCCCCTGTCTCACCTCCTCCTGTCTGTGCCCCTGTCTCACCTCCTCCTGTCTGTGCCCCTGTCTCACCTCCTCCTGTCTGTGCCCCCGTGCTGCTGTCTCTCCTCCTGTCTGTACCCCTGTGCTGCTGTCTCTCCTCTTCCTCCCCTCCTGTCTGTGCCCATGTGTTGCTGTCTCACCTCCTCCTGTCTGTGCCCATGTGCTGCTGTCTCTCCTCCTCCTGTCTGTGCCCATATGTTGCTGTCTCACCTCCTCCTGTCTGTGCCCCTGTGCTGCTGTCTCTCCTCCTCCTGTCTCTGCCCATGTGTTGCTGTCTCACCTCCTCCTGTCTGTGCCCCAGTGCTGCTGTCTCTCCTCCTGTCTGTGCCCCTGTGCTGCTGTCTCTCCTCCTCCTGTCTGTGCCCCAGTGCTGCTGTCTCTCCTCCTCCTGTCTGTGCCCCTGTGCTGCTGTCTCTCCTCCTCCTGTCTGTGCCCATGTGTTGCTGTCTCACCTCCTCCTGTCTGTGCCCCTGTGCTGCTGTCTCTCCTCCTCCTGTCTGTGCCCCTGTGCTGCTGTCTCTCCTCCTCCTGTCTGTGCCCCTGTGCTGCTGTCTCTCCTCCTGTCTGTGCCCCTGTGCTGCTGTCTCTCCTCCTGTCTGTGCCCCTGTGTTGCTGTCTCTCCTCCTCCTGTCTGTGCCCCTGTGCTGCTGTCTCTCCTCCTCCTGTCTGTGCCCCTGTGTTGCTGTCTCTCCTCCTGTCTGTGCCCCTGTGCTGCTGTCTCTCCTCCTCCTGTCTGTGCCCCTGTGCTGCTGTCTCTCCTCCTCCTGTCTGTGCCCCTGTGTTGCTGTCTCTCCTCCTGTCTATGCCCCTGTGTTGCTGTCTCTCCTCCTTCTGTCTGTGCCCCTGTGTAGCTGTCTCTCCTCCTGGCTGTGCCCCTGTGCTGCTGTCTCTCCTCCTCCTGTCTGTGCCCCTGTGTTGCTGTCTCTCCTCCTGTCTGTGCCCCTGTGTTGCTGTCTCTCCTCCTGTCTGTGCCCCTGTGTTGCTGTCTCTCCTCCTTCTGTCTGTGCCCCTGTGTTGCTGTCTCTCCTCCTGGCTGTGCCCCTGTGTTGCTGTCTCTCCTCCTGTCTGTGCCCATGTGTTGCTGTCTCTCCTCCTCCTGTCTGTGCCCCTGTGCTGCTGTCTCTCCTCCTCCTGTCTGTGCCCCTGTGCTGCTGTCTCTCCTCCTCCTGTCTGTGCCCCTGTGCTGCTGTCTCTCCTCCTCCTGTCTGTGCCCCTGTGTTGCTGTCTCTCCTCCTGTCTGTGCCCCTGTGTTGCTGTCTCTCCTCCTGTCTGTGCCCCTGTTCTGCTGTCTCTCCTCCTCCTGTCTGTGCCCCTGTGCTGCTGTCTCTCCTCCTCCTGTCTGTGCCCCTGTGTTGCTGTCTCTCCTCCTGTCTGTGCCCCTGTGTTGCTGTCTCTCCTCCTGTCTGTGCCCATGTGTTGCTGTCTCTCCTCCTGTCTGTGCCCCTGTGCTGCTGTCTCTCCTCCTCCTGTCTGTGCCCCTGTGCTGCTGTCTCTCCTCCTCCTGTCTGTGCCCCTGTGTTGCTGTCTCTCCTCCTGTCTATGCCCCTGTGTTGCTGTCTCTCCTCCTTCTGTCTGTGCCCCTGTGTAGCTGTCTCTCCTCCTGGCTGTGCCCCTGTGCTGCTGTCTCTCCTCCTCCTGTCTGTGCCCCTGTGTTGCTGTCTCTCCTCCTGTCTGTGCCCCTGTGTTGCTGTCTCTCCTCCTGTCTGTGCCCCTGTGTTGCTGTCTCTCCTCCTGGCTGTGCCCCTGTGTTGCTGTCTCTCCTCCTGTCTGTGCCCCTGTGTTGCTGTCTCTCCTCCTGTCTGTGCCCCTGTGCTGCTGTCTCTCCTCCTCCTGTCTGTGCCCCTGTGCTGCTGTCTCACCTCCTCCTGTCTGTGCTCCTGTCTCACCTCCTCCTGTCTGTGCCCCTGTGCTGCTGTCTCTCCTCCTCCTGTCTGTGCCCCTGTGCTGCTGTCTCTCCTCCTGTCTGTGCCCCTGTGCTGCTGTCTCTCCTCCTGTCTGTGCCCCTGTGCTGCTGTCTCTCCTCCTCCTCCTCCTCCTGTCTGTGCCCCTGTGCTGCTGTCTCTCCTCCTCCTGTCTGTGCCCCTGTGCTGCTGTCTCTCCTCCTCCTGTCTATGCCCCTGTGCTGCTGTCTCTCCTCCTCCTGTCTGTGCCCCTGTGCTGCTGTCTCTCCTCCTCCTGTCTGTGCCCCTGTGCTGCTGTCTCTCCTCCTCCTGTCTATGCCCCTGTGCTGCTGTCTCTCCTCCTCCTGTCTATGCCCCTGTGTTGCTGGCTCTCCTCCTGTCTGTGCCCCTGTGCTGCTGTCTCTCCTCCTGTCTGTGCCCCTGTGTTGCTGTCTCTCCTCCTGTCTATGCCCCTGTGCTGCTGTCTCTCCTCCTGTCTGTGCCCCTGTGCTGCTGTCTCTCCTCTTCTTCCTCCTGTCTGTGCCCATGTGTTGCTGTCTCTCCTCCTGTCTGTGCCCCTGTGCTGCTGTCTCTCCTCCTCCTCCTCCTCCTGTCTGTGCCCCTGTGCTGCTGTCTCTCCTCCTCCTCCTCCTCCTGTCTGTGCCCCTGTGCTGCTGTCTCTCCTCCTGTCTGTGCCCCTGTGCTGCTGTCTCTCCTCCTCCTCCTCCTCCTGTCTGTGCCCCTGTGCTGCTGTCTCTCCTCCTCCTGTCTGTGGCCCTGTGTTGCTGTCTCTCCTCCTCCTGTCTGTGCCCCTGTGCTGCTGTCTCTCTTCCTCCTGTCTGTGCCCCTGTGTTGCTGTCTCTCCTCCTGTCTATGCCCCTGTGCTGCTGGCTCTCCTCCTGTCTGTGCCCCTGTGCTGCTGTCTCTCCTCCTCCTGTCTGTGCCCCTGTGTTGCTGTCTCTCCTCCTCCTGTCTGTGCCCCTGTCTCTCCTCCTCATGTCTGTGCCCCTGTGTTGCTGTCTCTCCTCCTGTCTATGCCCCTGTGCTGCTGGCTCTCCTCCTCTTGTCTGTGCCCCTGTGCTGCTGTCTCTCCTCCTCCTGTCTGTGCCCCTGTGCTGCTGTCTCTCCTCCTGTCTGTGCCCCTGTGCTGCTGTCTCTCCTCCTGTCTGTGCCCCTGTGCTGCTGTCTCTCCTCCTCCTGTCTGTGCCCCTGTGTTGCTGTCTCTCCTCCTGTCTGTGCCCCTGTGTTGCTGTCTCTCCTCCTGTCTGTGCCCCCTGTGCTGCTGTCTCTCCTCCTGTCTGTGCCCCTGTGCTGCTGTCTCTCCTCCTCCTGTCTGTGCCCCTGTGCTGCTGTCTCTCCTCCTCCTGTCTGTGCCCCTGTGTTGCTGTCTCTCCTCCTGTCTTTGCCCCTGTGTTGCTGTCTCTCCTCCTTCTGTCTGTGCCCCTGTGTTGCTGTCTCTCCTCCTGGCTGTGCCCCTGTGCTGCTGTCTCTCCTCCTCCTGTCTGTGCCCCTGTGTTGCTGTCTCTCCTCCTGTCTGTGCCCCTGTGTTGCTGTCTCTCCTCCTGTCTGTGCCCCTGTGTTGCTGTCTCTCCTCCTTCTGTCTGTGCCCCTGTGTTGCTGTCTCTCCTCCTGGCTGTGCCCCTGTGTTGCTGTCTCTCCTCCTGTCTGTGCCCATGTGTTGCTGTCTCTCCTCCTGTCTGTGCCCCTGTGCTGCTGTCTCTCCTCCTCCTGTCTGTGCCCCTGTGCTGCTGTCTCTCCTCCTCCTGTCTGTGCCCCTGTGTTGCTGTCTCTCCTCCTCCTGTCTGTGCCCCTGTGCTGCTGTCTCTCCTCCTTCTGTCTGTGCCCCTGTGTTGCTGTCTCTCCTCCTGGCTGTGCCCCTGTGCTGCTGTCTCTCCTCCTCCTGTCTGTGCCCCTGTGTTGCTGTCTCTCCTCCTCCTGTCTGTGCCCCTGTGTTGCTGTCTCTCCTCCTCCTGTCTGTGCCCCCTGTGCTGCTGTCTCTCCTCCTCCTGTCTGTGCCCCTGTGTTGCTGTCTCTCCTCCTCCTGTCTGTGCCCCTGTATTGCTGTCTCTCCTCCTGTCTGTGCCCCTGTGCTGCTGTCTCTCCTCCTGTCTGTGCCCATGTGTTGCTGTCTCTCCTCCTGTCTGTGCCCCTGTGTTGCTGTCTCTCCTCCTGTCTGTGCCCCTGTGCTGCTGTCTCTCCTCCTCCTGTCTGTGCCCCTGTGCTGCTGTCTCTCCTCCTCCTGTCTGTGCCCCTGTGTTGCTGTCTCTCCTCCTCCTGTCTGTGCCCCTGTGCTGCTGTCTCTCCTCCTTCTGTCTGTGCCCCTGTGTTGCTGTCTCTCCTCCTGGCTGTGCCCCTGTGCTGCTGTCTCTCCTCCTCCTGTCTGTGCCCCTGTGTTGCTGTCTCTCCTCCTCCTGTCTGTGCCCCTGTGCTGCTGTCTCTCCTCCTCCTGTCTGTGCCCCCTGTGCTGCTGTCTCTCCTCCTCCTGTCTGTGCCCCTGTGTTGCTGTCTCTCCTCCTCCTGTCTGTGCCCCTGTGCTGCTGTCTCTCCTCCTCCTGTCTGTGCCCTTGTGCTGCTGTCTCTCCTCCTGTCTGTGCCCCTGTGTTGCTGTCTCTCCTCCTGTCTATGCCCCTGTGCTGCTGTCTCTCCTCCTGTCTGTGCCCCTGTGCTGCTGTCTCTCCTCTTCCTCCTCCTGTCTGTGCCCATGTGTTGCTGTCTCTCCTCCTGTCTGTGCCCCTGTGCTGCTGTCTCTCCTCTTCCTCCTCCTGTCTGTGCCCATGTGTTGCTGTCTCTCCTCCTGTCTGTGCCCCTGTGCTGCTGTCTCTCCTCCTCCTGTCTGTGCCCATGTGTTGCTGTCTCTCCTCCTGTCTGTGCCCCTGTGCTGCTGTCTCTCCTCCTGTCTGTGCCCCTGTGTTGCTGTCTCTCCTCCTGTCTATGCGCCTGTGCTGCTGTCTCTCCTCCTGTCTGTGCCCCTGTGCTGCTGTCTCTCCTCTTCCTCCTCCTGTCTGTGCCCATGTGTTGCTGTCTCTCCTCCTGTCTGTGCCCCTGTGCTGCTGTCTCTCCTCCTGTCTGTGCCCCTGTGTTGCTGTCTCTCCTCCTGTCTATGCCCCTGTGCTGCTGGCTCTCCTCCTGTCTGTGCCCCTGTGCTGCTGTCTCTCCTCCTGTCTGTGCCCCTGTGCTGCTGTCTCACCTCCTCCTGTCTGTGCCCCTGTGCTGCTGTCTCTCCTCCTCCTGTCTGTGCCCCTGTGCTGCTGTCTCTCCTCCTGTCTGTGCCCCTGTGCTGCTGTCTCTCCTCCTGTCTGTGCCCCTGTGCTGCTGTCTCTCCTCCTCCTGTCTGTGCCCCTGTGTTGCTGTCTCTCCTCCTGTCTGTGCCCCTGTGCTGCTGTTTCTCCTCCTCCTGTCTGTGCCCCTGTGCTGCTGTCTCTCCTCCTCCTGTCTGTGCCCCTGTGTTGCTGTCTCTCCTCCTGTCTATGCCCCTGTGCTGCTGGCTCTCCTCCTGTCTGTGCCCCAGTGCTGCTGTCTCTCCTCCTGTCTGTGCCCCAGTGCTGCTGGCTCTCTTCCTGTCTGTGCCCCTGTGCTGCTGTCTCACCTCCTCCTGTCTGTGCCCCTGTGCTGCTGTCTCTCCTCCTCCTGTCTGTGCCCCTGTGCTGCTGTCTCTCCTCCTGTCTGTGCCCCTGTGCTGCTGTCTCTCCTCCTCCTGTCTGTGCCCCTGTGTTGCTGTCTCTCCTCCTGTCTGTGCCCCTGTGCTGCTGTCTCTCCTCCTCCTGTCTATGCCCCTGTGTTGCTGTCTCTCCTCCTCCTGTCTGTGCCCCTGTGCTGCTGTCTCTCCTCCTCCTGTCTGTGCCCCTGTGCTGCTGTCTCACCTCCTGTCTGTGCCCCTGTGCTGCTGTCTCTCCTCCTCCTCCTCCTCCTGTCTGTGGCCCTGTGCTGCTGTCTCTCCTCCTGTCTGTGCCCCTGTGCTGCTGTCTCTCCTTCTCCTCCTCCTCCTCCTGTCTATGCCCCTGTGCTGCTGTCTCACCTCCTCCTGTCTGTGCTCATGTCTCACCTCCTCCTGTCTGTGCCCCTGTGCTGCTGTCTCTCCTCCTCCTGTCTGTGCCCCTGTGCTGCTGTCTCTCCTCCTGTCTGTGCCCCTGTGCTGCTGTCTCTCCTCCTCCTCCTCCTCCTGTCTGTGGCCCTGTGCTGCTGTCTCTCCTCCTGTCTGTGCCCCTGTGTTGCTGTCTCTCCTCCTGGCTGTGCCCCTGTGCTGCTGTCTCTCCTCCTGTCTGTGCCCCTGTGCTGCTGTCTCTCATCCTCCTGTCTGTGCCCCTGTGCTGCTGTCTCTCCTCCTGTCTGTGCCCCTGTGCTGCTGTCTCTCCTCCTGTCTGTGCCCCTGTGCTGCTGTCTCTCCTCCTCCTGTCTGTGCCCCTGTGTTGCTGTCTCTCCTCCTGTCTGTGCCCCTGTGCTGCTGTCTCTCCTCCTCCTGTCTGTGCCCCTGTGCTGCTGTCTCTCCTCCTCCTGTCTGTGCCCCTGTGTTGCTGTCTCTCCTCCTGTCTGTGCCCCTGTGCTGCTGTCTCTCCTCCTCCTGTCTGTGCCCCTGTGCTGCTGTCTCTCCTCCTCCTGTCTGTGCCCCTGTGCTGCTGTCTCTCCTCCTCCTGTCTGTGCCCCTGTGTTGCTGTCTCTCCTCCTGTCTTTGCCCCTGTGTTGCTGTCTCTCCTCCTTCTGTCTGTGCCCCTGTGTTGCTGTCTCTCCTCCTGTCTGTGCCCCTGTGTTGCTGTCTCTCCTCCTGTCTGTGCCCCTGTGCTGCTGTCTCTCCTCCTGTCTGTGCCCCTGTGTTGCTGTCTCTCCTCCTTCTGTCTGTGCCCCTGTGTTGCTGTCTCTCCTCCTGGCTGTGCCCCTGTGTTGCTGTCTCTCCTCCTGTCTGTGCCCATGTGTTGCTGTCTCTCCTCCTGTCTATGCCCCTGTGCTGCTGTCTCTCCTCCTCCTGTCTGTGCCCCTGTGCTGCTGTCTCTCCTCCTCCTGTCTGTGCCCCTGTGCTGCTGTCTCTCCTCCTCCTGTCTATGCCCCTGTGCTGCTGTCTCTCCTCCTCCTGTCTGTGCCCCTGTGCTGCTGTCTCTCCTCCTCCTCCTGTCTGTGCCCCTGTGCTGCTGTCTCTCCTCCTGGCTGTGCCCCTGTGCTGCTGTCTCTCCTCCTCCTCCTCCTCCTCCTGTCTGTGCCCCTGTGCTGCTGTCTCTCCTCCTCCTCCTCCTCCTGTCTGTGCCCCTGTGCTGCTGTCTCTCCTCCTCCTCCTCCTCCTGTCTGTGCCCATGTGCTGCTGTCTCTCCTCCTTGTGGCTGTTCCCCTGTGCTGCTGTCTCTCCTCCCCCTCCTCCTCCTCCTCCTCCTCCTCCTCCCCTCCTGTCTGTGCCCATGTGCTGCTGTCTCTCCACCCATTGCATCTCCCATCCAGTGCTCATGTAGTAGTGCCTCCCTCCTTGCTCCTGATGCCTCCTGCCTCCTCCCAGCCACTCCTCTGTGCTCATCAGCCTCCTGTATGCTGCCTGTCCCCCTCCCCATATATCAGCCCCCCATGATCACAGCCTTGTAATCTGTGTGCAGGTCCAGTCTACTCCTCTTCTGGTTACAAGAAGGCAGATGATGAGATGTCCGGGGCCACGTCCAGTGCTGACCAGGTGGAGGCAGCTGCCCGCATCATCCTCATCAATCAACCTCAGACATGCAAGTTCAGGGACAACAATGTCAGGTAAGAAGCCCCCATGCTCCATCCTTCCTCCCCATGTGCCACATACACATGATGGGCACAGACTTACACCTGATGCCCATTATTACTGCATTATGCCCAGCCTGCTCCAAACTTCTAGTACTCTGTCCCAACTCGGTTACTACACTCCAATCCCACAAGTTCATTGTGATGTGTGATATGTAAATATTCTTCTATTTTGCCCGTTGTTGTTGTGGTTGTTATGCACCGTTCTCTACGATACGTATTATATTATTATATTATCCAGGTTGATTGCACAAGTTATCATGTTGTTATGACCAGAGACCAGTCACATAGGCACTGTTGGTGTTACTGATCCATTGTGTGGCACCATAATGTCCATTTATGTACATATATACGTGCCCATGCAGTATTTCTATAGAGCATCTGCAGATTGTGCTAATCAGCAGCTCCATAGAATTGTATAGAGGTGTGTAAAGAAGCATGCCGGGGACCGGGAACTGATCCTGAAGCATAAAGTTCCTGCCGTCCCTGAGCTGTTGGAAGAAGCCCTCTTTTTTACTTTTCTTACTAGTTAACACCATGTTGCTTCAAAATTTGTATATGGAGTGCCTGTCGTTACTAGAATTTCTCATAGTTTATATAGTGATTGGATACTTCTCGTATCGTGCGTCCCTGGATCCTCGGGATCTTCTGCAGTCACCTGGAGTCGTAACGTCAGTGCCCAGGGTATAAATCCGCCGTGTGCTGTGCAATTTTTTTATCGGATTGCACACTGACCCATGTGGGGGAGCAGATGAACGAATTTATCACTGACGGAACCTGTCTTTGTAAAAAATTGCAACATGCTGCGACTCAACTCTAAAATCGGATGACAATCACCCATTCAAGTCTTTAGGGGCGAGAAAATTAATCGGATGCCGCATTATGGTGTCCGATTTTTAGGTATACAGTACACCTGTGTTACATAGGAAAGTGTAAATGGTCCTGTAATTGTTAAAAAAAAAATAGATTGCACACGGATGACAAGTGTGAAAAAAAACTGTCCCACTTTTGTGCATGAAAATCGAAGCAATTATTCATGCTGTCGTGTGAACCTACCCTCAAGCTATACAATGCGGAACTAATGGCCGTCCATTGTGTCCATACACTATAGTCTTGAGTCACAGCATGTGAAATAGTTGAGGGTCACGTGTGGGGATAAAAAGGGTTTTGCAATGATGCTATCTGCATTAACCCAAATCACGACACCTACCATCCAGTATCACTATAGTCCACCGTTGTTTTAAGTTACCTATTATACATGTGGCCACTAAAAATAAAATAAATCTTTATTTTAATATACCGCTAACATATATTATAATAGCGCTTTATATAAATCAGGAACACTGTCCCCATTGGGGCTCACAATCTAAATTCCCTATCTGTATGTCTTTGGAGTGTGGGATGAAACCAAAGAACCTGGAGGAAACCCACACAAACACAGGGAGAACATACAAACTCATTGCAGTTGTTGTCCTTGGTGGGATTCGAACCCCAGACCCCAGCGTTGCAAGACTGCAGTGCTAACCACTGAGCCACCGGCCACTACACATATCCCAACATTATTCATACCACCCTACACAAAATCCACAAAAAATGCGCAGAGCAAAGTTGGAGAAAAGCTGTCACCCGCTATGGCCCCTGGCAGCTCCTCTCCACTTTTTTTGGAAGCTGCGAGATGATGGAAGCCATTGGGTACAATCCGAGAAATTCCATAAAAACATATTCATAACATTTGTATATAACGTTTGGTCATTATCAGGACGTAATCTCCCAATGAAGTGCGCTGAGCGAAATATATCTCTCTGGATGGATAAAATTTTATTTTGCCGGGAGATTGTTTCTCCCTTTAAGGAAAACAGTTTTATGACTAAATTTGCTCTCTCCTCCAAAACTGCAATTTCTTGGGCAATTTAGATGAAGCAAAAGTATGACAGAATATTGCATACGTTTTTTCTTATGCAGTATTAAAAGGGGTTGTACAGACAAAACAAGCAATGTCCAGCTGGTAGAAAACATCAGGGACCGCAACCGGTCTCTACAACAAAGTAACTTTGCCTTTTTTTCTGGAAGTGGCACAAACGGTATTTGACTCGTTCATTGCCATAACGCACCCATTGTGCAGCTTTCCGAAAAAGCAGAAAGGAGTTTTAGGGTATCTGCATGTTGAATATTTGGTTGCACCATTTCTGCATCTCTTAGCAAGAAAAACTCTGCAATTTTGCCCCATTTTTTGATGCAATTTTGCCCCATTTTTATACTTTTTTGCCTTGTTTTTATGCATTTTTTGCCCCATTTTTTTATGCATTTTTGCCACATTTTTCATGTGTTTTTGCCACATTTTTTATGCTTTTTTGCCCTGTTTTATGAGGCATTTTTGCCTTGTTTTTGCTTTTTTTTATGTGTTTTTGCCACATTTTTTATGAATTTTTGTCATGTTTTTAATGCATTTTTGCCACATTTTTTATGCTTTTTTTTGCCTTGTTTTTTGTGTGTTTTGCCCCATTTTTGATGTATTTTTTGCCATGTTTTTCATATGGTGTTGCCAAATTTTTTTATGCGTTTTTGCCCTGTTTTTGAGGCATTTTTGCCTGGTTTTTGATGTTTTTGCTTTGTTTTTGATGCATTTTTGCCTTGTTTATAATTCATTGTTTGTCCCATTTTTAAGGCCTTTTTGGCCCATTTATAATGCGTTTTTGCCCGTGTTAGTCAATTGAATTCAATAGGTGAAAAACACAGGCAAAAACGCTTAAAAGCATTGACATACTGTGGATTATTTTCTGCATCAAATCTGCAAGGAGAAAATACTCAACATGGGCACAACACTCCAAGATTCTCATTGACTTTGGTGGCATAAGGATTTGCTTGCAGTTTTGTGACAAAACTTCACTAAAAAAAACACATCAAAAACACAAAAAAACACAGTGTGTGCACATAGCCTTAAAGAGATGGCGTTAGAGAAGACCCCATTGCTGGTTACAGGGAGGAGACACGAGGGGAGCAATTTCTTTCTCATATGGATGTCTTATGGAAACTGAATATGGGAGGCAGGTTTACCCCTTGAGAGTAAAATGGCAAGTGGATGTAGGAGATATATCTGAAGAGAGCTGGGAAGAAATGAAACAGGAGCTACCAAGGGTCTCAGTGAATCTTACAGGTTATCACAACTTTTTTTTTTACTACATAAAGCATATAGAACACCGGCCTTACTGCTTAAAATGGGCATTGTGAGAGACGCGAGATGTTAGAAATGTGGTGCGCCAAATGGTGATTTAAAGGGAACCTGTCATCAGAAATTTCGCCCAAAAGCTAAAAGCTTCCCCCTCTGCAGCTCCTGGGCTGCATTCTAGGAAGGTCCCTGTTATTATTGTGCCCCATGTGAGACCAAAATAAAGCCTTTATAAAGTTCTACCTTTTTGTATGCAGCTTCTGTAAATGTGTCACGGGGGCGGGCTCTCTGCCGTCCGTTATTCTGCCCCCTGGTCCTGTATGCCGCCCCCATCGCTCCTTTCCATATCTGATGCACCGCCCACTGCTCCAGCCATCCCCGCGCATGCCCAGTGCCAGTCTCACAGGACTGAGCAGTGTGACCGCTGGTGACATGTGCGCAGGCAAGTGATTATGGGCGGGACTGTGACTGTTATCAGCAAGTACCCGCCCATAATCTCGTGAGCTCGCAAACCTCTCCAGCGGTCACACTGAGCTCAGTGTAGATGCTAGACTGTATGGGCTGCTTCCAGGGATGACGTCCCTTTGTCATGTGATAGGGGCGTGTTCAAAATACTATCACATGACAAAGGGACGTCATCCCTGGAAGCAGCCCATACAGTCTAGCATCTACACTGAGCTCAGTGTGACCGCTGGAGAGGTTTGCGCGCTCACGAGATTATGGGCGGGTACTTGCTGATAACAGTCACAGTCCCGCCCATAATCACTTGCCTGCGCACACGTCACCAGCGGTCACACTGCTCAGTCCTGTGAGACTGGCACTGGGCATGCGCGGGGATGGCTGGAGCAGTGGGCGGTGCATCAGATATGGAAAGGAGCGATGGGGGCGGCATACAGGACCAGGGGGCAGAATAACGGACGGCAGAGAGCCCGCCCCCGTGACACATTTACAGAAGCTGCATACAAAAAGGTAGAACTTTATAAAGGCTTTATTTTGGTCTCACATGGGGCACAATAATAACAGGGACCTTCCTAGAATGCAGCCCAGGAGCTGCAGAGGGGGAAGCTTTTAGCTTTTGGGCGAAATTTCTGATGACAGGTTCCCTTTAATACACCTAATGTGGAACTGAAGAATTGGGGGAAATGTACTAAACCTTATTAATACAGTTTTCAACTGTCAGGTTCAGTCGGATCCAAAGGTGGGGTTTCTGGGGTATACGATGGAGATAGCTGATGTCCCTCCGGTATGGGTATCTATCCCACGTATACTGCATCAAGCACGGATGAGAATAGCGGCCTATTGGAAAAACTCTAAAAGTCCTTCAATCGCAGAGGTCATAACCTCTGTGTATAATAATATGTCTGGTAAAATATGTACCGTATTTTTATGATTATACGACGCACTTTTCCTCCCAAAAATTGGGTGCGTCTTGTAAGCCGAATGAGGCTTACCGGAGGGTGCTGGAGAGGGGTCACAGGAGGCAGGGGTGATGCTGTGGGCTGTGCTGTACGCGGTGTGCTGCGGGCTCTGCTGCGCTGCTGCAAGAGGCAGTGGTCGCCATCCTGAATGTTGGTAGTGCAAGCTTCAAATAATGGCGCCCAGAGTCAGCGCGTGCGCAGATGGAGCTCTCGGCTGAAGATCTCTTCTGCACACGCGCCGCCTCCGGCCCGCTAATATCCCAGCAGCGGACTTAAGGAAAATGGCTCCTGGAGGTGGCATATGTACATATGAGATCTCGGCTTGTGATTTGAGCCGATAGCTTAATCTGCACACGCGCCGACTCTGGTCGCAGTTTCTTTGAAACCCACATCACTGACACTTCCTGGATTTTCCTCCTGCCTCACAGTTCCGTCTTCTTCAGCGACCATCTGGGACACCCGCTTCACTGACGGCAACATCACCCTACACCAGCACCGCCCTGGCCTCCTCTGACCCTGCCAACCCCCCCTCCGGTAAGACACCACCAGATTATAAGACGGACTCCATATTTTTTCTCTAAATTTGGGGTGCGTCTTATAATCTGGCGGGTCTTATAAAATGAAAAATAAGGTATATCAAAACAGAAAGGCATATAAAAAATAGGAAGATATATGGGCAAACTGATTTTAGATTCCTAACCTTTAACATGGTCAAGGGTGCTGTTCAGAGGATTCTACAATGTTCTGGGTTGGGTTCTTGGCTGATGTCCCTCAGGCTTACTTGTATTGGGATCTGGCTGGACAATATGTTACACTGTGGATAGGATTGATCAATGCTAAATCAATATATTTCGGAGCTATGGGAGGATATGGAATATTCTTGGATTCCACAGGTGCTGCCGGATGGAGCACGCTGACTGTCCAAGGTGGAATTTATGGAAGATTTTATGGAACAAGACTTTGAAATGCTGGAGCTCTGATTTGTTGGGGTCTCATTGAGGGGATGGTCGGGGTTAATTTGGGATATAACTATACCTGTGTTTTACTATTGAAAAAGTTAATAAAAAGTTATCTGACTTAAAGAAAAAAAAGAGATGGAGTGTAATTCAGCTGATTTAGTGCAACTGATACTCGGTTCTGCCTGTCGTTAGGGATCAAATTCAATCAGAACCTCATTGACTGTAAATTGAAGATATATCTTAGTAATTTGTAATTAAATAAGCCCGTTATGGTTTATTTAGAGAATCCTAGATAACCCCTTTAAGGTGCTGTGACAAGTAAAATCTCGCCCCTCCCCACCATTGCAAATTTAGCTGACCATATGGGAATTACTTGGCCAAAGTAGAACTAGGCTTGTGGCTTTAGATACAGTGCGAAAAACCTATGACCTCTAATCAGAGGATCACTGAGTCTTTGTGAACACCAATATACCCACTACCTTCACTGTGTTGAAGAACCTTCTACATGCGCCACCATTATACGGTATGTTTGGTGACAAACCGTTCAGGTGAAGCGTAGGAGTTGATATGTAGTTATAGATGGTTGCGGGACGTCCATTATTTTAATAAGGATCTTTTTCGTGTTTGTATGTAATATAAGAACTTCAGCACACGAAAAGATCAATGCAAAAAGGTGTGTGGTCCTGCCCAGAAGGAGCTGTCATAAATCTACAAGTAAGAATAGATGTAAAGATTTTTGATTAGAGCATAAAATGTGGCTGTTGTAACACTTATAAAGCGAGTTATTCCAGTAATGATGTAATTGTGAAATCCTGCGGTTCTGAAATTATTGATCAATCTGGATAAAACATGTTTAAAGGGAACCTGTCAATAGGTTTTTTCCCTTATAAGCTGCAGCCACCACCGGTGACCTCTCATATACAGCTTTCCAGAATACTGTATATAAGAGCCCAGGCCGCGGGCATGGGAAAGGGAAGTGGACACCTCTTTTTCAGAGGCTGACAAACATAAAGCCTTCCTCTTCACCCACAAAATGTCGGTGGCAGGATATGCTCAGGAGAAAAATTACAAAATTCTGGCTCGGTGGTATCTTTCTCCAACCAAAATTCACAAACTATTCCCATCGGTATCGGACAGGTGCTGGCGTTGCGGAACTGAAACAGGGACAATGTCCCATATCTGGTGTGAATGTGATAAAATTAAACCCTTTTGGGATATGGTATTCCGGGCTTATACTAAAATCACTGGAACCCAGGTTCAACCCTCCCCCCGGGTGGCGATTCTATCTATGTTGCCAGGATCCATCGGGGCACAAAAAAGGGATCTCCTCAGGTTTTGCCTGATAGCAGCCAGATCAGTAATACCCAAGTACTGGCGAAGGACGGAGACACCACCTACTGGGGATTGGTTTCAGGAATTCTCAAATATTGCTCTCATGGAGGAACTCTCTGCTACGGCTAATGATATGTACGACATCTATGTCAGGACCTGGCAACCATGGATTCTGTTCATGACCCCAAAAAAAAAGTGTGAAAGGGGAGTCACAGGACTTTGCGAGACTTCTGGCGCAGTAGGAGCAGCATCAGAGAACTTGACGGTTCCCAATACCCCTATCCGCCCCATCCCCTCCCTCCCTTCCCCCCTTTTTTTTTCATCTTTCTTTCCCCTCTTCCCCTCATTTCTCTTTCTGTTGGTACACTTCTGCTCATCTCATTCTTCTCTCCCATCTTTACTTCATACGAGGACTCTTATATATTACCCCCTCGTTCTAACACACATGCTCATGCCCCTTCTTTTACTTTCTTTTCCTAACTTTCGACCTAGCCATTTTAAGGGCCCTGACCCACAGGCAATGGTTTGGGTATTTCCTCCCTATTCTGTTCACCTCACTTTCTTTACTGGTCAACACTCCTTCCCTAAATCACGAGGTTCGATAGTGAATGTATTCGCTGAGTAACACCCAGGATTCCCTCCAGACTGAAACATGGAGTTCAGTTTATTATAATCTGTTACGCACCCGTTAGTAAGAGGTTCGTGGAGTTAAGGTTCTCGTGGAAACCTGTATAACAGGTGTTGTAGTTAAAGCTGAGAAAATGATAGGATTTTTGATTTACATGTTTGAAGACGTATAGAGTTGAATATATATGAACACTGGACCCTGTGTGGTCTTGATTTTACAGTTTCTTTCTTACCCTCCTACTTTTCCCTCATTCTTAAGGTTGCTTTGCGCGCTGCAGCGTCGCTGGCGGTCTCATTGGTGGTGTGGCGCGCTGGATAGCGGGTGGGGTTTGCCGGGGTCGTGCATGGATTGTTTTGTGGCGCCGGTCGCGTGTGCGGTCTTGGCGGATCGTGTGTGCAGTCTGGCGTGTTGCATCACTGGCGGGATCGCTGGCGGTGTCGCGGTGAGTAGGGCACCCTTTACTCTCCTTCCTTTATTCCTTTAATAATTGAAATGTTATAATTCAATACAAATGGGTTAGTCAAATGACAAATATGGGGTTAGTATCATAGAATTTAGAGTAACCGTCTTTGTTGTGCACCTGAAAGCAAAATATTTTCTGAGCAAAGGTCTATGAGATGTTGGAGTATAGGGTGCTATTTTTTTTTTTTTTTAGAGTTATGGTCAAGATTCGGTCATACAATATCAGTGACGGACATAATTGATGGTATCTGACCCCGGTACTATGAGAGTTTATAATTCTGATGTCTTTTCCCACCCCTACACCCCTTTCTCCTTGCTCTTCTTTCTTCTTTTCCCTCCTTTCATAATTTTGTTTCACTTGTTGTATGAAAATTCAATAAAAAAAAGAGATTAATCATAAGAGCCCAGGCCGCTCTGTAGAACATAAAAATTACCTTTATAATACTCACCCAGGGGGCGATCTGGTCTGATGTCACTGCTCTCGGTCCGGCACTTCCTCTATGCTGCAATTGCTGTCCTCCTTCTTCTGAGCCCTGTGTGCCTGATGCCTCCTACATCATCCACACAGGCTGGCATTGAGGTCCGGCGCAGGCTTGTTATTTTTCACGGCTCAACATTATAATTTTGTGAATCACCTGGGAGTTCAAGGTGTTCATCAAACATCTAGATAAATTCCTTGAAGGGTCTGGTTTCCAAAATGACTTGTTGAGGAGCTCCACTGTTTAGTGTTTAGGCACATCAGGGGCTCTCCAAACGCAACACGGTGTCCGCTAACGATTACAGACAATTTTGCTCTCTAAAAGTCATATGCCGCCCCTTCTCTTCCGAGCAAACAGTAGATTTCCACCACATACGAGGTATTGTTGTACTCGGTAGAAATTGCACATCCAATTATATGGTAGATTTGTTGAGGAGAGCCATTAGATCAAATACTTAATTAACCTGGACATACAGGACTGTGAGAAGTGTATTCAATTAAATCAATTTGCCTTACATGAGCCAGGTTTTCAGATATAACTAAGATGACCACCGATGACATCATAGACCATCCCAAAAATGAAAAATGTGGTGTTAAAGTAACATTTTGGTGGGAAAAAGTAACATTTCATTTTTTCCTTCCGCATTGCTTGAGTTCCTGTGAAGCACCTAAAAGGTTAATAAACTTCTTGGATGTGGTCTTGAGCAGTGTGAGAGGTGCAGTTTTTAGAATGGGGTCACTTTTGGGTATTTTCTGTCATCTAGGCCTCTCAAAGTTACTTCAAATGTGGTGTGGTCCCTAAAAAAAATAGTTTTGTAAATTTTGTTGGAAAAATGAGAAACTGCTTATGAACATGAACCTTTTTAACTTCCTAACAAAAAAAAAAAATGATGTTTCAAAAATTGCGCTGGTCTAAAGTAGACATGTGGGAAATGTTATTTGTTAACTATTTTGTTAACTATTTTGTGTGAAATAATGCTCTGGTTTAAGGGCATAAAAATTCAAAGTTTAAAAATTACGAAAATTTTCTCTAAATTTCCGATCTTTTTACAAATAAAAGCAAAAAAATATTGTCTTAAATTTACCACTATCTATTTATTTGTTTGTTGTTTAGTTATGTTTTGCAAAAAGTTAATTCATAAGCAATTGATTTGACCAACAAAATATACTGCTTGATGTATCAACACTAACAAACTGGGGGGGGTCAAAATATGTGCATTTTCTTAACCTTGTTATTACTATCGATATGTCCTTAAATTTTGTAACGCATGATTTCAAGATTTGTTAACTACAAAACCTAATAAAAATCATTTGAACGAAATTTACCACTATCATGAAGTATAATATGTCACAAAAAAAACAAAACACAGAATCACCAGGATTTGTTGAAGCACTCTAGAGTTATAACCTGATAAAGTGACACTGGTCAGAATTGGAAAAAAAATGGCCTGGTCATTAAAGTGAACCTGTGAGGTGCAATATGCACGCAGAACCACGAGCAGTTCTGGGTGTATATTGCTAATCCCTGCTTAACCGTCCCTGTATACACTAGCATAGATAACGAGATCTATAGAAAAAGTATTTCTAAAGATCCTTTATATTATGCTAACTAGGTTATTGACAAGTCCCCTGGGTGTTCCCTTGGCTAGTCGGCCCTATTAGCATGTAAGCACGCCCCTGTAGGTGTGCTGACATGTTAATGAATGCGCAGCGTCAGAGGCATGGTCATGCTTACCTCTGCTGCCACTGCTGGTACTCAGCTCAGTGCGCACGATCAGAACATCCCCGGACTTTCGGTCATGCGCACTACACCAGTTTGAAGCCAGAACGCGTACACCCAGTTTCATAGTGCACATGATCGGAAGTCTGGGACTTCTGATCATGCGCACTGAGCTGAAATCCAGCGTTGGTCACAGTGTCAGCAGAGCGGTGAGATCGACCATACCTCTGACACTGCGTATTCATTAGCATGTTAGTACACCCACAGGGGCGTGTTTACATGCTAAGGGGGCCAACTAGCCAAGGGAAATAATGCCCTTGTGACTAGTCCCTGTGCTCATTAGCATATGATAAAAGATCTTTAGAAATACTTTATCTAAAGATCTCTTTATCTATGCTTCTAGATACAGTGAGAATTAGGGGTGCTTCACACACAGCGAGATCGCTACCGAAATTGCTGCTACGTCACGCTTTTTGTGACGCAGCAGTGACCTCATTAGCGATCTCGCTGTGTGTGACACTGAGCAGCGATCTGGCCCCTGCTGTGAGATCGCTGCTCGTTACACACAGCCCTGGTTCGTTTTCTTCAAAGGCGCTCTCCCACTGTGACGCACAGATCGCTGTGTGTGTGTGTGACAGCGAGAGAGCGACGAAATGAAGCGAGCAGGGAGCAGGAGCCAGCATCTGGCAGCTGCGGTAAGCTGTAACCAAGATAAACATCGGGTAACCAAGGGAAGCCCTTTCCCTGGTTACCCGATATTTACCTTTGTTACCAGCCTCCGCCGCTCTCGCTGCCAGTGCCGGCTCCCTGCTCTCTGCACATGTAGCTGCAGTACACATCAGGTAATTAACCCGATGTGTACTGTAGCTAGGAGAGCAGGGAGCCGGCGCTAAGCAGTGTGCGCGGCTCCCTGCTCTCTGCACATGTAGCTGCAGTACACATCGGGTAATTAACCCGATGTGTACTGTAGCTAGGAGAGCAGGGAGCCAGCGCTAAGCAGTGTGCGCGGCTCCCTGCTCTCTGCACATGTAGCTGCAGTACACATCGGGTAATTAACCCGATGTGTACTGTAGCTAGGAGAGCAAGGAGCCAGCGCTAAGCAGTGTGCGCGGCTCCCTGCTCTCTGCACATGTAGCGACGTTATGATCGCTGCTGCGTCGCTGTGTTTGACAGCTAAGCAGCGATCATAACAGCGACTTACAAGGTCGCTGTTACATCACAGAAAATGGTGACTTAACAGCGACGTTGTTGTCGCTGTTGCTATGTGTGAACCCAGCCTTAGGTAGGGATTAGCAGTATACATCCAGAACTGCTTGTGGTTCTGGGTACATATTGGACCTTACTGGTTCCCTTTAAGGTGAAAACCAGGCTGGGGGTGAGGGGGTTAATGAAATTGCCCTAAATTTCGGTACAATTTCCGCTAACTACTTCATTTCCAGACACCCTAAAATGCTGATTGCTTTCTAATTGAAGTGTCGGATTTTTCTCGATGGGCAGTGTCCCCCCCCTCCCTATAATATACTCTGTGTAGTCTTTGTGTACCCAGGATGGGTTGCCAAATGTCCAGAAATTCCAGTACAGTCTGTAAAAATAGGTCACTTTTGTAAAAAATATTTGAGGCGTCTGTGATTTTTTTTTTTTGATGCTAAAGACATTTTAGAGATTATTCTGACTGTAATTATCATTATTTTACAGTGACTGCCGCTGATGTCTTCAGTTCCGAATTACAGGCTGTAGACACAGATCAAAATAATTTCTTATGGTTTTATAATGTGTCTGTAAAAAATACTGTCTGAGATTTTTTGATAACCTGTCCAGAAAAAAGTAAAAAAAAAATCAAGTTAGCACAGCTCAAAATAATAATAATAATTATTCATTTATATAACACTGTTAATTCCACAGCGCTATACATACAATGGCAACACTGTCCCCATTGGGGCTCACAATCTAAAGTCCCTATGCGTATATTTTTGGAGTGTGGGAGGAAACCGGAGTACCCAGAGGAAACCCACGCAAACACGGCGAGGACATACAAACTCTAGCCTGTTTTTGCTGTGTTCCATAAAACCTTTAGATACTTTCCGCTCTACCCGCTCAGGTCTGTGTATTACATCTCCGCCGCCCTCTTATTATCTCTTCAGGCTTATTGTGAAAAAAATGGACAGTACTCTGACCAATATTATTCAATGAGGCCGATTTTTTTTCACTCCCAGAATCTGCAACGGAAAACGGATGAGACTCATCCAAACAGATGGAACAGTATGTTCTCCACTTTTTACGGATACATTGCAATTCTGTAATATAGGAAATTGTAACTGCTCCTGTAAATTATTAAAAGCTGCTGCTGTAAAAAATGTATTTCACTTGTATAACAAATGAGAACAAATTGTCCCATTTTTCTGCATAAAAATATTTTTTTCTATATGCTATTCAGTCACCCTGGCCTTACTGTAATCTCACACGATCGCATGAATCGGACGAGTGCAACGCGAGAAAATCTTGCATTGCACTCGAACCAATGTTATTCAATGAGCGAGCGCAGATGATCAGCTCTTTTCTCATTCAGATTCTTGATGAGAGAAAAGTCACAGCATGCTGCAATTGTCAGCAAGAGCCGAGTCACACGCACCCATACAAGTCTATGAGTGCGAGTGAAACATCAAACTGCACTTGGATGACATCTGAGTGCAGTGCGATTCTCGCATCAGCTGACAATGGAGGAAATGGAGAGATTAATCCCTCCCCCTCCTCCGCAGCTCCCACCCCAACCTCCGCAGCTGCAGGATTGGGTCACAGTCGCATGACTCTCGGCTCACACTCGCTGCACATGTTTATGGGAGATGGGAGAAAGGAGCAAAAAGAGCCATATCTGATGGATGTATATTTTTTTTTTGCGAATCAATTACGTAGATACAGCACTCAGGCCTTGTGCAAACGTTGTGGGTTTTTTTATGCATTTTTTTTTTTCAAAATCTGCATGTCTCTCCTGAAGCCAGCAAAGTCTATTATATTTCTGAAGTGCTGTGCCAACGCTGCATTTTGTTTTCCTTGCAGATTTGGGACAGATTTTGATGCAGAAAAAAATCTGCATCATGTCAGTAATTGGTCTGGATTTGCAGCATTTTTTCATCCATCGACTTCAATGTTGTGATAAAAAAAACTGCTGCAAATCCGTAGGTGTGTTCACACAGTGAGTTTTTGGTGCGGTTTTGCAGGGGTTTTTTTAACACAAAAAATGCATGGTTAAAAGAGGATGTGATGTCATGAGGAGCAGGACAATGTCAAATTAAACAGAAGAATGAGTGAAACAGGAAGTGACTTCAAGAAAGCTTTTTTTTTTCCCCCCTTTTTTATTAACCTAGCTTTATTGACAGTCTTTCCTTCTTGCATGCAAAAGAACACCCCCCCAAAAATCACTTGCAAAAATGCAGCAAAAACCGTACCAGAACAGCAAGTGGTTTTTGGTGCATTTTTCTGCCACAAGCTGCAGAAATGGTGCAGACAGACAAAGAGACAGACAGGCAGAGACAGACAAAGAGACAGAATGACAAAGAGACAGACTGACAAAAAGACAGACTAACAAAGAGACAGACGCAGAGAAAGAGACAGACGCAGGGAAAGAGACAGACGCAGGGAAAGAGACAGACGCAGGAAAAGAGACAGACGCAGGAAAAGAGACAGACGCAGGAAAAGAGATGGGCAGGGAAAGAGACGGACAGGTAAAGAGATGGACAGGGATAGAGACAGACAGGGAAAGAGAGAGACAGACAGGGAAAGAGAGAGACAGACAGGGAAAGAGAGAGACAGACAGGGAAAGAGACAGACAAAGAGAGAGAGATATAGACAGAGACTGGGAGATACATTTACTATCCTGGGCGACGCCGGGTACTACAGTTAGCATTCATATAAAAAGCTGATGTCATAATGATGTACAAAATGGATTTAAATGACAATATGGATAAAAGAAGGTTTTTTTCTGAATGAAAATTGGACACTTTTGCCCCTGACCATATATCATTAGTAGAAATTCACATAGGCACAGGGACAAAATGCTAAATTAGTGCAAATGTTGCTCCTGAACAAATAGGTAGTTCAGGTTTTTCATGATAGTCTGCTGTTACTCTACCGTATGTGACTGCAGACTTGTGAATCATCACATTGTGAGCAGCACGTGATGTGAGGATTCTACGGGCCGGCTGCGAGACCGGGCAGTCATGTGACATAACGTATGTGATATGCATACTCCCGACCACATCACAGCCACACTGCGCAGCCTCACTCAGTTCTTTTGTACGGTGTCATTCAAAAGTGCAAGAACCAAGCCTTCATATAGATATTGATGAAAAAATAAAAAAAATGATGGCTGTTGGAAGAAAGGGAGGAAAAAACGAAAACGGAAAATCGCCGGTTGGGGAAGGAGTTGAAATGAACTCTTGGGCTACCTAGGCTCCAGGGATCGGGTGCAATTGCAACGCCTCACTGGTGCTATTCACTACACTTATTATAATTATAGCCCTGCACTGTCCGATAGTATAACAATAGAGCGAGTGCTGTCCGATAAAACATCAAATAGCATTCGTCCGATTTATACGCTAATGTGAGTGAAACCTTAGTCAGAGCAAGTGCACATATAAAAATGTCGGAGTTTAATCCAGAAAATATGGATAATCTTTTGTTATTTGTCATCTTACATTTTATTTTTGGCTATTTGCTTTGTTCTTCATTAGTGTTTTTAATTAATAGATAGCTAGAATAGATAGAAAGAATAGATAAAACATATAGAATAGATAGAATATATAGAATCATTAATAAGAAAGAAATAACAGAATAGCTCGATACAGCAATAGTTAGCTTGGCCAGCTATTTTTTAAATTATATTTTGGTAAAAAAATGACGTGGTGTCCCCCCTGATTTCCATATCCTGCACAGTAATAGCAGCAGGCTGCAACCCTCAGCTCTCTACTGTTCCTTGGCTGGTTATGAAAAATTGAAGGGATCCCACGCTTTTTTTTTTTTAATTATTTTATTTACTTTAAAAAAAAATGAGGTGGGGTGCCCCCGATTTTTTTTTCTAAAACCATCCAAGGTGCAGCAGACAACTGGGGGCTGATATTATTAGGGTACGGAGGGCCGTGGTTATTTGGCTGTTTCCAGCCTAACAATAGCAGCCTGCAGCCACCCCAGAAGTGGCGCATCCATTAGATGCACCAATTCTGGCGCTGGACACAGCTCTTCCTGTTGCCCTGGTGCAGGAGTTAAAAGCAGCCCATACCTGCCACTAAGCCCTAGATTACTGATGGCAGGTGTCTGAGACACCTCCCTTCTTTAATCTGTAAATAATACTAAATAAACACAAACACCCCAAAAATCCTTTCAATTTGAAATAAAAGACAAAAAAGCACCTTCTTTCACCACTCTATTAACCTCCGCCACAGCCCCTGCACAGCCTACAGTTTATGTGACACCCATTGCCCCTGCCTCCTGTGACCCCGCTCCACCACCGCTGCTGCCCCCTCTGGTAAGGCAGCACTGGATTATAAAACGGACCCCTTTTTTTTGCTCTAAATTTGGGGTGCATCTTATAATCCGGTGCGTCTTATAAACTGAAAAATACTCTGGTAAGGCAGCACTGGATTATAAAACGGACCGCTTTTTTGCTCTAAATTTGGGGTGCATCTTATAATCCGGTGCGTTTTATAAACCGAAAAATACATGACATGCCAGTAAGTTGGATATACAATACATGCAGTCCCTTGCAAAAGTATTCACCCCCCTTGAATTTTTCAACCATTTACCACATTTCAGGCTTCAAACATAAAGATAAAAAAAAAAAAATTTTACGGTAAAGAATCAAGAAGTGGGACACAATTGTGAAGGTAAACGATATTTATTGCTTATTTCAAATTTTTGTAAAAAATAAAAAGCTGAAAATTGGGGCATGCAATATTATTCGTTCCCTTTACTTTCAGTGCAGCAAACTCACTCCAGAAGTTCATTGAGGATCTCTGAATGATCCAATGTTGTCCTAAATGACTGATTATGATAAATATAATCCACCTGTGTGTAATCAAGTCTCTGTATAAATGCACCTGCTCTGTGATAGTCTTAGTGTTCTGTTTAAAGCGCAGATAGCATCATGAAGACCAAGGAACACAACAGGCAGGTCCATGATACTGTTGTGGAGAAGTGTAAAGCTGGATTTGGTTGCAAAAAGATTTCCAAATCTTTAAACATCCCAAGAAGCAATGTGCAAGTGATCATATTGAAATGGAACGAGTATCATACCACTGCAAATCTACCAAGACCCGGCCGTCCCTCAAAACTTTCATCTCAAACAAGGAGAAGACTTATCAGAGATGCAGCCAATGATCACTCTGGATGAACTGCAGAGATCTACAGCTGAGGTGGGAGAGTCTGCCCATAGGACAACAATCAGTTGTACACTGCACAAATCTGAACTTTATGTAAGAGTGGCAGGAAGAAAGCCATTTCTCAAAGATATCCATAAAAAGTGTCATTTAAAGTTTGCCACAAGCCACCTGAGAGACACACCAAACATGTGGAAGAAGGTGCTCTGGTCAGATGAAACCAAAATCGAACTATTTGGGCACAATGCTGGACGATATGTTTGGCATAAAAGCAACACAGCTAATCACCCTGAACACACCATCCCCACTGTCAAACATGGTGGTGGCAGCATCATGGTTTGGGCCTGCATTGCTTCAGCAGGGACAGGGAAGATGGTTAAAATTGATGGGAAGGTGGATGGAGCCAAATACAGGACCATTCTTGAAGAAAACCTGTTGGAGTCTGCAAAAGACCTGAGACTGGGACAGAGATTTGTCTTCCAACAAGACAATGATTCCAAACTTAAAGCAAAATCTACAATGGAATGGTTCACAAATAAATGTACCCAGGTGTTGGAATGTCCAAGTCACAGTCCAGACCTGAATCCAATCGAGAATCTGTGGAAAGAGCTGAAAACTGCTGCTTTGTTGATTCTTCATCATAAAATTTAACATTTTTTATGTTTGAATCCTGAAATGTGGGAAAAGGTTGAAAAACTCAAGGGGGCCGAATACTTTCGCAAGGTACTGTACCTGTGCAGAAGAATGGCTGTATGTACCTGTACAAAAATATGTGTCCATGTGCCTGTTCAGGAAAATTGCTATATGCACCTGAGCTGGAGAAGGATGATATGTTCCTGAGAAAAATTACTCTATATGCCAGAGCAGAAAGAATGACTATATGTACCAGAACTGAAGATTAGTTGTTTCCCTGCTTAGGTACTTACATCCTTCTTCTCAGTCACATACACTGTGCACAGTTAGGCAATTTTTTTTTTTTAATGATAAACTTTATTATTGAACAATTACAATTCAAAAGGTTAATAAACCTGAATATTTAACAGCGTAAAAGTGAGGTTTTGTTATAAGAAGGACAAAACCTATGTGTGTATCATTATTGGTCCAAACTGAACCAGAAGAACAATATGGTGATCTCTGCGCTGCTGGATGAGAGATAACCAGATGTTGAATGCAGATGAAAGGTGGTTTATTTCAACGTGTTTCAAAGTCATCTTCACTTTTATCTCAGGAAAGCCACCATGTTGTTACTGAGAGGTCAATTTTGGCTTCTGATGGGTTGTGCCGTTGAGGTGCCGTTACAGAAAGAAAAAATAGTAGGTCCTCTCACAACGATAAGTTTTTTGGGAATTGTCATTGATTCCCTGGCCATGGAGTGTAGGTTGCCAGAGGACAAGCTTAGTGATTTTTATGGCTGTGGTGTTGCGGGTCAAACAATTGCATAAAGTGACATTGAGAGAGCTGGAGTCACTACTCGGCAAGCTTAACTTTTCTTGCCGGATTATGCCAATAGGATGAGCTTTCTGTTGGCGCTTGGCCTTAGCAACCTATGGTGTGAGAGCTCCAAATCATTAGTTATGTGAGGGTACAGTTCCACTTGCGCACAGCCGCCGATGAGAGAGCATTGGAAGCGATATGCTAATGACCCTCTGCTGCTAGTGTGAGTCAAAGGTCATGCGACTGTGATGTGATCTTGCAATTAGATTCTAGCTGCAGAGAAGAGGGAGGGAGGACTTTCTCCCCATCTCTTCTGCGGCCTGTCTCTGTGCGTCCATCACACTGCGGTCGAATGACATGCGAGTGTAGTGCGATGTTTCACACGCTCCCATAGACTTATATGGGGGTGTGTGAGCCGAGAATCACTGCCAAATGCAGCATGCTGCGATTCATTCCGCATGCCGATGGCATAAGAAATCAATTGCAGATGGACACTGCCCCATAGTTTTGCACTAGAGTGAGAGCAATCCGATGTTTTATCAAATTGCACTCGTCCGTGCAAATCGCAAGTGGAACCATACCCTTAAGAAGAGAATGATCTGATATTTGAGAGTCAATGGGAGATCATTATGGATGGACCAGGTGGTGAGCTCAGAAATTTTGGAACTGTATATGTACGCCGCAGGTAGTGATGGTTTTGATGCATATTGTCTAGGAAGTTGGTATAGAGAATGGTCGGTTAGTTGGAAGAAAAATGTTTTTCTGAAAAATCTTTCCCTGACTGAACTGTTCCTTATCGTGTGACCCTTTAGGGTGATAGGATGAGTAACAAAAAAAGTCAAAATTTTCTGTGATTACATGGAAGTGGTGTTGGCGATTAACTCCTTATCGGCGTCATCTTCCCTAGTGGTGAGAGTGTTGCAATGGTTGGTTCTCTTGGGCCTATCATTAAATGCATGGGTGGTGGCAGAGCACTGACTGGGTGTTAAGAATTCAATTGCTGATTCAATCTCTCGTTTACTGTGGGAACATTTTCGGGAACTGGCACCCATGGCGGAGCAATTAGGACTGGAATGTCCATTCGAATTGTGGGATCCACCCTTCGAGCGACACTGGGTTTGATTTTGTTCATTTTTGTCAAAAGGAACCTGGTCGGCTTATAAATCGGGTATGGGACATCCAGGAGAGTTGGAAAGCTTCAATGGATAATAGGATAGAGCAGGAGGGACTACCTTTATTGCTTCTATGTGATTGTTGGGATGAGGGTTGGTCAGTGTGTTAGATGCGTGGCGGGGTACTCCAGTAGTCATGGCAGACATAGCCTTTAGGCTGCAGCGCAGCCCTGAGTTAGCATTCTGCATCACCGCCGCTGATCTAATGAAGGGGAAAGGTTGCCGGGACTTGTGGTGCAGGACACAGTCTTGCTGGCTGTAAGCCAGGACTCTCTTATTCACTTTCAGGGCCGCTTCCCAGCTTCCGTCTGCAGCAGGCCCCAGTGTCCCCAAACACCACTCAGGATCTGTACTTTTTCCAAACAACGTTTCTTTACTAATTAGTTCAACAGAAATTACATCACGCCAATGGCGGGCACATCTTATTTCTGTTAAAATGAGTAGACACTTCAAAATACACAACCGCTTCTTCACTGTTGTCGCCATTAGCAACAGGAGTTACTCTCAATTTACCGGCCAGCCATGTCCCTGGTACTCGGACCTCCGAGCCCCTCATCCCCTCTCTCATCTTCATTCTCTCAGGCAGAGTCATCTAGTCCACTCGGGGGTCTGTCTTCCATCCACAGGGATAGCTATAAGCCGTGACGGGGGTTCCTGGGGACGGCTATCTTCTGTCCCAGTTTGTCAGGACCTACTCCTACTCCTGAGGAGCCCACTGACCTTCAGCTTGAAGAGGGGGTTTGTTGGGTATATGCCAGGGGGCAGCCACTATCCATGCCCTCCGGACTTCACCCTCTTGGGACGTGGTTCGGTCAGCCCACTTTTCACCAAAGCCCCACTTGTCCGGTGCCAGGATATGACCCTACAGGTCCATATTACTCCTTTTAGGGGCTTCACCCCACACCTCCCACAGGTGTGGTACCTCTCCTCTTCTATGGGGGACTCTCCTGCCCTCACTTCCCCATCTCCCCTTCTTGTTCCCAATGCTCCACCCAACTAACCCCTTCCTGCCTAACAGTACCAGGGAAGTGGCTGAGCACACTGTGGCCATCTTGTGGCTGTTTACCATAACACACATGAAGCAATTATCAAATACACGTACATGAAATACAATCAGTCTGCGGGTTTGGGGTGGGCTGAGCCCTTTACCCTCCTACAAGTTTCCAAAATGAATAGATGTATGGCGCGGTTAGCTATGGGTTTTAAAGCAAGGGGATCCTGAGATGCCAAAAAATCCTTTTTATTGTACAAGCATTGAAGGGTGGTTGCAGAGATGGTATATGGGTAGCCAGATGTTGCCCAATTTCTTATAACTTGTTACAGCCATTAGGTAGAAATAGTGTGGCAGTCAGATTGGTTTTTCCTTTGCTTTCTTTGGGGCTTTTAGGTTAGTGGAGCTTGTTAACCCTTCTAAATCTAGGAAAGAAGATGCTGATTTGTACAGCGGTAGTTTACATTTTCATCCAAAAATCCAAGACTAATGAAGAGGGAAAGGGTTACAGATAAGTAGTTTTCAGGGTCGCTGATGTCCCCAGTTTGTTGTTGCAAAAGTTTGTGTCAAGGTGCTGGGGAGTCATTTTTGTCCCATTTTCAGTTTATTTGCAGTTTTCAGCTATGCCTAAAGCCTAACAGGGTAGACCTAACTTTGAATAGTCTCCATTAATTTAGAATTGGGGCAGTGATTGGAGCGGCTAAGTAGGTGAGGATATGGTAAAAATGACAGGGAAATGTGAATCGGTAAGGCTTCACTATTACATTCTGCCTGCTCGGTTGTGAATTAGAATTCGTTGAGGTTTTAGGAGTTCCATTAGAACATGGGTCTCAAACTCGGCTGGGTGTATGGGCCGCATTCTTTGCAGGACAAAGTGACATTTTTATTGGTTCCATATATAATATAATTTTTTTTTACACACCTTTGGATCACTGATTTTGAACATTTTCAATTGTTTATTATAGCAAATGTCCACATTCTTTGTTTATATATAAAAAAAATATTTTTTTTACATTTTATCCCTTTCTTGTAACTAATAGTCTTACAATTAGCACTATATAGAAATTTTGACCAACATCTTTTAGTAATGTTCCCCATTTTGTTGTAACGTGTCCATCCTTGTCCCCTTGTAGTATTGTGCCCCATCCCACAGTAATGTGCTCATCCTTGTCCCCTTGTAGTATTGTGCCCCATCCTAGTCCCCATCTCACAGTAATGTGCTCATCCTTGTCTCCATCCTAAAGTAATGTTCCCCATCCTTGTCCCCATCTTGTAGTAATGTGCCTCATCCTTGTCCCCATGTTATAGTAATGTGCCCATCCTTATCACCAACCTATAGTAATGTCCCATGTGCCCATCCTGTACTAATGTGTTCATCCTTGTCCCCATCTTATAGTAATGTTCCCCATCTTTGTCCCCTTGTAGCAATGTCCCCATCCTATAGTACTGTCCCATCCTATAGTAATGTCCCCATTCTATAGTAATGTGCCCATCCTATAGTAATGTGCCAACCTTGTCCCCATTCTATAGTACTGTCCCCAGCCTTAACCCTATTCTATAGTAATGTTTCCCATCCTTGTCCCCTTGTAGTAATGTCCCTATCCTGTAGTACTGTGCCCATCCTAATCCCTATCCTATAGTAATATGCTCACCTTGTCCACATTCTATAGTAATAATGTCCCCAGCCTTGTCCACATTCTATAGTAATAATGTCCCCATCCAATAGTATTGAGCCCATCCTTGTAATGTCCCCATCCTATAGTAATGTCCCAATCCTATAATAATGTCCCCAGCCTCATCTCCATCCCATAGTAATGTGCGCACTTTGTCTCCATCCTGTAGTAATGGGGGAGTTCAGCGGCTATAACTTACCGATCGCTCTCCTCAGCTTCCACAGACACCGGAGTGAAGGTGAGGGGAGCGGTCTCCGGCCCCAGATCCACAGTGATTGGAGACATCGGTCACAAGGCCGGTCTCTCCAATCAGAGCTGGGGGCGGGTGAAACAGAGGTCACCCAGCTCCAGCCAATGATCAGTGCTATAGCTGCACTTATCATTGTCTGGACTTCAGTGTTTCAGCCATTTCAATGGCTGAAACATTACAGTGGCTGTGATTGACTGAGCGGCGTTCGTCAGCCAATCACAGCCTCCGTAGGTCCGGGGAGGAGACCCCACCCCTCCTGAGGTCAGGCAGAGGTCTCCTCCTGCCTAAATCTAAGGTGTTTGCAAAGCGATTGCAGCCACCGAGGCCGCAATATCGCCATGACATCCTGGGTACGTCATGGGTCCTTAAGTACCAGGGAGCCATGACGTACCCAGTACGTCATAGGTCGCTAAGGGGTTAATGTGCTGTCCTTCACATACACACACAAAAAAACCCCCAAAACACACCATTCTTCTCACCTGTCCCGCGTTCCTTCGGCTGCCTCATCTCTGCTTCTTGCTGTCTCCAGGCCCGTGCCCCCGGTGACTATCGCGGCCGGTGCAGGGGCCGCAGCCACTGTGTGCGATTTATGTTAGATTATTGTATTGCCGGCGCGAGAACGCAGCGCCGACAAAACATTCATCTGACATAAAGCGCAGACAGTGGCTGCGGCCCCTGCACCTGCCACGATAGTTACCGGGGGCACGGGCCTGGGGGCCGCATGAAGCAGCCTGAGGGGCCGCGTGTTTGAGACACCTGCATTAGAAGGATGTTTGCTGATTGTTAAAGTATGGCCTTTGATTTTACAGGTACGGTTCCGACGTTGGTGGGATTATGGGTCACTTTTTCATTTTCTGTGTAGCTTTTTGTTCTGCAGTCCAACCTTTGGGGCGTCAACTAGGGTTTTCAAGAGAAAAGGTCTTGCTTCAATGGATTGTAAACAGGGGTATGGTGTGGCGACAAAGGCTTCCAGAGTCTCACAGTTTTGTAAGGTTGGACTGAATTTCATATATATATTGGTGCTACATATTGAAGGGAATGATTTGGAGAACAGACCTTTTTAGGAAGTAAATTTGGGATATGAAGTTTGACTTGTTGAGATAGTGGGCTATGCTTCCCAAGGTAATCACAATATAGTCAGACATAGTGCCAAGACACATGTGGTGTGGGGCTCATTCAGTCACAAGTGTAAATCAAGTGAGGATACAAGTTAACAGAGCAGTGGCCAAGATTATAGAGCAGTATCAGGGCGACATCCGGTGCTGGAGGCGAGTTTTAGAGACAGGATGGAGTTCACTTGTACCCGATAGGAAATTGCCCTAAAAGTGGGATGTAAATGTTTGTGCAAAACATTTACATTAGTTTTAGAGGTCCTCAAAGTTGGGCATGTGATTCACAGAGCAAGGATAAGGGAACTCGCATGGCTCTGGACTCCCCAAGTGGATTAAAAAGTGATGGCGGATAGCAAAATGCCTACAAACGCGGTTTTAGAGGGCCAATGGTTACTGAGTTCAGAAAAATATGCCAGGTCATTTTAATTGGTGCCTAATTGGCTAGGTGTAAGATGATCTTATTAGTTATATATTTATTGGACTCGCCAAAAATTTGTGGGGCTTCGAGAACCATTCTGCTTTCTATTCAGCATAATTTGGGGGATTGTTATTTTTTTATGGAATTACCATATTTTTTGGATTATAAGACATACTTTTCCTCCCAAAACTTTGGGAGGAATATGAGGGGTGCATCTTAAAATCCGAATGTAGATTACTGGGGGTGTGTGGAGAGGGGATACGGGAAGTAGGGGCAATGCTGTGCGCTGTGCTGCGGGCGCTTCTCTGTGCCTAGGCTGCGGGGCTCTGTGCGGCGGGGATGCCTGCGGCAGCGGGCATCTGTGCGGCCTGCAACGATGGACATCTGTGCGGCCTATGGTGGTGGGCATCTGTGCTGCTGGTGGTCTCATGCATCTGTGTGGCAGGCGGGTATCTGCGTGGCCGGCAGCAGTGAGTACTTCAAATAATGGCGCCCAGAGTCGGCCCATGCGCAGATGGAGATCTCAGCTCAAGCTCTCATTAGCGTAGGTGCCGACTCCAGCCTCCATTTCTTTGAAGCCCCAGCGCAGAGCAGAGCACAGTGCCCCAGGAAAGAGCAGAGCCCGCCGCTCCAGGAAAGAGCAGCCCGCAGTGAGTATCTGGGCCCCCCTATGCACCACACGCAGCATCGCCTACGCCAGCACTGCCCCTGCCTCCTGTGACCACGGCTGCCACCCTCCCTCTGGTAAGACACCACTGGATTATAAAGTTTGTTTTTTTTTTCCTTTTTTTTCTCTAAATTTGGGGTGCGTCTTATAATCCGGTGCATCTTATAAAACGAAAAATACGGTATTTATATGTCGTCTGTTTTAATAAAAGGCTCCCTGTCCAATTAATTCCATATTATTGTGTGGTCTCGTCATTGAAGTTTAGAAGGAATGGTTTAGGGGGTGGTGAGAAGGTAACAAAGGGGTTAAGGCGAAGTGAGACGTCAATAACCTTTGTCATGTAGTAATCGCTGATGTTTTTTGCACCAAATTACTGGTAATCAAAATGGTGCACCTGGTTCATGAAACTCAAAAAAGTTTTTTTTTTCTGCTTTTAACTATTTTTGGGACTTTTTAGCACACAGTCACACGTTATGCAAAATATTGCAATAATTGCTGACATTTTTAAATCGGGACACTGATGTATATTTGCAACAATTTCTCTGACTTTTAAAAAAGTTGCAAATGATGAATCAAGTAGAAACATCTGGAAACCCTGCCCATAGTGGCAAACTAAAAAAAAACAAAAAACCAAACATGAAAACATCAAAAAAAAAGGTGCAAATGGAAAGATAAATTTAGTGCAAACAAAAAACCCTCTCAAATTAGTAAGTAATAACCAAAAAGCAGACACAATAAAGAATCAAGCCCAATTTGTAACTCAGCAGAAAAAAGACTGTGCCACTGATTAAGGCTAGGAACGCACTTTGCGTTCTCCTATTTGCAGTTTAGAACGCACGTTTTGGGCTTAATTGATTTGACCAAAGTTGCCTTTTTCAGATATTTAGCGCTGAAAACGCATGCGTTTTTGCCGCGTATTTGATGCGTTTTCAGCGCTTTTTATCTGCGTTTCCACCTGCGTTCTGATTGTTGCATTCTGAAAATAAAGACACTGCTTAATAAAGTTTAAATAGTCAAAATCTTTGAAAAAATGGTAAGAAAAGAATCAAATCAATAATCATAGTAAAAAACATGAAATTAAATTAAGTTCATTAAATTATTGCGGTAATATGAAAATGTATGGAAAAATTGCAATAAAGTATTAATTTCCTTAATTTAAATTGTCGGACTATGTTTGTGTGTAAAGGGACATATGAAATCATTATTTTAATGATCAAAAAGCATGCGTTTTGGTAATCCAAAACAGATGTTTTCTGCAATGAAAAAGCAGGTAAAACGCAGGAATTTGAAGAAATCTTGGTTTTTGCCATTTCTCATTGACTCCAATGTAAGCAAAACGCACCGTAAATGGCAAAAACAACTACATGCTCCTTCTTTGAACGCATGGTTTTTGCCACAAAATATGCAAATTAAACGCAGCGTTTAGAAATGCAAAGTGGGGTCGGAAAATCCAAATTTTCCATTGACTTTGCTGGTAAATCGAAATGCATGCCTTTTGGCATGAAAAAGGTGCTTCCCAAAACGGACCTAAAAAGCACCTAAAACGCAGTTAAAAACGCGAAGTGCGTTCCTAGCCTTATGACCACAAATTTTTCTTGTTGAAGTGGACACACAATGTTATAGTGGCTATAGAGTGTAATACAATTGTTGATTGCTAATTTCTCTGCAACAAGAGAAGACATAAAAAAACAACTAAGTATTCACACACAATGAGTTAATTTTTTTTATGTCCAATTGGAGTTATTAGTTACTTTTCACTGGGGGTGTACTTCTCCCTTTATAAGTTGCCAGTCATAAATAAGCAGGAAGCAAAATGCTCAAGAGAACACACCTCCACCATAGCTTAGTGTGTGAGATATAAGGATACAGAACTGATCTCCATGTCTCACTTCCTACATGATTAGAAAGTCTTGAGTATAAGGGGTGCTTCACACACAGCGAGATCGCTGCTGAGATTGCTGCTGAGTCACGGTTTTTGTGACCTCATTAGCGATCTCGCTGTGTGTGACACTGAGCAGCGATCTGGCCCCTGCTGTGAGATCGCTGCTCGTTACACACAGCCCTGGTTCGTTTTTTTATTATTGCTCTCCCGCTGATAAGCACACATCGCTGTGTGTGACAGCGAGAGAGCAACAATCCTGAATGTGCAGGGAGCAGGCGTCTGACAGCCAAGGTGGTTACCCGATATTTACCTTCGTTACCAGCCTCCGCTGCTCTCACGCTGCCAGCGCCGGCTCCCAGCTCTCTGCACATGTGGCTGCAGTACACATTGGGTAATTAACCCGATGTGTACTGTAGCTAGGAGTGCAGGGAGCCAGCACTAAGCAGTGTGCGCGGCTCCCTGCTCTCTGCACATGTAGCTGCAGTACACATCGGGTAATTAACCCGATGTGTACTGTAGCTAGGAGAGCAGGGAGCCAGCGCTAAGCAGTGTGCGCGGCTCCCTGCTCTCTGCACATGTTGCAGCACAGCGACGCGTGTCGTTATGATCGCTGCTTCAGCTGCTGTGTTTGACAGCTAAGCAGCGATCATAACAGCGACTTACAAGGTCGCTGTTACGTCACAGAAAATGGTGACTTAACAGCGACGTCATTGTCGCTGTCGCTTAGTGTGAACCCAGCTTAAAGCACAGATGACTCGCACCTTTTGAGATTAGAGATTAGGTCGATGTGGACGGAGGGTCATCACAACTGAGTTTAGCTGTGTCACATTACAAACTCTTATCAGCTTTATTTCTGTAGTAAGCAAACCGCATATGACCGGATCCTGTGGATTGAATGTGCAACGCATGCAACCGCAATTGTTATTTTACCGGATCCTTCTGCAGCGGGACACAGAATTTATCGGCCGGCACAGGAGTCAGCTGAACTCCTGATCTCACAGCCCGCACACGCTGCGATGGATGCAGGTTAACAGCAGTCGCTGCCTGCTGCCGATCACGTGTGACCTTGTGCGGGCTGTGTGGTCAGGAGTTCAGCTGAACAAGTAATTGGCCGACCCTGGATTCAGCTGATCTGATTACTTGTTCTGCTGGCTATGAGGTCAGGAGTTCAACTGAGGTCAGATCAGCTGACTCCAGTGCCGGCCGATTACTTGTTGTGTGTCCCGTTGCATCCATCGCAGCGTGTGCGGGCTGTGAGGTCAGCTGAGTTCGACCAGCACTGGAGTCAACTGGTCTGAACTCCTGACCTCATAGCCAGCAGAACAAGTAATCAGATCAGCTGACTCCAGGGTCGGCCAATTACTTGTTCTGTGTCTCGCTGCATCCAGCTGATCTAATTACTTGTTCTGCTGGCTGTGTGGTCAGGAGTAGGGATGAGTGAGCAGTAAAATGCTCAGGTGCTTGATGGGCAAAACTCATGTTGATTTTTTTTTTTTAAATTCATTAAAAAATAAAAAAAACAAAAACCCCAAACACATAACCCTAACCCTAGGGTTAGGGTTGAAAAAAAATGCGTGGGCTCCCGCTGCATTTTCTATTGCTAAGGGTAACACAAGCAGCTACTGGCTGCTAACCCCCACTGCTTGTGTCGCGGTTGGGGAGGAGGGTGTCAGCACACCGCGCTCGCCCCCTTCTGCTCGGGTCCGGCGGCCGCTGCTCAGTGGTGGCTCGAGCCGTAGGCCGGATCCCGGGGGTTTCTCGAGCGACACTCCTCGCCCGTGAGTGAAAGGGGTTTGTTGGATGCGGGGATTGTTATAGTTCGTGACGCCACCCACGGTTGTGGTGATTTCACCACCGCTGCTCAATGCGGGGGTCCCGGGGATGGTGATGCGGAGCAGCCAGGTGTTGTGTTGCCCCTCCGTGGGCAGGGGTTGGTGATCCCGGGGCCCGGTGATGGTTTGTGAGGTGTGGGGCCTGGTGGGCGCAGGGACGCGGGGGCAGCGCTGTGCCTTGCGGCACTGTGGTACTCACTCAGCCTGAGACACGGACACAGTTTGTACGGTAAACCAAACGGCTGGTAGGACGGTCCCACAGACGGCTGCACCTGCACTCCCGGTAGGTGACGGTGATGTCCCTCTTCCTTGCACCTATGGTTGACTTGTGGTAGCGGTGGATTCCCTCCGGTTACCCACTCCCCGACTACAATCTGGGCCGGAGGAGCTCTACACTTTGCCCGCAGGCGCTGGCCCTGAGAAACTGGTGCCTTGGCGGTGGCGGTGTCTCTCTGCTTCAGGTTGAGCTGTTGCCTTCAATCGGGACTTGGTTGCTGGGGGATCTACGTCCCCTTCACTGACGGATTCGGCAAATTTGGCGAGTCCTAGCCTTGCCGGGGTCCGAGAGGCCCCTGCCCTGGTGCTGACTGTCCTTCGGAACACTGCTCCAGACCACCGGGCACACAGCCAACGGGGTCCTTCCAGGAACTTCCAAACGGTCCCACTCCAGACGGTCACCGCCGTCGCTGACCTTGCTGTTCTGGCCCTACACAAAGCTGGACCCTTCAGGCTTTCCTGCCTTCTTGTCACCTCACTTGCTTTCCTCCTTTTCCACTTTTACTTTCCTCACTGTCACTTGCTGTTTACTCTTGCCCTACCCGGGCTACTCTGCTGTTTACTCAAGCTCGTCCCTGAGCTGACTTCACTCTTGCCCTGCCTGGGCTAATCTGCCTGGTTTCTCCCGCCTCCAGAACTGTGATCTCCTTGGTGGGCGGAGCCAACCGCCTGGCCCACCCCCTGGTGTGAATCATCAGCCTCTGGAGGAAGGCAACAAGGATTTGTAGTTTAGCTGTGATGTGCCTACCTGGAGTGTGGGGTGTGGTGGTGTTGTGACCTGTGACCCCTGGCTTGCCCAGGGCGTCACATTCCCCCTTAGCAAAATGCAGACCGTCCGCGGGCTGCCGTCCTACACCGGTTTTATTTTTCTGAAAAAGATAACATTTGGAAAATCAACATATATACGTTTTCAATAACTCTTCCCAAGACGGGAGGCACATTTCTTTTAACGTTGCAACGGTTTACGGTTACGGTTTCCGCTCTCTCCCACCCAAGCAACCTGGCCCTGATGCTGCCCCTAAAGCCCAGGCAGCACCCCTTGACCCACAGTCCAGCACAAGTTACCCGAGCGGGATCTGTCCTTCCCCTCCAGAGGGTAGCCACCGGTTCCTTTGGTGGCTGGGCCCCAGCCTGCTCTGCTGAGGGCCCTCCCTCCAACCTGCCTCTCCGGAGGCGGCATTGCGGAAACGGTAACGGTAACCAACATATTTACAAGCCACTAACGTCTGTGGTTGCCCTGCAAGTTCACGGGCTTGTCCATGGATAGTTCCCATGCATTTTTAAACGGTCCCCACGGGGACAACGGTGCCGGCTCCGGCCGTTTCAATCACTACAGACAATCAGGTAACTTCTTCTTGGATCAATCATTTTCATTTTCAACTTTTAAACAAACAAACTGTGGTGGTCCCAACAGGGACTGCTGCAGCGGGCATCCGCTGCCCTACTCGATGTCTTCGTCCTCCTCACCCGGTGCGGGGTGGAAGGACACGGGCACCAGCCCCTCCAGTGCGTAGCAAGCACGGCGTGGAAGGGCCGCTCGGTACCCGTTGCCCCCGGCTCGGGGAACATAAGTGGCCTCCATGCCAGACAGGGCAACGACCCCCTCCTCTTCTTCTGACACAGGCTCGGTGTCAGGCCCGGAGTCGCTATCTTCTGCCCCCGCCGCAGTTACAGAGGGGTGTACATCCGATGGGCCAGGTGCGGTGCAGGGCGCGAGCGAGCAGGACGGAGGTAACACAGGAGCCGGGGGTAGACCGGGTCCCTCAGCCGCAGCGACCGGTCCCTCGGGGACACAGGGGCGTGGGTCATTCTCCAGCTCCTCCATCACGGCCTCCACTCCATACACTCGCGCCACAGCAACTAGGGCCTCTACCTCCGCGGCCCACTGCTCCATCAGCCCGCCGATCTGACTCTGGTAGCGACGGCAGATCCCCGCCGCCCGGGCTCTCAACCATGCTGCTGTCCCAGACACCGGCTCGGTAGTCTCTGCAGAACTAGGTGGGGTGGACATCTCGGCAGTTGTGCTTTCCAGGAACCCAGTCAGTCTGCAGAGTCCTGGCGTCCCTGCTTTTATGGCTGCAGCTACATGCGGCCAGCCGCCATCGCATCCCCCTTAGCTCTTTCCGGCCCCTCCTCTCTCGGGGCGGGGTCTTGGCCTTCGCGCCTCTACTGCTCGAGAAGACGCTCGAGCGGGAACTTTCGCGCCAAAGATGGCGGCTTCTGCAATTTTTCTGCCGGATACCTCCGGCGGTAACAAGGCGCACCTCTACCAGACGGCAGAGCGGTAAGATCCTGTTCGTGACGCCAAGTTGTCGCGGGCGGGGAGGAGGGTGTCAGCACACCGCGCTCGCCCCCTTCTGCTCGGGTCCGGCGGCCGCTGCTCAGTGGTGGCTCGAGCCGTAGGCCGGATCCCGGGGGTTTCTCGAGCGACACTCCTCGCCCGTGAGTGAAAGGGGTTTGTTGGATGCGGGGATTGTTATAGTTCGTGACGCCACCCACGGTTGTGGTGATTTCACCACCGCTGCTCAATGCGGGGGTCCCGGGGATGGTGATGCGGAGCAGCCAGGTGTTGTGTTGCCCCTCCGTGGGCAGGGGTTGGTGATCCCGGGGCCCGGTGATGGTTTGTGAGGTGCGGGGCCTGGTGGGCGCAGGGACGCGGGGGCAGCGCTGTGCCTTGCGGCACTGTGGTACTCACTCAGCCTGAGACACGGACACAGTTTGTACGGTAAACCAAACGGCTGGTAGGACGGTCCCACAGACGGCTGCACCTGCACTCCCGGTAGGTGACGGTGATGTCCCTCTTCCTTGCACCTATGGTTGACTTGTGGTAGCGGTGGATTCCCTCCGGTTACCCGCTCCCCAACTACAATCTGGGCCGGAGGAGCTCTACACTTTGCCCGCAGGCGCTGGCCCTGAGAAACTGGTGCCTTGGCGGTGGCGGTGTCTCTCTGCTTCAGGTTGAGCTGTTGCCTTCAATCGGGACTTGGTTGCTGGGGGATCTACGTCCCCTTCACTGACGGATTCGGCAAATTTGGCGACTCCTAGCCTTGCCGGGGTCCGAGAGGCCCCTGCCCTGGTGCTGACTGTCCTTCGGAACACTGCTCCAGACCACCGGGCACACAGCCAACGGGGTCCTTCCAGGAACTTCCAAACGGTCCCACTCCAGACGGTCACCGCCGTCGCTGACCTTGCTGTTCTGGCCCTACACAAAGCTGGACCCTTCAGGCTTTCCTTCCTTCTTGTCACCTCACTTGCTTTCCTCCTTTTCCACTTTTACTTTCCTCACTTTCACTTGCTGTTTACTCTTGCCCTACCCGGGCTACTCTGCTGTTTACTCAAGCTCGTCCCTGAGCTGACTTCACTCTTGCCCTGCCTGGGCTAATCTGCCTGGTTTCTCCCGCCTCCAGAACTGTGATCTCCTTGGTGGGCGGAGCCAACCGCCTGGCCCACCCCCTGGTGTGAATCATCAGCCTCTGGAGGAAGGCAACAAGGATTTGTAGTTTAGCTGTGATGTGCCTACCTGGAGTGTGGGGTGTGGTGGTGTTGTGACCTGTGACCCCTGGCTTGCCCAGGGCGTCACACTTGATGTTACCTTCAATGGCAAAGGAAAATCCAGGGAAGCCCTTTTTTTTAAGTTGTTTGCCCAAAAACAAAAAAAAAATGACATGGGCTTTGCCATATTTTTGTATGCTAGCCAGGTACAGCAGGCAGGTATAGGCTGCCCTCAACCCCAGCTGCCTATTTGTACCCGGCTGGGAACCAAAAATATAGGGAAGCCCCTTTTTTGAATTATTTCATGAATTTCATGAAATTATTAAAAAAAAAAAAAACCCATGTGAGCTTCGCCCAATTTTTGTGTCCAAGCTTTCTGGGCCCCCGCACTGCGAATTGCAGTCAGCAGCCACCCCAGAAAATGGTGCTTTCATAGAAGCGCCTTCTTCTGGCGCTATATCCAACTCTTCCAGTGGCCCTGGTGTCGAGTGGCACGCTGGGTAATAAGGGGTTAATACCAGCTTTGTTTTACCAGCTGGTAAAACGCCTGAGATTCTTAATGTCAGGCCAAATTTGACTCTGCCATTAAGAATTTCCAATAAAGGGTTAAAAAAAGACACCACACAGAGAAAAAATACTTTATTAGAAATAAGTACACAGACACATTAGGGACTCCATCTTTATTACTCCCTCTCATCCCTCCACGATCCTGGTCTTCTGGAGAGAGATAGAGGCTGGTTTCAGTCGTCCATCTGCTGCCTCACGCTCGTGACCCCCACTCATTATACTCACTGAATTTTCACTCCACTGAAGAGCTGGAAGCTGGAGCAGCGCTGGGGACTTCAATGCCGGGGACCGCATTGCTGGGGACAGGTGAATATCCAGCAAAGTGTGTGTGTGTGTGTTCTGTGTATACATGCATGTGCGCTATGTGTGTGTATCCATGTGTGTCTGCTATGTATGTATACATATGTATGTGTGTGTGTGGTGAGGACCTGGAAACTGGAGCATCGTGGGGACAGCATCGGGGACTCATCAGAGTTCCTAATGAACTCTCATGAACCCGTGAAGTCACCCTTCTGACACCCGCTGTAGCGCAGGTGTCATCGGGATTTCATCAGAGTTCAATGGGAACTCCAATGACCTCCTGGACGTCACTGCACACACACTGCTTGCTGTATACTCACCTGTCCCCGCGGTGCTGTCCCGATGCTGTCCCCAGCGCTGCTCCGGCTTCCAGCTGATCAGGCAGTGAATATTCAGTGAGTATAATGAGTGAGTGTCAGAAGCGGGAGGCAGCAGAGCCGAAGAAAGCAGCACTGGATACAGGTGAATATAAAACATCTTTTTATTTCAAAGACCCGTATTTCCTCTGGTACTGTCACATGTATGACCATAACCATGCGTGTGGCTTATACCTGATAAAACACAAACGTCTGAAACCGGCCAGAGAGAGAGATTCCTGTACTGATCATGCCGGGCTGCTTTCTGGGCATGCTCAGTACAGACAACAGGATCCTGTCTATCAGGATCCGGCGAGTTCCGGTACGGCAGGATCCGGCGCCCATTGAAATACATTGCAGGTACTGCCGCAATCTAACGGATCAATCGACATGCAGTATTTTGCCCGAGGACAAAAACGCTGCAAGTAGCGTTTTTGAAAAAAAGTAAAATACCGCAAAGCAACGGATCCAGTGTGTGCCGCACGCGACCGCATGTGACCACATATTGCCACGATTCCATTGCAAATGCATTAAAATGACAACGCATTTGTAATGGACCCGGCTTTGGAGCAAAAAATCCATTTGTGCCTCAGTTAAAAAAACACTGATGTGAAAGCACCCTAATAAGACTGAGAGCTCTACTGGATTGTCCCTCGCCATTACTGCCTGTCCAGAGGTGAAAGCTCAATTTCTATGCGCTTTATTATCAATACTATTCATAATTGCACCCATAGACCATGATAGGAATATGCAATTACCCTGATACATAGCAATACATGTGTGATAGTCTATTTTATGCCTGGCATTCCGGGAAGCACAAGATACACATCCATCTTATTAGAAAGGTGTGACTCATCTATGTTCTATACTCAGCAATTTCTAATCATGCAGGAGGTGAGATGAGGAGATCAGAGCTGTATCCTTAATTATATCTCACTCAAAGTGGTTTTGCAGGATTTTAACATTGATTACTTATCCTCAGCATCATTAATCAATGTCTGATGGATGGTGGTGCGACACCCAGCGCCCTGACTATCAGCTGTTCACCATCTGGAGATACTCAATTGCGAAGCTGCACAGCTCTGTCAGTGGACTAGTGGCTGTGGCCAGGTACTGCACATGCACCCCCTATTGTTTCAAATAAAGAGTGGATATGGAGCTGTTCTTTGTAGCTCCGCAACTGAGTAGTTCCGGAAGCACTGTAGGACAGCTGATCGATGGGGGTCCCGAGAGTCTCACCCCCACCGATCATACATTAAAGGGAACCTGTCAGCAGAAATTTTGCAATAAACCTAAAAGATTCCCCCTCTGCAGCTCCTGGGCTGCATTCTAGCAAGGTTCCTGTTCTTATTGTGCCCCCTTTGAGCCAAAATAAATACTTTATAAAGTCTTACCTTTCTGGATGCAAATCTTTTTTTATGTACACGGGGGAGGACTGTCTTGCGTCCGTTATTCTCCCTCCTGCCGCTTCACGCCGTCCCCCATCGCTCATTTCCATAACTGAGGACGCCGCCCAGAGCTCCCGAGGTCTCGCGCATGCGCCGTGCCACTCTCGCGGGACTGAGCACTGTGCATAGTGTGACCGCTGGTGACGTGATTGCGCAGGTGTGAGATTATGGGCGGCGCTGTGATTGTCATCAGCAAGTACCCACCCATAATCTCGTGCCCGCGCTTTCCCCTCTGCCTCCACCGTTCTGCGCAAGCGCTGGCCAGATGAACCCACGTCACCTCTTACCCATCTTTCCCTGGAGCAGGAAATAGATGGGAGGAGCGGAGCAGCATAACGGTGGAGGCAGATTGAAAAGCGCAGGCACGAGATTATGGGCGGGTACTTGCTGATGACAATCACAGCGCCGCCCATAATCTCACGCCTGCGCAATCACGTCACCAGCGGTCACACTATGCACAGTGCTCACTCCCGCGAGAGTGGCACTGGGCATGCGCGAGACCTCGGGAGCACTGGGCGGCGTCCTCAGGTATGGAAATGAGCGATGGGGGACGGCGTAAAGCGGCAGGAGGGAGAATAACGGACGCAAGAGAGCCCGCCCCCGTGTACATAAAAAAGATTTGCATACAGAAAGGTAAGACTTTATAAAGTATTTATTTTGGTCTCAAAGGGGGCACAATAACAATAGGAACCTTTCTAGAATGCAGCCCAGGAGCTGCAGAGGGGGAATCTTTTAGGTTTATTGCAAAATTTCTGCTGACAGGTTCCCTTTAAAGGGAACCTGTCAGGTCCAATATGCACCCACAACCACGAGCAGTTCTGGGTGCATATTGCTAATCCCTGCCTAACCATCCTTGTATCTAGTAGCATAGATAAAGGAATCTTTAGAAAAAATATTTCTAAAGATCTTTAACGTATGCTAATGAGCGTGAGGACTTGTCCCAAGGGTATTGATTCACTTGCTAGTTGGTCCCATTAGCATGTTATTATGCCCCTGTGGGCCCCTGTGAGCGTGCTAACATGCTAATGAATGCGCAGTGTCACAGGATGATCTCACTCACCTCTCCTCCACCATCGCTGCCTGACGCTGGATTTCGGCTCAGTGCGCATTACCCCGGAGTTTCGGTCATACGCAATGAAGCCAGGTGTATGTGTCCCTGCTTCAAACTGAAGTAGTACTTTTTAAAATAAAGAATTTTTATGTGTGTTTTTTTTTTATTTTTACTGACTGGGTTAGAAATGGGGTGTCTGACACCTCTCCATTACTAACACCAGGACCAGCTGTGTTTTGGGACAATTCACAGCTGACATCAACCCCAAAAACCATTACCAAAGCAATCAGGATGAGTCAAGCCCCAAATTATCGCATCTAATATGATGTGTCACTTCTGGGGTGACTGCGAGCTGGTATTTTTAGGCTGAGAAGGGTCCAAAAACCATGGGTCCTTCGCAGTCTGATAATTGCTATGACTGAATTCTAAAGGCCAATTTACACACAGAGATAAATCTGTGGCAGATCTGTGTTTGCAGTGAAATTGTGGACAATCAGTGGCATGTTTGTGGCTGTGTACAAATGGAACAATATGTCCATGATTTCACTGCAACCACAGATCTGCCAAAGATTTATCTCTGTGTGTAAAGTGGCCTTAACACAATCACGGGGATGGAAAAACCAGGGGAGATGTAAAACCAGAAATCCAAGATCCCAAACAGGCTACCACTTACTCTAGATCTGACCCTGATTTGTCCCTGCCTGAAAACAGAGGTTGGCACCCTATGATCACGTAATGGTGCCCACACTCATTGACAGCTGACCCTGAGTGTCCTTAACTGCCCCTAAGCTATAAACCAAGTTTGACACAAAAACAACAATAAACCATAAATGAAGTTCACACAGACAGGGGGTGAGACACAGGGCTAGGAACATGCAAACGTCATATAATAGTGATGGAATACAAGAAACCAAAATATATCAGAATATGTAGAAACCCTCCCAAACCTAAAGGAAACAAAATATGAGATCATTGGAAGGGATTCGCAAAAACAAACTGCAGGGAATAACAATGTCTCAGTAAGAAAACCTTAACCGAGGACCTGGGACTCCAGACAAACATCCATCCAAAAATATAGCCAGCTTGTGAGTAGTGAGTATAAATAACCCTTCCAAAAATGTGATTGTGCAAACCAAACGAGAAAGTGCACACAACTGAAGACACAACATAAGGAAGAAAGACACGCCAAAAGATCTTTCAGCAGTTGGACCAACACAAAATAGCCTGTGGTCCAACCAAGAGAGAAACCGATGAACAGCAGAAGAACACTGGTTTGAACCCCAGAGTTGAGCCATGACAATAATATCAGCTCATAGCTGTCTGCTTTAACTTTGCTGGTTATCAAAAATGGGAGGACCCCACTTAGTTTTTTTTGATTGATTTTTTTTATTTTAATCTGTGCTGACTCTAAAAAATAGACATTTCTCCGTGTGGATCACACTAACATGTGGTTCATATGATCTGTGTGAAAATACGTTTGCGTGTGAACGTGTCTCCAGTACATGTGAACATGGATGCCACTCGTACTGTAAATATGTACGTTTGGATGGACCTAGGTCTTTTTTTAACCTAAGTAACTGTAACGTACGTGAGAAGGAGGTTTAGAAGGAAGGACTTAGACCTGTTTCGCCTGTTTTGGCACAGCTGGCCACACCTAGAGTGAAAATGCCAAGAGTCACACATTTTATGTGTTATTTTTGAGTTGCGCAAAAATTTTGTAACTTTTTAAAGTGTTTTACGTCCGAATTTATGGATTAGACCCCCATGTGTGCCGTGAATTTGGTCAAATGCATTGTAATGGGATGTCTGGTTGACTTGTGAATCCTCCCAGTAGCGAGCCCACACCCGATAGTCGGGTTGTGATCAGGAGTATGCATATTGCATACTTGATCGCCGTTCTCGGCTCTGACACCGGCGAATCTTCGCACGGTACAATGTGTGCTTGGAGGTTTAACAAGTCTATAGTCATAGAGCTAGACTGCAGACTTTTTGTTCTGGACCAGACTACCCCTTTGAATTATTGTTTCTTACCTGGGACAATTGCTTTTACAACCTCATCACTTTTGCAGCAATTTGATGACCGGGGCTCCTGGTTTACACTCAGTACATTGAAAGTAAATTGTTTAATCATATCCAATAAATAAGAGGGAAAATAATCTGTCTGTTCTGATCCTTTAAGACGTCTCTTCTTGTTATGATCCCATAATTCTTTTCTGCTCGTCTCGTCTCTGCTGCCAACCCTAAGATGTGATGGAACTTATTAAAGATGAAAGATATGGCTTCACAATCCAGTTTTTGAATATTAAGTGAGTTTATGGAGAATGAAGTTACATTCAGTGAAGTGTATCATGTCTTTAATATGTATATTACTGCGGGCATCTTACAGAGCATCTTTATTGGGAAACGCATTTGGACAGTACAGTCGTTCTGGGCATCACTGCCAACCTGCTGTTACTTCAGAGAACATTTAGAGCAGGCTATAGATGGGAGTGCGTATCTAGATTTTGGGCTACTTTATTAGTACTGTAAAGTCACAAACTAATCCTTTGAATGGAGACCTTTATCAGATTTAGTTGTCTGCTTAATCAGAGCGTAGAGTCTGAGATTTTGTGTTTTTTACCTTAAAGGTAACCCGTCCGTTCATTCATGCTGCGCAAACTTTGGAAGAGACCAGCTGTCACAATTGTACCACGACGGAGTCGTCCCTCCTATTGTAGTGTCAGGAAATTGCAGGGCTACCTGCACACTTACTCAGTTTAATACTGCTGGCTGTTCAGATTGTCCTTTTTCCGGTGCTGCTAGGGTTAAGTATTTCCTCTGGTCTTCTATGCTCTGGATGAAGGCTGGTGTCAGCTGTGTTGTGTTTGTAATTACCTCTACTATAAAAACTTCTTTCCCAGCCCAGGTAAATTCCAGTGATAGCTTTTGCTTATCTTGCCTCTAGAGGGAACCTGTGAGTCAGGAAGTCATTCAGAGACAATTTGCTGTGTGAAAGCTGTGTTGTGTTTTTCCCTTCCTTTAGTCCTCTTTGGTTTTGACCCTCTGGTCCATTTCTCATTACTTCCTCCTGTTGTTTGGAGTGCTTTGTATGATTTCTGTTTATTTTACCCCTGCCTGTCTAATCCTCTCTGTGTCTTTTAACCTAGAGCAGGACTAGCGTTCCCACTGCCCTGCGCACTATACAGGGCTGAGTCCAGGGAAAGACAAGGATAAGCACATGATCAGCGACAGGTTGGAAGAACCCGTATAGGGATGTTAGTGAGTGCAGAGATCAGCCTCAGGTGAATTTAGGAGATGACCCTACTCCCTTTTCCCTAGCATCAGGGTCCACCATTGTAACATGTACCCTTTGTCTTTCCACTGTAAGGAACATAGTAAGGAAATGGAAGTACACAGGTACAGTTCTTGTTAAGCCCAGAAGTGGCAGGCCAAGAAAAATATCAGAAAGGTAGAGAAGAAGAATGGTGAGAACAGTCAAGGACATCCACAGACCACCTCCAAAGACCTGCAGCTTCATCTTGCTGCAGATGGTGTCAATGTGCATCGGTCAACAATACAGCGCACGTTGCACAAGGAGAAGCTGTATGGGAGAGTGATGCGAAAGAAGCCGTTTCTGCAAACATGCCACAAACAAAGTCGCCTGAGGTATGCAAAAGCACATTTGGACAAGCCAGTTACATTTTGGAAGAAGGTCTTGTGGACTGATGAAACAAAGATTGAGTTGTTTGGTCATTCAAAAAGGCGTTATGCATGGAGGCAAAAAAACACGGCATTCCAAGAAAAGCACTTGCTACCCACAGTAAAATTTGGTGGAGGTTCCATCATGCTTTGGGGCTGTGTGGTCAATGCCGGCACCGGGAATCTTGTTAAAGTTGAGGGTCGCATGGATTCAACTCAGTATCAGCAGATTCTTGACAATAATGTACAAGAATCAGTGACGAAGTTGAAGTTACGCCGGGGATGGATATTTCAGCAAGACAATGATCCAAAACACCGCTCCAAATCTACTCAGGCATTCATGCAGAGGAACAATTATAATGTTCTGGAATGGCCATCCCAATCCCCAGACCTGAATATCATTGAACATCTGTGGGATGATGTGAAGGGGCTGTCCATGCTCGGCGACCATCAAACTTAACTGAACTGTAATTGTTTTGTAAACAGGAATGGTCAAATAAACCTTCATCCAGGATCCAGGAACTCATTAAAAGCTACAGGAAGCGACTAGAGGCTGTTATTTTTGCAAAAGGAGGATCTACAAAATATTAATGTCACTTTTATGTTGAGGTGCCCATACTTTTGCACCGGTCAAATTTTGTTGAAATGCGGATTGCACATTTTCTGTTAGTACAATAAACCTCATTTCAATCCAGAAATATTACTCAGTCCATCAGTTATTAGATATATGAAACTGAAATAGCTGTTGCAAAAACTCAAATTGTAATAAAGAAAAAAGGTTAACATTAATAGGGGTGCCCAAACTTTTTCATATGACTGTATATAAGAGCTTACTAGTGGTGGCCGTAGCCTATAGGGGACAAATCTGGTGAAAGTTTCCATTGAAGTACTGCAGAGGTATTCAAGGTTATAAAAAGTTGAGCTTCATCAGTGCAGATTACATTAGTGTACCTATCAATATTTTTTTAGTTATTTGTTTTCTATATTTTGCATTATTTAACAGTACATGTAGATAAAATAAATGTTGTAAATATCTTTATTGGAGGACAGTGGCCTCTTCATCACCTTCCACACGCTGAGTACCTCTGTTCCTGCTTGCAGGCAAGGAGGGAGAAATACACCTACAGGATCTTTTCCTTACTCTGTGTGAGCTTGTTTGCTGATAGCTTGCATGCACATCAGTGAGAAGAAGCCATCTACGTGGCCTGGGGCACACAGCACACCAGTTGTGATGCCGAGCACCCAGATGTAATGAGATGCTAGACCACTAGGAGTCGCTAGATAACCTAGTGGGGGAGATCTGCGGGGAAATCGAACAAGCCAGGGGTTTAGGAGACGGGAGATCATGTCAGTAACAGAGGGCGAGAGAAGCCAAAGTCAGTGTGCGAGCCGAGAGTCAGTAAACCGGGAAGTCACGTAAAATACCAGGAAGAGAGCGGAACCGGGGTCAGAATACAAGCCGAGGTCGGTAGCCAAGAAGACAAGTCAGATACTTGAGAGAGAGCAGAGCCAGGGGTCAGGAACAAGCCGAAGGTCAGAGAGGCAGGGAGTCAATACGGATTAGGGGAAAAGACGGGACGGGGTACGAGGAACTAGGAAGCTGGACAAGATCAGGTCAGTCAGTTATGGGAATTGGAGACGTGCACTGCTAAACAGAAACTATCACTAGCGGCATTCCAGGTGGACTGGCTCCCAGATAAAGCAAAGCCATACCCCAGAACAAGACTTCAAAGAACAGACCCCTCCGACACCACACAGGACTAGACCGGGAACAACGAATTCACTGGAGGAAAATATGAGCCTCAGAACAGTCCCCGCAGGAGAAATATGGCAGAAAAGTGCACATTTGAAAGACATTTATAAGTCTCTGCTCCTCACCAGTCATTACTGGTGGATTTGTGCCAAGGAGCGGGCCGTTAATAGGGCAAATACTAATATTTGGGATAATGTTCTATTAACAAACAGTCTAATTAGGCACTGAGCTACAAAGTACATTGCCTATTCAGAAAGTATTAAAAAGTCAATAAGGTTTTCCCTGTATACACTCTGATGTCTGCTTTTATAAGAGCTTACTCTCCAAATGGTAACTGAGCAGCCAATGATCTAGGGCAAAATTAACTGCGAATAGCAATGGGAGAAGCCCCTGGAGGATCTGTTAAAATCCCACGGTATTTAGCAAAATAATGATTTACATAATCGTCTGCTTAAATTACGTTGTTGGGTTTATGATCTAGAAATAGAAATATAAGGACATACGTGCAGCGGGCCATATGAGTAGTGGGATAAATGGGCAGACTATTCAATCAATATTTATTGGGGATATAAAGAGGTAATTTTGCACATCAATATCTGCTAATGTTGATCGCTAGAGACGGGAGAATCAATTTGCGGGTTTTTGATGCATCGGCCAGGTCACTAGTCTTTGGCCACTAGACGGGAGGCTCGAAAATCTCTTACCTTCCGGAGTTATGTCCCGTGTTCCATGTTATGTCGCTTCTTTTATCCTCTTTGAAGTTCAGAAACCCTGAAACGGTTAAAAGTGACCTCTCCATTGTTTCTGCTAGGAAGCCACTATCTCTCTATGAAATACAATGGTGGAACGGCGGGAAGACCACCAGTGAAAACCACTTTGTGTGGACACTGCATGTTTTGCGCACTACATCAGTTTGTTTTCAAAATTCAAAACTGATTTCACCTTTGCAACAGATTTAAAGCAGCTTATTGAAATTCTGCAACAAAATACGCTTGTGAGGATTTTGCTGTGAATTTGCACTAATTTTCTTAAGCTGTGTGCCCACATTAAAGGGAACCTGTCACCAGATATTTCCCTCTTAAACCAAACATATCACCTTCTGCAGCTCCTGGGCTGCATTCTATGAAGGTGCACCTTGTTGCTGGCCCCCTTTTCAGATGTCCAAAACAACTTTATAAAATATTACCTTTTCGTATGCAAATTAGTTTGGTTGGACAGATGGGCGGGCTCTATTTTGCTTTCGTCCCCCCTCCTGCCGCTGTTCGCCATTCCCCAGTCATGATTTGCATGGATGACGACGGCCCCTTCATCCTCCATGCTGATGCCAAAGTGTTGCGCACAAGATTATGGGCGGGTATGAGGATGACGCTGGTGAAGTTATGCACAGTGCTGCCCATAATCAATAGCCTGCGCAAATACATCACCAGTGCGCGCGAGGGATAGTTTCTGCTCAGGCCCGCAATAGTGGCCTCTGCTAACTGCGCCTGCGCGAGATGTCGGCATCAGCGTGGAGGATGCCGGGGTCGTTGTCATCCATGCAAATCAAGACTGGGGGACGGCGAACAGCGGCAGGAGGGGGAACAAAAGGTGAAATAGAGCCCGCCCATCTGGCCAACCAAACTAATTTGCATACAAAAAGGTAATGTTTTATAAAGTTGTTTTGGAGGTCTGAAAAGGGGGCCAGCAACAAGGTGCACCTTCATAAAATGCAGCCCAGGAGCTGCAGAAGGTCATATTTTTGGTTTAATAGTGAAAAATCTGGTGACCGGTTCCCTTTAAGCTTTTGGTGCTGTGTATTTCAAGTAAAAAACGCAACATCTTACCGTTCCAGCAAAATGGATAGATTCTATAAATCCCAGCCATTTTGTTGGAACTGTAAGATGCTGCGTTTTCGACACTTCGAAAATACGTAGTGTCAAATACTCACCAAATCTCAGTGTGGGAACTGGAGCTAAATTTGCATCCTGTTGTTTTCAATGAGAAATCTATATTACTATTCATACGATACATGGAAAAATAGAAGTGAGTTGTCAATACTTTGTGGAATTTACTCCAAGTAAAAAAGCTGAAAAAAAAGTGTGTAGGAAAAAAAATGTTCCAAAAACCGCATTAGATTTGGAAATCTCAAGAAAAGAAAACTAAAGTTTTGATGTGGATTTCAGGCTTTGATTACTCAAGAATGGAGCCTTCTGCATTAGGCTAGTTTTACACTTGCGTTTTTTTTTCTTCAGTCGCAATCCGCCGTTTTGGAAAACAGCGGAATCCGTTAATGAATTCCGCTGCTTCCCATAGACTTGTATGGACGACGGATTGCGAGTGATGGACCTACGTTGCTTCCGCTGGCTGATGCTGCGTTGCTTCCGCTGGGTGGAAGGAACGCAGAATACAATGTTTTTTGAGCGGCGGAATCCTTTATTTTTTCACTGCGCATGCTCATTTTTTTATTTTTTTTTAATCACAGAAACTTTATTTTGTCTCTTGGTGGCAGAACGCTCAGCTGATCGGCCGGCTTTTGAGAGCGATCAGCTGAGCGCCCGGCAGCCGGGTGATCAGCTGATCGTTCACAATAGTCTGCCACTGGTAAAACTGTAAAGAGAAAAAAAAAAAAGCTTTCCTTTGTTTTGTACGATCTGTTGCATCTGTTGTGCCACTATATGCAACGCATCCGTTGCATCAGTCACACAACGCAATGCAACGGATGCCGTTCAACGCAAGTGTGAAACTAGCATTAAGGCCGCTTTACGCGCGCGTGCGTGGGTTCCTGCCCCATCGTTTGTGCATCACTGGCAAATCGCTGCCCGTGGTGCACAAAATCGCACTGACCCGTCACACTACTTACCTGCCTAGCGACATCGCTGTGACCGGCGAACTGCCTCCTTTCTAAGGGGGCGGTTCGTTCGGCGTCACAGCGACATCACTAAACAGCCGCCCAATAGAAGCGGAGGGGCGGAGATGAGCGGAACGTAACATCCTGCCCACCTCCTTCCTTCCTCATTGCCGGCGGCTGCAGGTAAGGAGGGGTTCCTCGTTCCTGCAGTGTCACACGTAGCGATGTGTGCTGCCGCAGGAACAACGAACAACATCGTACCTGCAGCAGCAACGATAATTGGGAATAGGGGAACATGTCAACGATTAGCGATTTTGAACGTTTTTGCGACGATTCAAAATCGCTCATAGGTGTCACACGCAACGACATCGCTAACGCGGCCGGAAGTGTGTCACGAATGCCGTGACCCCAACGACATCGCTTTAGCGATGTCGTAGCGTGTAAAGCGGTCTTTAGTCATAATGAAGAGAATGCTGGACTATGATGCCTCAAATTCATTAGGAGGAGTGTACCCCTTATATGAATTTGGTGCACCAGTGCCACAATTGTGCAAAGGCCTATACTAGCGTAAAATCCCTAAAGTACTGAACTAATTGGCAGCTCGGTGGCTCAGGGGTTAGCATTGTTCCTTTACAGCGCTGGGTTTCTGGGTTCAAATCCCAACAAGGATGATGTCTGCGAGGAGTTTGTATGTTCTCCCCATGTTTATGTGCGTGTCTCCAGTTTCCTCCAATACTCCAAAGACACACTGAGAGGGAATTTATATTGTGAGCCCCAATGAGGACAGTGATGATCATGTCTGTAAAGCCCTGCAGAATTTGATTGTGCTATATAGGCAATGAAAAACATTTTTGTGAAACAGAAAAGAAAATGTTGACATTTCTAGAAGTTTTATACCACAATTTGGGCAAAAACTGCTTGATGAATCAGGACTACAGTACCTGTATGTTCATAAAGATTTTCAATGAGGGTTTTAGTAACTGAAAAATCCATGAAAGCTTTTAAAAATAAATTTGGGCATTTTTTTTTTGTATACAAGTATTTTTCTAACCCTCAACTTAATATTTGGCTGCACACCCTTTGGAAAAGATAACTGCAATCAAATGCTTCTTATAACCATCAACAAGGTTTTTGCACCTCTCAACTGGAATTTAGGACTCTTCTTTTGAAAACTGCTCCAGGTCTCTGATATTCGAAGGCGTCTTCTCTTCTCCCAACAGCAATTTTAAGATCTCTCCTCAGGTGTCAATGGGATATAGATCTTGTCTGATTGCTGCCACTTCAGAACTCTCCAGCACTTTGTTACCATCCATTTTTAAGAATTTGGCTTACTCATTTGAATTTTGGCAAACAACAGTCTAGCTTTTGTCTCTGTGTCAGTAGTGGGGTCCTCCTGGGTCTCTTTGCGTCGAGTTTCATCTTATTCAAATGTTCACAGATAGGGTGCATCAGTGTCAGTACAAACTGAGCCTGCAGGACAGCTTGAATTGCGTTGGAACTTGATTGGGGCTGCTTACCCACCATCCGGACTATCCTGCGTTTTACCCTTCATCAATTTTTCTCTGCCATCCACGTCCAAGGAGATAAGCTGTAGTGCCATGGGTTGTAAACTTCTTAGTTATGTTGCGCACCGTGGATAAAGCAACATTAAGATGTTTGGAGATGGACTTGTAACCTTGAGATTGTTGATATTTTTCGACAATTTTAGTTCTCAAGTCTTCAGACAGTTCTCTTCTCCTCTTTATGTTTTCTATGCTTAGTGTGGCACACACATGCACACAATGCAAAGATTAAGTCAACTTCTCCCATTTTTACCTGGTTTCAGGTGTGATCTTCATATTGCCCACACCTGTTACTTGCCACAGGTGAATTTGAACAAGCATTACATTCTTGAAACAAAGCTGTTTACCGACAATTTTGGAAAGGTGCCAATAATTTTGTCTGGCCCATTTTGTGGGTTTTGTGTGAAATTATGTCCAATTTGCTTTTTTTCTACTTTTTTGTGTTCTAATACACACAAAGGAAATCAACATGTGTATATAACAAAACATGTAATTGTAGTAATTTTCTGGAAGAAATACTTCATTTTATGGAGCAATTTCAAGGGTGGTAACAGTTTCGGCCATGACTGTATATAAATGCATACAGCAGATACAGGGGTTGTGCATTTCTTCATAATCCTATTAGGTTGATAGTAAAGATATACATTTTCCAGATCGATTAATCTGTCCAAGCGTAGAACTAAATGATACACTTAAATGTTATTTACGGTTAGATCAATGTCTATTTGTATATTTGTATTGGTATATCTTGCCAGCTCAGGTAATATAAGGTAAGCAGTAATATATCATATACTTAATCTGTTAAAGGGAATTTGTCAGCTGAAATTAGCCCCCCTAAATTGTTTATATTCATATATGGCTCTTGCAAAGAGAAGTCCACCCATAGATTAGGACTATTTGCACTTAACAACTTTTAGGCGGCGGCGCAGACGCTGAGTTTTCCCGGGTGAGGCTGCTTTAGAAGGGGTCTTTTTCCTGTGGCGGCTTTGTAGCGTCACTCAATCTATATTGGTAAGAATGGGAATGTAATTTCTTTCCACCGTTTGCAGTTTTCTGAACCCTGAAATGGTTAAGGCTGCTTTCACACATCAGTTTTTTGGCATCAGGCACAATGTGGCATAAAAACTGATGCGACGGATCCGGCAAAAAAACGGATCAGTTGCATCAGTTTTTTTCCATCAGTTCCTTCAGTTTCTTGACGGATCTGTTGTGTTACTGAGTATGCTTAGTTAAAAAAACGGATCCGGCGGCCGTATCCGTCTTTTTTGCTGCATTACGCCGGATCCGGCATCCATAGGCTTCCATTATAAAACACGCTGTACGACGCCGGATCCGGTGCGATAGGTTTTTTTCACCAGAGACAAAAAACGTTCTCCGAAGAGTTCAAATTTTGCCGGATCCGGCACAATCCGGCGCTAATAGGAGTCTATGGGGGGAAAAACGGATCCTGCGGCAACAGATGCCGGATCTGTTTTTTCAAGTTTTTGCCGGATTGTGTCTGATGGCAAAAAACTGATGTGTGAAAGCAGCCTAAAAGAAGTGACATAAGACAGAATATGTGCACAGCAATGTCGGCTTTCAGTGCAATCGTCCGCTATTAACCTGAGGATTAACCCCATGTCTGCAGGTTAATAGCGTTTGGGGACTTGATAGGTTTCCGTTAAGCGATAGCTCAGGGGAGCAGTGAAAGAACGACAGGGGCACTGCAGTTACTGGCCGGAGCGTGATCGCAGCCTTATACTCTACACAGAGCATTAGATTAATTGGCTTACTATGACATTTGCCATTGTGTGTATCTGATACAGGGTAATTAGATTGTGAGCCCCAATGGAGGCAGAGACTGACGCGAGTGATGACAGTCTCCGTACATCGCTGCAGAATATGCTGGCACTATATAAGTGACTCGCCCACCCCAGGGCTATGGGACACCCGGTGCCGGGCCGGACTAGTCCGGGGGTAGTCAGTGGTGGCGGGGCCCGACTCCGTGGCCCTGGTGGGTGTCAGTTTAAATATGGCTGGTGACTTGGGGTTTGAATAAAGTTTGTGTTCGTGACGCCACCTGTGGTATGCAGCTATTAAGCCGCCGCTGCTGTGTAAGGCCTCCGGGGTGATGATATGGCAGCAATGATGGTACTGCTCCCCACAGGTGGAGCAATGCCCCGGGGCACTGTTGGTGCTTGTGAGAGTCTATGGTGTAGTGAAAGTCTAAGCAGACGGAATAACAGAGGCAACACCAAGGGTGCAGTTTCAAGTTGTTTACTCACACGTCCTGGTATGCGCACACTGGTGCCCTCAGACGACTGGAACCCACTGTCAGGGACCTCCGCCGTTTCTGGGTGATTCTTGGAGTAAAAACCAGTACCCTTCTCTCTAAGGTGTCTCTGTCTTCAGCTGTCTTCCTAAGCCTAGCTCTTTTAGGATGAACCTGCTCGGCCTCCACTACAGCCTCCAGGCTGGGGAGTCACCTGTCGGATGATTCTCCCCTTTTCTAGAGGCTCTGCTGTGGGCTGTGGCCCGGAGAGTTTACAACTTTCCCTGAGCCTCGGTTTTTACTGTTTGGAGATGATTTTGCACTCCTCCGGTTTCTAGGGACCATCCCCTGTTGCAGCTTGATCCCTCCACCGATGTTCCTGTGGAACAGGCCACCACAGCTCTACAGCTATCCGTGGCCCTGGAATCCCTTCTTCTCTCTGCTTGGTGTCACCTGGACCCTATGAGTCCCAGGATCTTCACCAGGAAGTGTCTCTTTCTTCTTCTCAGCTCCTGACTGACTTGGAGCTCTCTTTCCTTCTCTCCTTCTTGCCTGCCTCCTGCAGACCTCTTCCTCCTTCCGCACTCTCTCCCAGACTTCTGTTGCTTTCTCTGTGCGGACACTCTGAGCTCACAGAGCTCCTTTCTCTTTCACAGCTACATGCTGTCTCCTCACTCTCCGAGGTAAAACTGAAACTAACTTGACCTTCCTTTCTCTATCTGCTCTCTGGTGGCTCCTCCCACCTCCCCAGTTGCTAAGCTGTACCCTATAGGAGCAGGGATGGGTCTTACGGCCCCTCCCAGCATGCAGCATGGGAGGGTTACTGCCACTGTCCCTGGTCCCAGTATGTACCTAACAATGGGTGTTGTGTAGATTTACCAGGGGACCGGCGTTCACTCCTTTCCTCACCCAGAATGGGGCATCACACCGCTGGATGGGGTGCAATGTCCTGTGGCGACGGAAGCCTCAGGGGCGCCACATAAGCAAAAGGGAATGGATTATTGTTACGATGTCAATGATCCAAAGGGAACTGCGTTGTAGTAAATTAAATCTAAATATATAAAATTTCCACAATATTCCTGATTTTCACGCCACTTTTACTTTTCAATTATAAATGAAAAGTAAAAGTGGCATGAAAATCAGGAATATTGTACAAATAAGATCCTCCTATATATAGTATTTATATATACAGAGAGCGTTTTGCAAGACAGGCAAAGATTTTTAAAAATTCTTAACTTGGTTTAAGAGCAATGATTTGCAATAAGAGCAAATTCCCGCTGGGCACACTTCTGGTTCTGTCCTTTCACCGCGTTCTGACCCGTTCTGGAGGTAATTTCTGTACATAAGTACTGTATACAATATAACATTGTACAGTACAGTATATACTACATAGCATGTCTATCAGTTTGCTTTTGTGGACACAATAGTGTACTTTCTTTCTACTAACCAGTACAGTCCATTGCTTGTTTTGTAATCTAATTGTCTGTACAGTATTCCCACCCCACATTTGGCTTAGTTCTGCCCTTATTTTAGGGAGAATAGATTTGGGGTGTGTTTTTTTTTTTTTTTTGTGTGTGTGTACTGTACTAGAATAAGCACACCAACAATTCTATTGTAAGCTAAAATGCAGTTTAATTTGTTCTTTACTGCACAGTATTTTGTATTAAGGGGGCTTTACACGCTACGACATCGCTAATGCGAACTCGTTGGGGTCACGGACTTTGTGACGCACATCCGGCCGCTGTAGCGATGCCGTTGCGTGTGACACCGATGAGCGATTTTGCATCGTTGCAAAAACGTGCAAAATCGCTCATCGGTGACATGGGGGTCAATTCTCAAAAATCGTTACTGCAGCAGTAACGATGTTGTTCCTCGTTCCTGCGGCAGCACACATCGCTCCGTGTAACACCGCAGGAACGAGGAAGCTCTCCTTACCTGCCTCCCGGCCGCTATGCGGAAGGAAGGAGGTGGGCGGGATGTTACGTCCCGCTCAGCTCTGCCCCTCCGCTGCTATTGGGCGGCCGCTCAATGACGTCGCTGTGACGCCGCACGGACCGCCCCCCTTAGAAAGGAGGCGGTTTGCCGGTCACAGCGACGTCGCCGGGCAGGTAAGCATGTGTGACGGGTCTGGGCGATGTTGTGCGGCACGGGCAGCGATTTGCCTGTGTCGCGCAACAGATTGGGGCGGGTACCCACACTAACGATATTGGGACCGATATCGCAGTGTGTAAAGCCCGCTTTAGTGTAGTGTAATAATTCTATATGAATACAGTACATTATTTTGTATTACTGTAATAAATTTGTATAAATACAGTAAATATTTTTGGGTTGTGGAATGAATTGTCTGTGTTTCAATTATTTCTTATGGGAAAATTCGCTTTGATATAAGAGTAACTTGGTCTAAGAGCAAATTCCCAGAATGAATTATGCTCGTAATCCAAGGTTTCACTGTGTGTGTGTGTATATGTATGTATGTGTATATGTATATATATATATATATATATATATATATATATATATATATATATATATATATAATATATATATATATATTTTGCTCTAAAAAAAAAATTCGGTCAGAGTCTCTCCTGAGTTTTATCACAGCTTGATCCGATTTTATTGCAAGTTTAATCAGTTTCTCCTATATGAAAAAAAGAAGATTCTCTATTCTTTTCCTAATAGTTTTTGGCATTCGACTTGTGTCCGGACCTATAGACTTGCATTTCCAATTTTGATCTGACACTCGGATCAAAATCAGACATGTCTCTGTGGAAAATTGTGGACATGTGAATTACCCCATTCACTACTATTGTAGGTACAGCACGAATTCTATCCACGATGATCACCAAAAGCACTCGTACGCAAAGAACGGACATGTGAATGAGGGCTTATATGGTAGATTTTAAAAGAAAGGGCATGACAAAACTCAGGATGGTTATGCCAAAATTTAATTTGCTTGTGGAATTTTTCAGCACCAAATTCTTGTATACTTGTACAATGTCATGTGATAGAATAGGAAATAGAAGCTTGCTTAGTATGGAGTGCGACTTAGCTATCATGTACCATAGTGTACACCACATATGGCCAACTCTCATTGAGAGGCATTTTAGAGCCTGGTTCCAAAAGTGGGAAAGTTGGGGTGTCCAGGAATACTGGGTGTCCAGGGCTCGTACCCGAACATGGTCTTTAAACAAAAAGTCTGTGACTGAGTTCAGGTGCTGTTCGTATGCTGACCACTTGATCGAGCATCGCCGTGCTCGGGTACACTCGGAGCTCGGCCCAGTGCGAGCTTCTTGCAGTCTCTAAATGGCTCTAACTGGGGGTAAAAGCAATGTTATTGGATGTATTGTGTCTTAGGAAAAACAAAACATCTTGCCGCCCCTGCCCCCGAAATGCTCTGTTTTTGTCTGGCTGTATGTGGGTGGAGAGATGAACTGCCCAGTGACTTCTATTATACTCGTCGTTACTCAAATCGAGGCCAACAGTTCAGGTCTCCATTGTCTTCTATTTGGTTCAGGGTCAGGGAACAAGTTCAGGTAAAGTCTGAGTCCCTGAACGAACTTGTAACTAAAGTCTAGCCTTACCCGGTGGACACGAACATACACGGGTCCGCTCATCTCTAGTTCCATTCTTTGTATAGGTGATAAATACCAATACTGGTCAGAATTACTATTTAGGGCTCAAAATGGTGCAGAGATTAAAGGGAACCACCCAGCAGGATTTTCGTATATAAAGTAAAGCCGGTGCTATACTGGTGCTAGCTTGCTGAATGTAAGCATAGGTTTTATTCTGAGATTGGATGTTTTATTTCAGAAATAGTGCAATAGTGTGGGTCGGGTCTTGATATCTGTTCTCACCCTGTCTTCCTTCCTCCCCCTATCACCGTCATAGATGTTAATTCTGGTGCGTGCGAAGTATTATTTGTAAGTATCGTGCAGCTCTTGTTCTTATGGGTGTGGATTGCGGTGAGCTGTTATAGGGGGCAGTCTCCACTTCTGTTGTGACTGTCCGTGGTCATAACGGGAGCAGAAGATGTGAGGGCACATGTGCCGTCCTCACATAGCGCATACGACAGTCCGATGCAGGAAGACAGAGTGTTCACAAAGATGGCGCTGGAGATAGCGCTATGCACAGGCGCCAACTCCGATGCTACCTTAGTCAAGAGTTTTCTACAATACTCACAAATGCTACCGCGCACACACCAGAATTAACGTCTATGACAGCGACAAGGGGAGAAAGGCCAAGCATGCAGGCAGGGGCGGGGATAGATAGCAAGACCTGACCCACACATTCCCTTCCTGTTGCACCTGTCAATCAAATAGCAGGGCATTGCTGGAACTTTACATGCACATATTTCTGAAATTGTGTAAAGCTGTGGAAAAGAAGCGCAAATAGGGTATTACCCCAATACAATGGGGTGAGGGGGGGGGAGTGAATACTCACCAGATGGAGTTGTGCAAGTCACAACCCCTTGAACAGCATGTAAATTATTGATCCAGGCAGCAGCCACCCGACGGCAGATAACAGAGAATAGTAGAGATAGGTGATAATGCCGCGCCACAGATCACTCCTGGAACAGTAAGATTAACGTATCTTTATTGGCATAGGTCTACGCGTTTCAGGAGCACCGCTCCCTTCCTCAGGACCGTGAAGAACCAAGAGACATCAAATCTAAAATGGTGTCCACTGACATACATTAAATAACCCCATTGACGTCATAAGGACCATCCCTCATGAAAAAAACGAGCGGGAAGAACACGTTGCATCAAAGAACATGACATCATCTAAACATATATATATAAATTAATAAACACTGTGTGTACAACACATTAGAGACATGAAACATATCTACAGATAAAAAATATGGAAAAAAATATAATAATATAAATATAAGAGCCTCTACTTAACCTTCGCAGATCCAGAGTATATGAAAAAATTGTGTTAAAACCATAAATTACCCAGGAATAAAATCAATAAAAAATGATGAAAAAATCAAATAAATGTGTGTAAAATTTATGTGATGATAGTATGTACCACCCATAAAACTAGGGGCTAGAACCCCCTCGCCTTAGGCAAAAAGCGGAAAAGAACATGAAATTAACCACCACGATCCATTGTGGCCATCGCGGCATGTGTAAAAAGTCTATTATACATCAAGTGCTATCAAAAGGTAAGAAAGTGTGGATAGAAGTGAAATAACCCTTAACGGGCTGTGAAAAAACTGATCTATGTACACTGTGGAAGCAGCCGAGTGGGTGATAAGAGAAAACACTGCAGGCATTCTCCTACTGACTGCAGTTCACGGGAGTTCAATAGCGTGGGAAAAAAGGCCACTGCGCCTGCGCCAGAAAGCTGGCAGGTCAAAGAAGTTCAACACCGTGGGAAACAAACCAGAGCGCATTCGTCTCTTCCAAATCAAGAACCCAGTGTGAGCGCTAATATAAAGAAGCCTCTATACGGCTAAAAATTGGAGTGAGGTGAAAAAGCAGAGGGTGTATAGAGCAACAAAAATTTATATAACTTGACAAACAATAATGTCCCAAATAAAGCCCATATCAGTGGGCAAGAACCGACCGGCAAAGAGTAAATATACGTGCAAGCGGTTCCTATGCTGGACCCGACCACGGACATACCGCTAGTCCAAGGGGCCAGAGCTTAGAACAGACATACAAATTCCGTCCATAGGAAAAAAAAAATATATATATATAAATGGTATTCACAGACACAGATCATAAAATATAAAATAAGTAAAATGACATCAATATAACCATATAATTAAGAAAAATAGCCTATGCAATGACAATCATAAATGATTAAAACCCAAATAGGGAGTAAATACAAGGATAAAATACATACATAAATATACCATAAAAATATAATAAAACCTAATGTATCCCAATCAATGAAACAAATCTGTAATCTCATTGAGGCCCCGTGGTTTGAGAGTGTTAAGTCTATAGATCCAGAATGTCTCTTTCTTATTCAGTACCCTCAATCTATCAGGAACATGTGGAGGAATTTGTTCAATGGGAGTAACTTTGAGTCTTATTTTCTTCCCATGTATTAAGGTAGTGTGTCGTGACAGGCCGTGGAGCATAAAGCCCACCTTAATGTTGTGTCTATGGGAGTTTATACGGTTGTGTAATGATTGTGTCGTCCTCCCCACATAACGTTTTCCACAGTCACATTCGATTAAATAAATAACAAAATCAGACTGACAGGTGAGGCACCCCTTTATCGTACAGTCTGTGTCATCCGGGGTAGGGCCAAAAAACACCCTTCCATGTTGAATATTGTTGCAACACTTACAATTCTTAGTACCACATCTAAAAGCTCCTATACTCTTATTGTTAATAGCTGGAAAAAACTGGTTTTTAAGTCTACTGGGGGCCAGTTGGTTCCTCAAATTGGAAGCTCTGCGGAATGTCATACCCGGATGTAACGGCAATACTTCCTTGAGATAGGGATCATTGAGTAATATGGGCCAATGTTTCCTTAGGATCCTCCTAACCAATTCACCATCACAACTAAAAGTAGTGAGAAAATTTGCATTAAATCTGTCATTGTGTAGATCATCCCTATTCTTCAAGGAACCTATCCTCCCAATCAGATCAGTCTGTCTGAGATCCTTATTAGCCCGATAGGCACTCTTAATAGTGGCCAGAGGATATTTCTTTTCCAGAAATCTCTCTCTCAAAATAGAAGCTTGGTTATTAAAATCTTTATCCAAAGTGCAGTTTCTTCTAATCCTTTGGTACTGATTATAGGGTATATTCCGTAGCCATTTCTCATAATGATTGCTAGCAAAATTAATATAACCATTGCTATCAACTTTTTTAAAAAAAGTCTTGGTAAGGATGGCATCATTATCATGCATAATAGACAGGTCAAAAAAATCAATGGAGGTCCGATCTACCGTGGGTGAGAAACTCAAGCCCCAGGAATTATGCTGCACTTTGGATAAAGATTTTAATAACCAAGCTTCTATTTTGAGAGAGAGATTTCTGGAAAAGAAATATCCTCTGGCCACTATTAAGAGTGCCTATCGGGCTAATAAGGATCTCAGACAGACTGATCTGATTGGGAGGATAGGTTCCTTGAAGAATAGGGATGATCTACACAATGACAGATTTAATGCAAATTTTCTCACTACTTTTAGTTGTGATGGTGAATTGGTTAGGAGGATCCTAAGGAAACATTGGCCCATATTACTCAATGATCCCTATCTCAAGGAAGTATTGCCGTTACATCCGGGTATGACATTCCGCAGAGCTTCCAATTTGAGGAACCAACTGGCCCCCAGTAGACTTAAAAACCAGTTTTTTCCAGCTATTAACAATAAGAGTATAGGAGCTTTTAGATGTGGTACTAAGAATTGTAAGTGTTGCAACAATATTCAACATGGAAGGGTGTTTTTTGGCCCTACCCCGGATGACACAGACTGTACGATAAAGGGGTGCCTCACCTGTCAGTCTGATTTTGTTATTTATTTAATCGAATGTGACTGTGGAAAACGTTATGTGGGGAGGACGACACAATCATTACACAACCGTATAAACTCCCATAGACACAACATTAAGGTGGGCTTTATGCTCCACGGCCTGTCACGACACACTACCTTAATACATGGGAAGAAAATAAGACTCAAAGTTACTCCCATTGAACAAATTCCTCCACATGTTCCTGATAGATTGAGGGTACTGAATAAGAAAGAGACATTCTGGATCTATAGACTTAACACTCTCAAACCACGGGGCCTCAATGAGATTACAGATTTGTTTCATTGATTGGGATACATTAGGTTTTATTATATTTTTATGGTATATTTATGTATGTATTTTATCCTTGTATTTACTCCCTATTTGGGTTTTAATCATTTATGATTGTCATTGCATAGGCTATTTTTCTTAATTATATGGTTATATTGATGTCATTTTACTTATTTTATATTTTATGATCTGTGTCTGTGAATACCATTTATATATATATATTTTTTTTTTCCTATGGACGGAATTTGTATGTCTGTTCTAAGCTCTGGCCCCTTGGACTAGCGGTATGTCCGTGGTCGGGTCCAGCATAGGAACCGCTTGCACGTATATTTACTCTTTGCCGGTCGGTTCTTGCCCACTGATATGGGCTTTATTTGGGACATTATTGTTTGTCAAGTTATATAAATTTTTGTTGCTCTATACACCCTCTGCTTTTTCACCTCACTCCAATTTTTAGCCGTATAGAGGCTTCTTTATATTAGCGCTCACACTGGGTTCTTGATTTGGAAGAGACGCATGCGCTCTGGTTTGTTTCCCACGGTGTTGAACTTCTTTGACCTGCCAGCTTTCTGGCGCAGGCGCAGTGGCCTTTTTTCCCACGCTATTGAACTCCCGTGAACTGCAGTCAGTAGGAGAATGCCTGCAGTGTTTTCTCTTATCACCCACTCGGCTGCTTCCACAGTGTACATAGATCAGTTTTTTCACAGCCCGTTAAGGGTTATTTCACTTCTATCCACACTTTCTTACCTTTTGATAGCACTTGATGTATAATAGACTTTTTACACATGCCGCGATGGCCACAATGGATCGTGGTGGTTAATTTCATGTTCTTTTCCGCTTTTTGCCTAAGGCGAGGGGGTTCTAGCCCCTAGTTTTATGGGTGGTACATACTATCATCACATAAATTTTACACACATTTATTTGATTTTTTTCATCATTTTTTATTGATTTTATTCCTGGGTAATTTATGGTTTTAACACAATTTTTTCATATACTCTGGATCTGCGAAGGTTAAGTAGAGGCTCTTATATTTATATTATTATATTTTTTTCCATATTTTTTATCTGTAGATATGTTTCATGTCTCTAATGTGTTGTACACACAGTGTTTATTAATTTATATATATATGTTTAGATGATGTCATGTTCTTTGATGCAACGTGTTCTTCCCGCTCGTTTTTTTCATGAGGGATGGTCCTTATGACGTCAATGGGGTTATTTAATGTATGTCAGTGGACACCATTTTAGATTTGATGTCTATTGGTTCTTCACGGTCCTGAGGAAGGGAGCGGTGCTCCTGAAACGCGTAGACCTATGCCAATAAAGATACGTTAATCTTACTGTTCCAGGAGTGATCTGTGGCGCGGCATTATCACCTATCTCTACTATTCTCTGTTATCATATTTCTGAAATAAAACATCCAATATCAGAATATAAACTATGCTTGCATTCAGCATCCTGGCAACAGTATAGTGCTGGCATTGCTTTATATATGAAAATCCTGCTGGTTGGTTCCCTTTAAAAAGCTCAAACACATCTCTGGCAGGTTGACCCTGGACACTGTCGTAAAGTTTGACTGCTCAGAGCACCGCTATATGCAACCTATAATGTGGTAACAGTGAGCATTACTACTGCATTGCCCAATCTGGAATACTACGCTCTCCCCATCACTTTTGCCCGGGTGCGCCCACAACCTCTGCATTCCCTCGACTCTGCTCCTGCGGATGCTGCTCTGTCTTTTCTTCTACTTTTCACACCATGTGCAGAGAGATTTGACCCCGTGAAGTTAATAATTAAATACAACGAATGAGTCCTATTCTGTGTGATAACACAATGCCGGCGGATGAGATTTCCTCGTGTGAAGAATTCTGTTTGTCGGCCTTTTGTGCTGTAAGTTTGGTTTTCCCGGAATTAAACCTCATCAGCCTCTCAGTACCTCAGCGGCTTTCCAGTATGGTATCTCATATTTCATCTGGCACTGGCTGACACAATAGGCCATTATGTGCCTGTAAGGAGATCTCATTGTCATGATCAGCGTTTTACTGTTACTATTTCTCTAATATAATTGCAAATAAAAAAATTACGACATAATATCCTCTGTTTTGGCTGCTACATGTGTGACCTACTCAGATGGTCCAGCCTTACCGAGGTTGTATGGTTATATATACTGCCTGTAATCTGGACAGTCATAATGAACCCCCTTAATGGTAAACTAAGGCTGGCTGGCAGTGCTGATACCAGCACCCAGTGAACCCATGGAAGTGCCTGGGGTGCCACTTGGCTCTGTGGAAGACATGTTTGGATAGGGCTACTTGCCGACACCAACAGAAGTGTGCCTCTGTGCAAGAACATTATATGTGTAGCACCCACGAGGCAAGGGGTTAAATACTCATCGCCGGGCCAGTGATGTCGAGTCTGGGATGTCACGGGTGGCCCGAGGTGTACAATAAAAGGGATGGATGAGGGAATGGAGAGGATGAGGGTAGTAGTGGATGAGGGTGAGGAGGAGGATTGTCTCGTGACGCCACCTGCGGTACGCAGCCAGAGATTTAGCCGCCACTGCTGTCGCTGTCCTCCGAGCAGCAATGATGGTTCTGCTCCCCACAGGTGGAGCGGGCTCTGGGGAGGATGATGGGGAGAGTGGTGGCCGTTGGCGCCAAAGTGCGGGGCGACGGCGACAGCAATCAAAAGACTGAGTCAGCTGCTGCGGTTCCAGGTGTTTTACTCACTGTTTTTAGATGGCCCGGGAGGTACCGGTCACCGCCGTGATGGGCTCCAGCCAATCCCAGTTAAGTTAGAGGTAGCCACCAGTATTTTGAAAGTGTCCTTTCTAAGAGTTGCCCCTCCAGGAGTGAGGAACTGGGCTGAGCGTCCCGCTCCAAGCCTCATGCCCCGTGATAGAAGAGAAGAAGAGAGTGGTGTTGTGTCGCCAGAACTGAAGTCCCGGCTTGACTTGACTGAAGAATGTGTGAAGGTTGCTCCTACT